>NC_083897.1:5714004-6017034 GCF_032452875.1 Bos javanicus
AATTTTACAGGGAGATTTTGCCCTAGGTTTTCACATGTGAAAATACTATAAGGGAGAGAAACTGGATAAACCAACAGCAAAGTAACAACAGATCTGATTAGTCAGAGCATTGAATTCTGGTCACATAGCAACCATGTTTGAGGAGGAGGCTTGGTGGCCATATCAGGACAAGGAAGTAGGAGGAAAAAGGAGACAAAATGCCCACTTGACAACGGCCTCAAGAGTGGGGAGGGATAAACTTATTTTAAGAACTTCAGAAAAATCTTGTGAAAAACTGTATAAATATATTGCTTGCACATGTATGTAACATTTTGAATGTATGTATCCTGGGATTCAGTTACTATTGTCACTATGTTTTCTCGACCATCAGTAGTGAAGTATAGCTGTTGTCATGTGGAGGTCTGAGAAAATGTTTGATGGTAAAGGGGGGTTCTCATATTTTCTGAAAACAACTGGAAACGAAACCTAATGTCTAAGTCAGTTTGGGCTGCTATAAAATAATACCATGATACGGATGCTTAAAACAACAGAAATGTATTTCTTGTGGTTCTGGAAGCTGGAAGGCTGATATATCAAGGGATCAGCATAGTTGGGATTCTTGGTGAGGGCCTGCTCCCTGGTTCTTCTTGCTGTGCCTTCACAGTGGTAGAAGGGATGCTGAGAGCTCTGTGGGCCTTTTATAAGGGTACTAATCTTATTCATGAGAGCTCCATCCTCATGAACTAATCACTTTCCTAGAGCCCCATTTCCAATACTATCACAGTGGGCATTAAGATTTCAACTTAAAATTCTGGCGGAACACAGATATTTAGTCCATAACACCTAGTTATAAGAAACCTCAGTGTACAAACAATTTGAGAAAGTCTTGAAAAGAAAGGTGGAAGCCAATCATTGCTGGTCGATTAGCTCTTCTGGTAAGAGGTAAATACCAGCAGAACTGGGCTCGGCCATGGTGAGAGTAGAAGCAGTTTGTTTTCCCCGCCAGGGTCACCATTCTGGTCTTCTGTCTATGCCTGCCTGCCCTCACAACTCATTCCTCTGGCACCCAGAAGTGCTTCTATAGGTGGTGGACTGTGATCTCTTACTGCCATGAGACATGACTACCAGAAAAACTGGTTTGTGCATAAGCCTTTTTACCATAAGTTTTTACTCCTTTCCTACCAATTTTCTGTCATGCTAAATGAGGTACCTGACATCCATGAACGTTAGGCCCATCTCCCAGCAGATATAAGGAGACAGAAATGGCAAAAAGTCACATATTGGTAAAAATGATGTTGGGTGTCATAGTGCTCATTGTTTTGAAATTATAGAGCCTTTAGTTATTTAAAAGCCAGTTTCATGATCTCCCTCATTTTAGGAAGAAAAGCATCTAGTCAAACTAAAAGGACTTGGCAAGAATAAACTTGTCATCTACAGATAAACTGCTTTGTGACATGGAATGATCTTGTTGCCTTGAGCCCTCATTAATCTGTGTTCCTCAAACTCACTGTGTGTGGACATGATAGGTAGTTTTAGTTTGGTGGAAGTGCAACAGGGTTTATACCACCCCTGAGGTTCTTAAACCATTCTCAGAGGGCTCATGCAATCATACAATGCTGCTAAGTCTGCTAAGTCACTTCAGTCGTGTCCGACTCTGTGCGACCCCATAGATGGCAGCCCACCAGGCTCCCCTGTCCCTGGATTCTCCAGGCAAGAACGCTGGAGTGGGTTGCCATTTCCTTCTCCAATGCATTAAAGTGAAAAGTGAAAGTGAAGTCGCTCAGTCCTGTCCGACTCTTCACGACCCCATGGACTGCAGCCTACCAGGCTCCTCCGTCCATGGGATTTTCCAAGCAATAGTACTGGAGTGGTGTGCCATTGCCTTCTCCAATCATACAATAACAGAGCTCATTATTTTCCAAAGCCTTCGTTTCATACTTGGGGACACTGAGGACTGGAGAGGCCTCAAATTGTGAAATATCAATGTTTGAAGGCATTCTAATCTAGTCAAGGGACTAGCTCATACACAGTTAGCACATGAGGCAGGGCCACATTCCTGAGAGAATGTGTCATCATGGTTATGTTTAAAGCTTGGAACTTAACTATGTTGCCAGTACCCTTAGAAGCTCTTTACAAATGGTAATACCTATGACATATTCACAACATACCTATGAGGCAGGTAATGTTATTTTCAGTTTCATTTCATAGAGAATAAGTCATTTCCCCATTGCCACTCAACTATGAAATAAGTGTTTTTTTAACCTAAATCTCAGTGTTTTGAGATTTTGGGGAGGATTAGTAGACATCATACATGTGAGGTTCTTCACAAAGGCTTCAGATGAGTGTAAATGCTCATAATTATGGATATTTATTTATTTATTTTTACTACATGTTGTAATGGGAAAAAAGTAGATTCTGAAGTTAGACATACCTGAGTTTCAATTCAGACTCTGCCAGTAACTGGTTGAGTGATCTCTGAGAGCTTCACTCTCCTTGTCTGTGAAATGAATATGATAGTATTTCACAGGGCTGATGTGGAGATGATCCTGGTATGTATCTAATGAAATGTGTGGCATACAGCAGACACTGTGTTAGTTTCTGGTGGCTGTTGTAACAAATCACCACAACATTAGTGGCTTAACACATATTTTATAGTTATAGAAATCAGAAAGGAGTTTTACAGAGCTAAAATCAAAGTGTCACCGTGGCTAGTTCCTCATAGAAACTTCAGGTAAGAGTTCGTGCCTTTTTCTTCCAGCTTCTGGTGGTGGTGGTTTGTTTTGTTTCTGGTAGTTGTTGATTGGCTTGTGGCCACATTATTTCAACCTCTGCTTTAGTTGTCCCATTGCCTTCTCTTCTCTGTGGTAGTATTTCCCTCTGCATTGCTCTTCTAAGGATATTTGTGATGGCATTTAGGGCCCTTCTCAAGGCCGGTCAGTTCAGTGACTCAGTTGTGTCTGACTCTTTGCGACCCCATAGACTGCAGCATGCCAGGCTTCCCTGTCCATTACTAACTGCTGGAGCTTGCTCAAACTCATGTCCATGAGTCGGTGATGCCATCCAATCATGTCATCCTCTCTCGTTCCCTTCTCCTCCTGCCTTCAATTTTTCCCAGCATCAGGGTCTTTTCCAGTGAGTCAGTTCTTCATATCAGGTGGTCAAAGTATTGGAGTTTCAGCATCAGTCCTTCCAATAAATATTCAGGATTGACTTCCTTTAGGATTGACTGGTTTGATCTCCTTGCAGTTCAAGGGACTCTCAAGTCTCCTCCAACACCACAGTTTAAAAGTATCAATTCTTCTTGGAGTTTCAGCATCAGTCCTTCCAATAAATATTCAGGATTGACTTCCTTTAGGATTGACTGGTTTGATCTCCTTGCAGTTCAAGGGACTCTCAAGTCTCCTCCAACACCACAGTTTAAAAGTATCAATTCTTCAGTGCTCAGCTTTCTTTATGGTCCAATTCTCCCATCCATATGTGACGACCTGAAAAACCATAGCTTTGACTATATGGATGTTTGTCAGCAAAGTAATGTCTCTGCTTCTTAATATGCTGTCAAGGTTTTTCATAGCTTTTCTTCCAAGGAGCAAGCGTCTTTTAATTTTATGGCTGCAGTAACCATCTGCAGTGATTTTGGAGCCCAAGAAGATAAAAGTCTCTCCCTGTTTCCATTGTTTCCCTTCTATTTGCCATGAAGTGATGGGATGGGAAGCCATGATCTTCGTTTTTTGAATGTTGAGTTTTAAGCCAGCTTTTTCACTCTCCTCTTTTACTTTCAAGAGGCACTTTAGTTCCTCTTTGCTTTCTGCCATAAGGGTGGTGTCATCTGCATATCTGAGGTTATTGATATTTCTCCTGGCGATCTTGATTCCAGCTTGTATTTATCGAGCTCAGCTTTTCACATGATGTACTCTGCATATAAGTTGAATAAACTGGGTTACAATATACAGCCTTGACATACTCCTTTCCCAATTTTGAACCAGTCTATTTTTCCATGTCCAGTTCTAGCTGTTGCTTCGTGACCTGCATACAGGTTTCTCAGGAGGCAGATAAGGTGGTCTGGTATTCCTGTCTCTTGAAGAATTTTTCACAGTTTGTTGTGATCCACACAGTCAAAGGCTCTAATGTATTCAAGGAAGCAGAAGTAGACATTTTTCTGGAATTCTCTTTTTCTGTGATCCAACGGGTGTCAGCAATTTGATCGCTGGTTCCTCTGCCTTTTCTAAATCCAGCTTGAACATCTGGAAGCTCTCGGTTCAAGTACTGTTGAAGCCTGGCTTGGAGAATTTTGAGCGTTACTTTGCTAGCATGGGAAGTGAGTGTAATTGCACATCTCATTTCATCTCAGGATAATCCAGAATAATCTTATCACAAGACCCATAACTTAGTCATACCCACAAAGTCCCTTTTATCATATAAGGTAACATTAGCAGGTTCCATGCATGAGGACCTGGATATCTTCGGAAGACAATTATTCAGCCTACCAGATGCTTAGTGACCCTTATCTTTATTAGCACTCAGGTCTTTTCAATACAGGGATGTTTCCTTTACATCCCGTTTTCTCAGATCAACTTCCCATTGGCACTGTCTGTAGAGGATTCAGAAACAATAATGAAACTAAAGTTGATCTGCATTTTATCATCATACAGCAAAGATGCTAAACAACATCAGTGATAAGATATTCTTTCCAACTGGGCAGATAGCTCTTGCTGCATCCCCCACATTTGGTATACAGCTTGTCAGGACTAACTGTGAAGTCCTGGGATCCAGAGATACGGAGTGATTTGGGTACAATACTGTCTCCTTTCCTCTGCACATATTCCACCATTTATTCTTGTCCCCAAATTCTCTTCTATATCTGAGTAGCCGGTCATCTTCCACCTTATCCAAGGGTTCTGAGAGATCCTTTGAGGGTAACTGGCAGGTGATAACTGGATGGTGTCCTTTGCAACACTGGCCAGCAATCTCCAGTCCCTGCCCATTCTTCTTAGAAAGAGCTTCACAAGAAAGGTGTGGGGATGGATTCAGAGCTTCCTGTAGCCCTTAGTGTAGAATAAAAGAAATTATTCTTTATTGCCAGGAAATGAGGCAGAGATTGCCTGGTGGGAGGGTACATAAATTACTGTTATGACAAATGGAAAATGAAGATATAATTAGAAGATGAAGTAAAGATACAAGGAAAGCAAGACTTAGTCCCTCTGTGGTCTTTGCACCCATAGCTGAAATCTATTGCTAGATTTTCAAAAGGAGTTAGAGAACCAGAGGCTATGAGAGCTGCAAGAGACCTCAGACCATTCACGCTGAAGGCATCATTTTCCCTTTGAGTTAGATGAGGCCCCAAAGGAAGAAAAGACTTGTCCAAAGTTCCCCATCCTGGCAGGGGTAGAAATATCTTTTCTTATGTTTCAAGAGGCAGATCACAATTTGCTCAACACCTCTGTCTTTCTCACATTCACTCACACTTGCACAGTCATACACGCTCATTTCCTTTCTCTTGCCTATTAACTGATTTAAAAAAAAAATCATTTTCCAAGGATGTAACAACCTAGTTGTTTTCTTGGCTGTTTTTTTGGCATTCTCTTTAGTGTGATTCAGGCTGCCATATGTAAGGAATTGCAGTCCTAGTCATAGAATAATCTGGAGCTAGTTACAGTTGATTGGAATGCACCTTTTTAAACTACATGTAGAAATCCTATGAGGGCCATAATTGCAGTTTAATACTCGTCAGGGACCAGGTAGTTTGTCTGTTCCAGGATCTGACATCATATCCTAATCTTGGGTATCCTTTTGCAAAAAACTTTTTGTTGGACTCAATTAGAGTAAATACACATACATACATACTGTCTGTCAGTTTAGTCTCACTGTTGTGTCCAACTCTTTGTGACCCCATAGACTAGCACACTAGGCTTCCCTGTCCATCACCAACTCCCAGAACTTGCTCAAACTCATGTCCATCGAGTCGGTGATGCTATCCAACCATCTCATCCTTTCTCGACCCCTTCTCCTCCTGCCCTCAATCTTTCCCAGCATCAGGCTCTTTTCCAGTGAGTCAGTCCTTCGCATCAGGTGGCCAAAGTATTGGAGCTTCTACTTCAACATCAGTCCTTTCAATGAATATTCAGGACTGATTTCCTTTACGATGGACTGGTTGGATCTCCTTACAGTCCAAGGGACTCTCAAGAGTCTTCTCTAACACCACAGTTGAAAAGCATCAATTCTTCAGCACTCAGCTTTCATTATAGTCCAACTCTCACATCCATACATGATTACTGGAAAAACCATAACTTTGACTAGACAGACCTTTGTCAGCAAAGTGATGTCTCTGCTTTTTAATATGCTGTCTAGGTTGGTCATAGCTTTTTTTCCAAGGAGCAAGCATCTTTTAATTTCATGGCTGCAGTCACCATCTGCAGTGATTTTGGAGCCCCCAAAATAAAGCCTGTCACTGTTCCCACTGTTTCCCCATCTATTTGCCATGAAGTGATGGAAATGGATGCCATAATCTTAGTTTTCTGAATGTTGAGTTTTAAGCCAGCTTTTTCAGTCTCCTCTTTCACTTTTATCAAGAGGCTTTTCAGTTCTTTGCTTTCTACCATAAGGGTGGTGTCGTCTGCATATCTGAGGTTATTGATATTTCTCCTGGCAATCTTGATTCCAGCTTGTGCTTCATCCAGCCTGGCATTTCGCATAATGTACTCTGCATATAAGTTAAATAAGCAGGGTGACAATATACAGCCTTGATGTACTCCTTTCCCAATTTGCAACTGTACCTCACTTTATTGTGCTTTGCAGATATTGCATTTTTTAACACATCAAAGATTTGCAGCCACCCTGACTTAAGCAGGTCTGTCGGCACCATTTTCCTGACAGCACTTGCTTCGTCTGTGTCTCTGTGTCACATGTTGGTAATTCTCAGACTATTTCAAACTTTTCTCTTATTAGTATAATTGTTACAATGACCTTTCATCATCAGTCTTTGATTTTGCTACCCCAAAATGATTATGACTCACTGAAGTCTCAGATGATGGTTGGAATTTTTTAGCAATAAAGTATTTTTAAATTAAGGCATGTACATTTTTTGTTTAGCCATAATGCTCTTGAACATTTAATAGAATAGCATAAACATAACTTTTGTATGCCTGGAAAGCCAAAAAATTCATGGGGCTCACTACAGATTGAGATGGTCACTTCATTGCGGTGGGCTAGAGCCCGGTCGCAGTGTCCCCTCAGTCTGCTTGCATGGAAATCTCCTCCTGTACCTGAAAGGACAGCTTGGCGCTCACACCAGCTCGCCTATAGCCCTTTAGTGCCAGTTGTGGAGGTGAGGCTAGATTGCCAGTCTCCTTAGGAAGCATGTTAACCTAAGCATCTGACACACTGCTGGGTATTTTTAACCCCACTCCTTATAGCTGATCCACATTCCTGAGTCAGTCACTACACCTACAGCAGAATAGTGAGCGTTATGCTCAACAAGCGCAGTCTGATTGTGGTCTTGGAAGTAGCAGTTATGGGAAGGCAGTTGGCAACTCGTTATTCACCATCTGGCTCTAGATCTGTACCTTCTCTCTTGTTACTCATTCAACATCCCTCTGACTTGAACTAAGTCTTAGCGCTTATTTTACAACTAATTTAGGCCCTTATAGCCAAAGTCTTAGCCCTTATTTCCAGTCTCTTGCCTGATCTCTTGGCCTTTATTGCTTTGCTCTGCCTCTGGGCCAGGTTTCCTGCTGGTTGAGGCTTGACCTCACAGACTCTCAAGCTGGTGGTGTCCTGGTCTTCTGTGCTTGATTCAAGGAGAGCCACTCTTTATGTTTTCTGGACCAAATTGCCATGTAAGATTTTTTTTTTTTTCCCTGATTAGGGTGAGGGGAAAGTGCGTATTTCAGTGCTAATGAAAAAGATGAGTTTGAATGTCACTGGCCTACCAGTTGTGTAAGGGAGCTTATGTCATTCTGTTTTGGGTGTGTAAACCACAACCACCACCATTGAACCCTCAAACATTCTCAACATGTTATATGTTTGATCTGCTCTTCTTGTCAAGACACTGAGACAGAATGTGGATTTCCAGGCTCATTTGGGAATAATAAGGGTCTGGTTCTTTTGAGGGCTCACAGAGAAATGTTTTAAACATTTTCAGATTATTTTGTTGCAAGGCATGTGAAAGTATTCTGATCTAGGGTGGGATGGAGGAGAGAGATTAGGCAAAAACCAGTAGCCAGATCTGGTGCAATTGTGAAAGCCAAGCCATTCCACTTGCTGACTGTTTACCTCTGCTTCTGCTGTATTACTTACAAGTCATAGAATGATATTAGTATAGACAAAGTTGGTAATAGTGGTGTCAGAAATGATCAAAGAATACAGTAAACAAATGCCAATGAGAACGCTGCAGTTTCTGAGCTGGTGGAGACTGAACACATGCTTTCAACATTGAAGCCTCTTTCTGTTTGCAGACGAGATTAGGTATAATTGTTTTGTTCTTTAAAAACGATGCTCTTTAAGCACCAAGTTTCTTAGCCTGTTTGCTTGAGTGAAGTACATGGAAATTGAACACTAATTCTCAGAAATGTTTTGAGTAGGTTATAGGTGGTGTAGGAGGGAAGATGGCAGAGTGGGGAAAAAGATGTTTCAGGCTTTATGACCAATTCAGTCTTAAAAGAAATTTGCACAAAATGTCTTCCTAATACATGGCATGCTGTGATTTATCTACTTTATAGATCAGCTGTATATTATTTTGGTCAATGAGCTGGTTGGAATAGCTGAAAACAGAGCAGTCAAACCAAGGAAATTAAATTCTTTATATGTCTCTGAATTTATATTGCAATTCTAAAAGTGATTCTACCCTTGTGGCTTTGTAGAAGACTGAAAATTTCTCTACTAATTTGTAGTGATGATTTCCAAAATGACAAAGCTTTGGAGTTAAAGTTAATAAGGGGCACTGATTGGAACACCAGGGGGACTCTTGCATTAGTTCACAATTTGAATTCAAATAGTAATATTTCAGTGTTTTAAAAATATTCCGTCACTTTCAAATACACTTAGTAATATCATCCATTCTTTTACTTATTTAGCAACTTGTTTATTAAACATCTCTGCATGCCAGGCACTGTTCTTAGTGCAGAGAACATAGCAGTGAACAAAATAGACAAAACCCTATTATCATCAGGCTTGATTTCTAGTAGCAGGAGAAAGACAAAGATAATTAAAATATAATAAGAATTAGAAATATTAAACAATATAGCTTAATAGAATTCCTTACAGAAGCTTCCTTAGTGAGTAGCTAATTATCTATAATTTTCATATCTGTTATTTGCATATCTATTAATGGCAAACAATGCACTTGTTACAAAATACTTGAAACTGTTGGTTAAAAGTATAAATATGTTTCTTGAAATTTTGCTCATGCTATTATTTTGGATACCAAACTTTTTTCAAATAACAAATTTCACATTGTTGGGGTCTAAATTAATAAGGTTCTTTTACAAACCAATCTGTAAATTTATATTTGTCTTTTGTCTCATAGTATCTTGAGACATCTTAACTCTTGACCTTGGCATTAGATGAAATGTCAATAGCTTGAAAGCACATAAGGTAGTTTCTTCAATCTGCTAAACAAATAAAAAATAAAAGCAAATGTGGTTTAGACAATACTTTGGAAGTGGCGTATTATGATTGTGATCTGGAGAGACAAAACTTGATTGCTTGTGGTGCCTTTTAATCATAGGCCAGAATAGAAAGACTTTCTCCATGTACAAATAAAGCTTTAAAATCCATCTTCTGACATTTATTATCCACAGCTGTTGACTGCACATGCATTATTTGCAAATCACAGTGCAGTAGTAGTGAGAGAGTGGGGCGTGTGTGTGCGCATGCATGTGTATGAAAAGTGGGGAAAGAAGAGAAGGAACAAGAGGGAACTGAGTCACTTTGCAGTATGGGAGATACATGTACACAGGTAAATGGGATAAAAATATTAAAATGGTAAGGTCCCTATTAAAAAGTGTAAAAGAAAGTCCTATGTGAGTTCAAGGCAGGGAGTTGTCATTTCTACCTGATGACAACTGGAGAAAGTTCCATGCAGAAGGATATGTGAATTTACTTATGTTTCCTTTGATGTTTTATTAAAATCAGACCAGAATCTTGTATATTATAATTTGAAGGGCACTGAAATGTGCACCTTTACAAAAATGTATTCCTCCCTGCCCTTGCTGTAGGACCCCAAACTCCTATTGTTTGTTGATTCTTTGTAAGTTTCTATTATAGCCCAATTGTGGAAAGATGGATGGAAGAACCCACTTGGCCTCCATTAACAGCACCTCACTCTAGTACTATTGCTTGGAAAATCCCATGGACGGAGGAGCCTGGTAGGCTGCAGTCCATGGGGTCGCGAAGAGTCGGACACGACTGAGCGACTTCCCTTTCACTTTTCACTTTCATGCATTGGAGAAGGAAATGGCAACCCGCTCCAGTGTTCTTGCCTGGAGAATCCCAGGGCTGGGGGAGCCTGGTGGGCTGCCGTCTATGGGGTCACACAGAGTCGGACACGACTGAAGTGACTTAGCAGCAGCAGCAATGCCTTAGAATTTGTTTCTGGAATAAACCAGAAAGAGAAAATTCCTGATGAAATAGGACACAGAATTGGAATGTTCTACTTCCCTTGGTGGCTCAGCAGTAAAGAATCTGCTTGCAATGCAGAAGACACGGTTTGATCCCTGGGTTAGGAATATTCCCTGGAAGAGGGCATGGCAACACACTCAAGTATTCTTGCCTGGAGAATCCCATGGACAGAGGAAGCCTGGCAGACTACTGTCCATGGGGTCACAAAGAATCCAACGTGACTGAGCAACTACACAACAACAACACTTGTCAGTGTGGTGAGAAGAAAAAAGGGGCAAGGAATAGTCTAGAATGGTAGTGTAGGAGAAGGGTCTTGGCCTGGGTAAGCAGATGGCTGCATGTATTTCCTGTGTACTTGGTTCTGAAACACAAAAGGCAAACTTACATGTTTGCCTGAATGCCTGATGGTCTCCCAGTGTTACCCATTTCAGTGGGTGGCAACTTCACCAGTCACTTGTACCAACTGGGAACCTAGTGGTAGCCATAACTGGAACCTGACATGCCCTTCTGTCTGTTTCTCTCCTCTGTTTGCCATGGAGGAGAGGAAACACAGACTGGGAGCTTAGAGCATGAGTGAAAACAGCTGTGGTCTCTCTCTTAAGATACTGTAATAGGCAGCTTCAAGTCAACCTTTCATGTGAGAAAATTCTAGAGTAAGGAAGTTGTTTTATGAGGGTTGTCCTACCACTCCAAATTACTGCAGTAAACCTTACATACACTCAGGAGCTCCAGAAAACTTTAGATCCTGTGAAGGAGATTCAGGGTTTCTGAAGGATCATTTTCACTTGTCTCTCATAGGGAGTCAGAAATGACATAAAACAATTGAGAGTTCATGAACCTAATGCTTTTATTTCTTTACTTCTTGCTCTAAGAGAGGAACTTATTTTGGCAAGTCTTGTTACTTTAGTGAAGTTATACTTTTGAAGGAAAAAAGAATGTTAGAGTATGTATGTACTAAATGATATCTGAATTAGTTTCCCACACCTAAGATAAGATTAGCTAATTTATCAAGTCAGAATAAAGCAGACACCAATCTAGTTAGCCTGATTGTAAATATAGTGCTAAATAAGAAGGGAATAGCCGATCAACCTTGCAATTCATACGCACTGAATGTTAGAGAAAGTCATGACACCTATAGTGATATTTACTTGATTATAAAGGATAATAATTCTAAAGTGCAGGTGAGTTATCTGTTAGTGAAATTTTAACAATATAAATGATTCTTATTATATCTGGGATTTTTGAAGATTAGTTGGAGTTGCTCATTATACCTAAGTTCATAGAAATCTACATTGGGTAGTACTTAAGAGAACAACTTGTGGATGTTTTAAAATTAAAGTTCAGCCATTGGTTGAATGAATGAACGAATAAATAACCAGAATATACTGCAGAATGAGTTTATAATAAATAACAGTTATAACTTCAACATACTGCTTCTTGTGCCAGATACTATTCTAAATGCTTTTCATATTATTCCATTTAACTCTTACAACATTCCTTAGACATAGGAATATGATTACCTTCATTTTGTAGGTAAGGAAACTGAGGAACATTAACAGTGCTAAATTTCACAGACTCTTTCTTCTTCCTACTTACACAAGACTACTAAATCTTTGCCAAGGCTTTCTCCCCATCTTAGGGCTTTCCCAGTGGCTCAGCTGGTAAAGAGTCTGCCTGCCAGTGCAGAAGATGCAGGTTTTATCCCTGGGTCAGAAAAGATCCCCTGGAGGAGGAAATGGCAACCCACTCCAATATTCTTGCCTGGGAAATCCCATGGACAGAGGAGCCTGGCAGACTACAGAGCCCATGGAGTTGCAAAGGGTCAGACTCGACTGACCACACATACACACAAGCTCTTCCCATCTTACTGTTCCTTGTCTTCTGCCTGTGATTTCTCAGCGTGTCCAGATAAACCCTGTGAGCCCACACAGCTTGTGTTGTGTGCTTCTGCTGAGTGCTTCTCCTTCTGGGCTATGGTTTACCTGGCACTAGTTTCCTACTGGCAAGTGCTGTCACTCTGTTAGGTGCTGTGGTGTACTGTTTGTGTGGCGTGGTACTTGCCACTGTTCTTGTACTCTCCTAAACTATAGGGGCCGTGTCATTGCTCTATGACCCCCTCAGGGGAAGTTACAGTCTTCTGCTGGGTGCTGCCATTCTTCCCTTGGGCAATATTGCTGCTCCTCTCAATTCACCCCCTCTGATAATTGGAAGAACTGATGGTGGAACAGATAAGCAGCTGTCTGTGGCAGAGAGACTTCTCTCTCATTTTTTCCTGAGTGATTAGAGGAGTTCCAGAATAATCTGCTTCTTTCCCAAAGTATTAGAGCTTTTTGTTGAAACAGCATTTTGCAACATACACACAGTATTTTCTCTTCTTAGAACTCAGATGTATCCATCTGGGTGGGCCAAGGACACAGTTGAGTGTAAGTCATTTTCTAAATGTGGCGTCACTTCTCCCTTCTGATCACTAAGACTTTGTTGCAAGGTCAAGTTTTCTGTCTTTTCCCATCTGTCTCTTTCTTTCTGTAGGATGAATTTCCTTCCAGAAGCTTCTTTCTCTCCTAAGCCCAGCCTACTAGATTTGTTCAAGACTTTTTTAACCAGAGCAATGGCAATAGTTTTAGCTCAAGTTTGGGTCACTTTGTCGGAGAAGAAGCCATTTGACTTGGTGGTACCCAGAGTACCCTCTTCAAGCTGTAGTAATCAACAATGGTATAGTTCTAAATAGAATCTGACTTTCTTAAAAACAAACAAACAAATAAACAAACAAACAGTGGTTTAACCTGATGGATTAAGCAAAAGGAGCTATCACATTATTTTTTTTTAATTTGAATTTATTTTTTGGCTGTGCTGGGTCTTCATTTCTGTGCAGGCTTTTGTCTATTGCAGTGAGCTTAGTCGCTTTTGTCTATTGCAGTGGGCTTAGTTGCTCCACGGCATGTAGGATCTTCCTGGACCAGGGACTGAACCTGTGTCTCCTGCTTTGGCTCTTTACCAATGAGCCACCAAGGAAGACCCAAACTGTATTTTTATTTTTTAATTGATTCTCTATTTATTTTTGGCCGTTCTGTGGCATGTGGGATCTTAGTTTCCCAGCTAGGGATGGAACCTTTACCCCTAGCAATGGAAGCATGGAGTCTTAACTGCTGGACCACCAGAGAAGTCAAAACTGTTTACAAAATGCATTTTTACATGTCAAGATTTTTTTAAAAAAAGATTGTTTAATAAGCAGAATACCCATCAGTACCCAAAGCCCCAACTACTACATGCCGTGGAGCAACTGAGCCCATGCACCACAACTACTGAGCCTGTGCTCCAGAGGCTGGGAGCTGCAGCAAGAGAAGCCACCACAATGAGAAGCCTGCACACCACAGCTGGAGAGTAGACCCTGCTCACTGCAATAGACAAAAGCCTGCACAGAAATGAAGACCCAGCACAGCCAAAAATACAGTAAAATTTAAAGGAAACTCTTTTTGGATTTATGCCATACATCATTATTATTTCCTTCATGAATTCTGTCAGCATCTTAGTATGAGAATGTGACCAAAAGAAATGGCTCTTTATCACAATTAAGCAGGTTTGCAAAGTCACACGTCCATCTGGATATATTTTCAAAATGCATGGCTGCAAAGAAAACTCACTCTGTTGCTGAGATCAAAATCTTTTAGTTTCTAAGTGATTGAGTGTTAGTAATGATCAAATTTAAAGAGCATGCATTAGAGAATTTCTAGTGGTTTCACAGAGGTTCTTTCAGTAATGTTTCAAAACTTAACATTTTTTCACAGGAAGGTTTGAGAGTTTAGGGTCAGATTTAGGTGATTTAGACTAATGCTCATGAATGGAGCCTCCAACAGTATTGCTAAACTGAAGCTAATGTAATGAAATACAAGATTTTCCCATTGCAGCCCAGCCCATTTTCCAAAGTTTACACATGGGATAAATTTGAAAGAAGGAGAGTTTATCAGGTAATATGCAAATTACAAGTCAAATTCAAAGATTACTCATTTAAAATATAGATATTTCCACAGTGAAAGCATTGCAGCTGAAATGCTAAAATCATTCTTTGTGTACAAAGGAAAACACATTTTGCTCTGATTTTATGAACAGTTTTTCACTTTCTATGTGTTAGGCACTGTATTAGATGCTTATACTATCTTAATAAACTACTACTCTTAGATGTCTATGATCCTAAAAGCCACTTCCTTAAGTATTCCTTAGTTCAGTTCAGTTGCTCAGTTGTGTCTGACTCTTTTCGACCCCATTCACTGCAGCATACCAGGCTTCCCTGTCGATCACTAACTCCTGGAGCTTGCTCAAACTCATGTCTATCCAGTTGGTGATGCCACAGTACTCATATACAGATTTTAACTATTTTTATTGAAAGTAGCTCAATTACAAACTGTTTTTTAGAAAGAGTAGAAATATAATCAAGAAAAAACTTTCTAAAAATCCCTAATAATCCTATTATCCAGAAATAACCATCACATCATCTGGGTGAACGTCTTTTCAGGCCTATTTCTATACATATACTTCATTTTACAGAGATGTTATTTCTAAAACAACCTACTCTCTTCCTAGCTTTCCTTTTTCTTAAGTGTAGTATGCTAATTATTATTTACTCTCATCATGATTATTCAAAGTTAGGATTATAAGCAGCAGTTGTTCTCTTGTTTTCCTCTAAGATTGATGTGTGGAGTCTTCATTCTGGAGGTCTAGGAGAGACAACTGAGTGGTTGCTTTTAATCTAAAGAGAGCTTCAGGACTCAGTGAAATCAGTACCACAATAGAGCAAAGGTGCACATTGTCAGGGATTGTTCTGAATCACCTGTGGACTGGCACCTGCATAATGGTCTTCACACTTCATGCTTGATAGGGTCTTTTAAGAGAAAGCTTCAGTTTCAAGGGTGGGTATGGGCATAGTTATTTGATGAGGTGATTTGAAAGAACTGTTGGCTACAAGTGTACCTTTTGTTACTAGTATGAAATCTAGTTGATGATTTATAGATTATGATTTGAAGAGTATTGGATAATACTGAATAAATAATCATGTATAAATTCACCATTAGAGTTACTTCCTAGATATAGGGCATTCAAGGTCACTGTGAAAGTGCAAATGTGTTATCTTGGAGGGGAAGTATCATAAACTACTATCATGTAAAAACACCAGAGTTTACAGGAGAAATGGAACTCAGCAAATTGCACAATGCCTGGCATATGGTAGTTGTCTGACTACTAAATGTGTTACTTGAATGGTGAATGAAAGGGTACAAAGGCTTTGATATAAGCTTGGTCAGAAACAGCCCAGAAAGTAGGACAGAAGAACATTAAATACAAATAATGGTTCCTCTGCTGGTCTCAGTTTATGAAATATTCAGTGCTCACCACTTATGGAATGGTCAACATCCTAAATAAAGTAGATGAGGGAGAAATGTGTTGTACCTTTTGCTACTCTAAAAAGACATGCAGACAAGAGATTGAGTTCCTTAACCCAATTTTAGGTGAATATTTTTCCTAGGACCAAACAAGACCTTGGTATCTTAAAGAGGAAGGACAGATACCCAGTTTTCTAGATTGAGCTGAAGTTGTTGCCAGGTTTCAGCGAGGCAGTTCTCACCTAAAGGTATGAGACCATTGTTATTTGAATGGGCAAACAAACCTCTTTCATAGTTGACTTCATCTATGACTGGAGCTTCGGATCAACAGTTTGCTCATCTCCTTCCAGCACGCTCTACTTATAGGAAAAGTGCTGTGCTGTGTGCTGTGCTTGGTCACTCAGTCATGTCCAACTCTTTGTGAACCCATGGACTGTAGCCTGCCAGGTTCCTCCGTCCATGGGGATTCTCCAGGCAAGAATATGAATGGGTTGTCATGCCCTCCTCCAGAGGATCTTCCAAACCCAGGGATCAAACGCAGGTCTCCCGCCTTGCAGACAGATTCTTTACTGTCTGAACCACCAGGGAAGCCCAAGAATACTCGACTGGGTAGCTTATCCCTTCTCTAGGGGATCTTTTTGACCCAGGCATCTAACCGGGGTCTTCTGCATTGCAGGTGGATTCTTTACCAGTTGAGCTAACAGGAGCAAATAGAGTGTAAAAGCTGAACTTGATAGTAAAATTACACTGCCTGGCTTAGGAGCCAGAATCTATGTATCCTATCTGATAAGCCTATTACCACCCAGAGACATATGGAAGACTATAGGATTATGAAAAGACAAGAAGTAAGTCGAGCAAAGTTTGGTAAGGAAGAAGGAAATTTAGGTGCCTATGATACCATCTTGGCTAGGCATCAGGAAAGCATTCTGTGTAGGACTCTGTCCGAACAGGAAAGATGTTAGGATAGCTTGAGGGGGAAGGAGGTGGAGAGGCCTGAAAGGATAAGACTGTATCAGTGTCATTTTACAGTGGCTGGCAGAGTATTCTCAGGCCCAAGGAGACTTAGGAGTTTCCAGATATTACATGGTGTTTGCTCTTGCTCTCTCTTTTCACTCCTTGGATTTTATACTATCTTTTCTCTCTGTCCCTCCACATTGGCTAGAACATTGTATAATAGCTTTGGGTGATGAAAATAGGCTGTAAGTGTCACAAAAAAATGCCAGAAAGTCAAAATCAGTTCAAAATTTACCTCTCTGCTTTCAGATTTTCTTTGTACGAGTGGATATTTTAGTTATGAAAATTCAAATTATACTAAGGCTGTCAGGGAAAACCCAATAAAGGTAAACTAATACACTTTAATACATCCTCAAATTTCGTGCTTGCATTTTTAATTTTAGAAACATACTTAAAATATGTGGCTCTTGTCTTTGATGAGAGAGGAGTGGAAAATAAAAAACTTTGCATCCCAGGAAGCAGCCCAATTTTAATTAAAAATGCCAGGCTAATTTGTCTCCCTCCCAGAGGCACCGATATTTTGCCTTTGGCTTGTCTGCCATTTGTCTGAATATAAATAACTCTCATTTTCACACTTGTCTTTTCTTGCAGTTTGTCAAAATGGTTGCTTATGGCAGTAAATTAATTTCTTATCTAATGAACATCTATCTATCTACAGAGAGACAGACAGACAGACAGTAGACATAGGCAGAGAGAGAGAGAGAGAGAGACAGCTCAAGGGTGCAAGAACAAGCTAGCACACCACTCATCAACGAAAGACTATTTTATCAGTTGTATGAGAACATAGTTGAATCAGGGGTCACCAAGACAATTCTCCTATTGGACGATTTGCTAGAAGGACTCATACAACTTAGAAAAGCTGTACTCATCATGATGGTTCATTATGGTGAGAGGATACAAATTAAAATCAGCAAAGGGAAGAGGCATCTAGGGCAGAGCCCAGGAGCAACTGGGCACAGGCATCCACTTGTCCTCTCCCAGTGGAATTGCCCAGGTGGCATTTAATTCTCCCATTAACAAAGTGTGATGGCACATGAAAAGTGTTGCCAAAAAATAAATTCATTGGTGGCTTGGTGGCCAGGGTTTTATTAGGGGTCAGTCATAGGCATGGAAGCAACAGTTAGACTGGACATGGAACAACAGACTGGTTCCAAATAGGAAAAGGAGTTCGTCAAGGCTGTGTATTGTCACCCTGCTTATTTAACTTATATGCAGAGTACATCATGAGAAACACTGGACTGGAAGAAACACAAGCTGGAATCAAGATTGCCGGGAGAAATATCAGTAACCTCAGATATGCAGATGACACCACCCTTATGGCAGAAAGTGAAGAGGAACTCAAAAGCCTCTTGATGAAAGTGAAAGTAGACAGTGAAAAAATTGGCTTAAAGCTCAACATTCAGAAAACAAAGATCATGGCATCTGGTCCCACCACTTCATGGGACATAGATGGGGAAACAGTGGAAACAGTGTCAGACTTTATTTTTCTGGGCTCCAAAATCACTACAGATGGTGACTGCAGCCATGAAATTAAAAGACGCTTACTCCTTGGAAGGAAAGTTATGACCAACCTAGATAGCATATTCAAAAGCAGAGACTTTACTTTGCCAATAAAGGTTCATCTAGTCAAGGCTATGGTTTTTCCTGTGGTCATGTATGGATGTGAGAGTTGGACTGTGAAGAAGGCTGAGCACTGAAGAATTGATGCTTTTGAACTGTGGTGTTGGAGAAGACTCTTGAGAATCCCTTGGACTGCAAGGAGATCCAACCAGTCCATTCTGAAGGAGATCAGCCCTGGGATTTCTTTGGAAGGAATGATGCTAAAGCTGAAACTCCAGTACTTTGGCCACCTCATGCGAAGAGTTGACTCACTGGAAAAGACTCTGATGCTGGGAGGGATTGGGGGCAGGAGGAGAAGAGGAAGACAGAGGATGAGATGGCTGGATGGCATCGCTGACTCGATGGACGTGAGTCTGAGTGAACTCCGGGAGTTGGTGATGGACAGGGAGGCCTGGCGTGCTGCGATTCACGGGGTCGCAAAGAGTCGGACACGACTGAGCGACTGATCTGATCTGATCTGATAGGCATGGAGCTCCACATGACTGATCTTAGCTACTCAGTCTTCAGCACAGCCTTCCCCCGCACCTTCCCCCTCTCCATGATCAAACTCCAGTGTGGCCCAGGGTCACAAAAAGCAGTGTTCAAGTTCAGTCTGCTGTGGTCCAAGGCCCCAGATATACAAAGACATTCTGATCAGGCAGGATATTCCAAAGGTTTATAGGATATTTCCCTGTAGTCTGTTAAGGGTTAGTCCTGAAGACCTTCGGAATTTGCAGGAGGATTTGAATAAGCCAGGCCTGCAGAGTTAACCCTTTACTGAACATGGTGGTGCCAAATACAGAGGTCTTTCACACAGTTCTGAATGCTGAATTACTTCTTTGGGAAAAGTGTGAAGGCAGCATGATTCCTTTGCCCTCAAAATGTTGAAGGAAATAGACAATACTGCCTTCTGTCAAAGAGGCTTCTTTTGTAGTGTACATGTGCTAAGAGGCAATTAACTAGCATTGTGTAATCCCATACCAGAGACTTGTGGAATAGCCAGTACTGGTAGTCTTATGTGTGTTATGCTTGTTTCGGGAGCCCCCTTGTAAGCTTTTAAAAATATTTCCTGGAAGGGGAAATACCACTTGGTTAATTATTTTTGCCTCTGCATAAAGTTCTTTATCCTTTTAGCAACATGTAATCTAGCAGAGGAGAAACCATAAGGGAATAGTGGATGGAAACATTTATTATTTGAAAAATAGGAGCAAAGATCTGGGCACAGAGTGCCCAAAATGGCATGCTTGTGACCATCCGTGGGAATTCCTGAGAATCAAGGGAACATTCTATTGACAGGGTATCTGGGGAATTTTCAGTATGAATTCAATATGAAGGTATATTTCTCCAACTTCCCCAATTTTTTTTTAATTCTTTTAAATTTTATTTTATTTTTAAACTTTACATAATTGTATTAGTTTTGCCAAATATCAAAATGAATCCGCCACAGGTATACATGTGTTCCCCATCCTGAACCCTCCTCCCTCCTCCCTCCCTGTACCATCCCTCTGGGTTGTCCGAATGCACTAGCCCCAAGCATCCAGTATCGTGCATCGAACCTGGACAGGCAACTCGTTTCTTACATGATATTTTACATGTTTCAATGCCAAATTTTTTTATGAATGCAGGCCCTGGGGATATGATGTGTTCTTATGTTTTATGTTTACCTGTTGATCTCACTTGATTTCAAGCATTTAGAAAAATATAATGGAAATATAGGATAGACAAGTATCCATGGCTTATATCAACAGCCTCTTACCCATGCTAGCAAGATTACTCCTAGAGCCCACCTATAGGTATGAACAAGGATGAAAACAGTGGTGGGAGTTTAAAGGAAAGCCACGGCAGTTTGCTGAAGGCGGACTGGAGTACAGTGCAACATACCTGATCCCATTCAGCATAGATACAGTTTAGTGAAGAGATCAGTGTACTTTGATATTATGAATGTATAATTTTAAATCTAGATAATTTGAGTTACCTAGAAAAAACCAAAATTGTTAATCATGTGATATTTTAAAACCAAATGGAGTCCTCTGTGATTTGGATCCTACACATATAATAAGGATGCATTTGATATAATGTGCCCTATTATAATTGGGGTCATTTGGTAAAAAAAAAAAAAAAAAAAAAAAAAGACCTGAATAAACTTGGGCCTCAAGCATTAAACGTGATGCCTGAACATTTTTAAGTTATCATAAGGATAACTTATCAAAACATTACTAAGAGCATTTTGGAAGGGCCTTAAGTGGTAGTTCAGTTTTATGTTGGTCTTTGTCCCTTATAGAATACTGAATTTCTTGCATTTCACGTTCTGCCAAGTTGTTTGCATAAAAGGATTTCCTGAATTTCTTGGTAATTAAATTTTGAAAATGTTTTGGATTTTGTTAAAGAGGGATTGATTTGATATTTGTTTTGTTTTCCAAATGTATTTTACTATTTAAGCAGTGCAATTTAAACATGATATAATTTTTTTTCTAATTTTTTCTCGTATTTCTTATTTTTCTGCCCTTCATTTTCCCCCTCTTTCTTTCCTGTTGCTCTCATTTTTGCTCTTCTCTGCAACCTTTTCTCTCTCCTATTCATCAATGCAGCTATCCCTTGAATATTTACTTCAACACTCCCCTATTTTCAGGTACAATACTGGTTATAAGGGACAAAGAGATGAGTAATCAGAGCTTTCTCTTAAGAATTCCACAGTCTCACTTATATTTAGTGTTGTCAGTCTTCCTCGTTTCAGCCATTCTTGTGGCTGTGAAGTATTATCTCATTTTGGTTTTAATTTAGACTTCTCTGATGGTTAATGGTGTTGAGTACCTTTTCATGTACTCATTGGACATTCATATACCTTATTTTATGAAGTGTCTAACTCTTTGGCTCACTTTTATTGGATTGTCTCTATTATTGTAGTAATTCTAAGTTCTGAATACAAGTCCTTTTTTTAGATATATATATAGAAAACATATTCTCCCCATCTGTACTTTTTCTTATTACTCATTTAATGGTATATTTTGATAAAAAAGTTAATGGGGAAGAATTCATCAATATTTCTTTTATGTTTAATATTTTTGTGTTGTAAGAAAAATCTGCCTACCCAAATTGATAAAGTTTTTCACCTATGTTTATTTCTAGAATCTTTCCAGTGTTAGCTTTCATGCTTGGCTCTATTATGTATAAACAGTTAAATTTTGTGTATGCTGTGGTGTAGAGGTCAATATTCATTTTCTTTCAATTTTAATAGACTTTATTTTTTTAGAGCAGTTTTTGATCGCAAAATGGAACAGAAACTATTCTCCTCATCACCACCTCTCCCACTATTATAAATCCCCAATTTTGTGTGGCATGTGAGGTAGGTAGAAGTCAAGGTTAATTCTGCCCCCCCCCACATTTTAATAGATATTAGAGCAGTTTTAGATTTACAACAAAATTGAGTGTAAAGTACCCTCTGCTGCCAACACATGCACTGCCTCCCCCACTATCCACATTCTATGCCAAAGTAATAAATTTGTTATAACCTATAACTTCATCACACCAAATCCATAGTTGACATTAGGGTTCCCTCTTGGTGTCGTACAGTCTATGGGTTTTGACAGATTTATGACATATGTCCTCCATTGTAATATCATACAGAATAGTGTCATGCTGAAAAGCCAGCATGGGCTTCCCTGGTGGCTCAGAGAGTAAAGAATCTGCCTGCAATGTGGGAGACCTGAGTTCAGTCCCTGGGTTGGGAAGATCCTCTGGCGGAGGGCTTGGCAACCCACCCACTTCAGTAGTCTAGCCTGGAGATTCCCCTTGGACAGAGGAGTCTGGTGGGATACAGTTCACGGGGTCACAAAGGGTAGGACACGACTGAGCAACTAAACATAGGAAAAATCCTCTGTGCTCTGCCAGTTCATTTCTCCCTTCTCCCCAACGTCTGGCAACCACTGATCTTTTACCTGTCTCTGTAGTTTTGCCTTTTCCAGAATGTCATATAGTTGGAATCATACTGGATGTAGCCTTTTCAGATTGACTTATTTCACTTAAATATATATTTGTTTCCTGCATGTTGTTTGTTTTCTTTTTCTTGATTTATTTATTTTTGGTTTCTCTGAGTCTTTGTTGCTGCACACAGGCCTTCTTTAGTTGCTGATTGGGAGCTACTCTTAGTTCTGGTGTGCAGGCTTCTCCTATCTATGGCTTTTCTTACTGCAGAGCACAGGCTCTAGCTATGCTAGAGTTGTTCAGTAGTTGTGACTTGTGGGCCCTAGAGCATGGGCTCAGTTAGTTGTGATGCATGTCTTTGTAATTACATTTTTAAATAGAGCAAGTCTTTAAATTAGGTAATGTAAGTCTTCTGACTTTGAAGCTGTGGCTCTAATTGGAGAAAATAGATATTTTGAAGTCTTGTAATCCATGGGCATGATAAATACCATGCTCTTTTTTATATCCTTTATTTTCTCTTATCAATATTTTAGTTTTCAGTGGGTACTTTATATACATCTTTTATTAAATTTATTTTATAAAATTATTATTTGATATTACTGTGAATAATAATGTAGAATTTATTTTCTAATATGCTTGTTCCTAGGGTAAAAAAAAATGTTTATTGACTTTTTAAAAATTGTTGATTTTTAGTTGTGCTGGGTCTTCGTTGCTGCATGTGGGCTTTCTGTAGTTGCAGTGAGCGGGGGCTATTCTTCATTCTGGTGCATCAACTTCTCATTGCAGTGGCTTCTCTTGTTGCCAAGTTCAGGCTCTGGAGCATGCAGACTTCAGTAGCTATGGCACTCTGGCTTAATAGTTGCAGTGCATGGGCTTAGTTGCCCTTCAGCATGTGGGATTTTCCTGGACCAGGGATTGCACCCATGTCGTCTGCATTGGCAGGCAGATTTTTAACCACTCTACCATGAGGGAAGTCCTGCTTATTGACTTTTTAAATTAATAATTTAAAATATTTCAAAGGGTTTTTGTGGGTTCCTTAGAATTTTTTATGTATACAGTTATGTTGTCTATGGAAAAAGTTGTATTACTTTTTCTTTCTAATAATTACACCTGTATTACATTTTCCTGTCTCATTTCATTCATTAGGACCTCTGTTCAGCCACTAAGTCATGTCCAATTCTTTGCAACCCCATGGACTGCAGCACACAACAGGCTTTCCTGTCCTTTACTATCTCCCAGAGTTTGCTCAAATTTATGTCCATTGAGTTGATGATGCCATCCAACCATCTCATCCTCTGTCACCCCTTTCTCCTCCTGCCCTCAATCTTTCCCAGCATCAGGGTCTTTTCCAATGAGTCAGTTCTTCGCATCAGGTGGCCAAAATATTGGCGCTTCAGCATTAGTCCTCCCAGTAAATATTCAGGGTTGATTTCCCTTTAGGATGGACTGGTTTGATCTCCTCGCAGTCCAAGGGACTCTCAGGAGTCTCCTCTAACACCACAGTTCAAAAGCATCAATTCTTCAGTGCTCAGCCTTCTTAATAGTCCAACTTTCATACCTATACATGACTACTGTAAAAATCATAGCTTTAACGATACAGACCTTTGTCAACATAGTGATAACTCTGCTTTTGAATATGCTATCTAGGTTGGTCATAGCTTTTCTTCCAAGGAGCAAGCATCTTTTAATTTCATGGTTACAGTCACTGTCCACAGTGATTTTGGAAACCAAGAAAATTAAATCTGTCACTGTTTCCACTTTTTTCTGCCTCATTTCACTAATTAGGACCTTTAGATCCATATTGAAGTGTTGATAGGGAAATGGTTATCTGATTTTAAGTTAAGGGCCAAATAGTCACTATTTCACCATTACATATGATTTCTAAAAAATTTTTTAATTGAAGAATAATTGCTTTATAGAATTTTGTGGTTTTCTGTCATATATCAACAAGAATCAGCCATAGGTACACCCATGTCCCCTCCCTCCCGAACCTCCCTCCCATCTCCTTCCCCATCCTACCTTTCTAGATTGTCACAGAACCCCTGTTTGCATTCCATGAGTCAAACAGCAAATTCCCATTGGCTATCTATTTTACATATGGTATTGTAAATATCCACGTTACTCTCTCCATAGCTCTTACCTTCTCCCTCTCCACACCCCCTACCATGTCTATAGGTCTGTTCTCTATGTCTTTTTCTCCATTGCTGCCCTGAAAATAAATTCATCAGTGCCATCTTTTTAGATTCCATATATATGTGTCAGTATGTGATATTTATATTTCTCTTTCTGACTTACTCACTCTGTATATAGGTTCGAGGTTCATCCACCTCATTAGAACTGACTCAAATGCATTCCTTTTTATGACTGAGTAGTATTCCATTATATATATGTAGCACAGCTTATTTATCCTTTATCATATACATATGATTTTTAACTGTGTGTTTTTCTTTGTGGATGCCATTTATAAAATAAATTTTACTTCCATTCCCAATTTACTACTAGTTTTTAGCAAAAGGAGATGTTGGGTATTATCAAATACTTTCTCCACATCAACTAAATTGATTGTTTGAGTTTTGGCCTTTATTCTGTTAATGTGGTAAATGACACTATAAAATTTTTAATGCAATTTCCTGTGCCCAGAGCACAGTGAGGCCAAGCAAACTGAAAGGTTGAAGTTTGGAGCAGAGAAAAGTTTATTGCAGGGCCATGCCAGGAGACAAGGTGGCTCTTGCCTTAAATAGCCTTGAGCTCCCTAAAGGGTTTTGGCAAAACATTTTTAAAAGCCAGGTTTGGAAGGGTGGGTCACAGGGTTCATAATCAGCTCATACACAGTTCTCTGATTGGCTGATGGTGAGGGAACAAGGTGATGTCACAAGGGTTAACATTATCAGTCTTTAGGTCCCAGGAGGTCTAGGGTTATGTGCTCAGGATCATCAAGTAGGTAACATCTTCCATTTGGTGGGGAGTTATCATATCTTCAAACAAATCAGGAAATTTGCTGATTATATATCATCTAGTTACTTCAGAGAGGAGCTAAAGCAGAGGGCACAGGGGAAGAAGGCCTGTTCAGGGAAGACTATAGGATCCTGCTGGGTTAGAAAATAATTTAAAAAAAAAAAAACTTTTATTCTTGGAATAAACTCACTGTGGTCATTTTTATATAATATGGGATTCAGTTTGCAGTTTTATGTTTAGGTTTTTGCACCTGTGTTCTTGAATGATATTGTCACATAAATGTTCTTTTTCATAATTTTTTGGTCAGGTATTGGGGTTAAAATTATGCTGACTTCATTAAATAATTGAGGAAGTGTTCCCTTTTTTAAAAAACTTAAAGTTTAAATTTGGTGATATATTATGTTCATGAATCCTTTAGTGTTCAATAAAATATGGAGAACAGTATGGAGCTTCCTTAAAAATCTTGGAATAAAACTACCAGATGACCCAGGAACCCCACTATTGGGCATATACCCTGAGGAAACCAGAATTGAAGAAGACACACGTGCCCCAGTGTTCATTGCAGTCCTATTTACAATAGCTAGGACATGGAAGCAACCTAGATGTCCATTGGCAGATGAATGGATAAGGAAGTTGTGGTACATATACACAGTGGAATTATTACTCATCTATAAAAAGGAGTGTATCTGAGTCAGTGCTAATGAGGTGGATGAACTTGGAGCCTATTATACAGACTGAAGTAAGTCAGAAAGAGAAAGACAAATACCATATATTTACACTTATATATAGAATCTAGAAAGGTGGTACAGATGATCCTACGTGCAGGGCAGCAAAAGAGACACACGTAAAGAACAGACTTTTGTAATCAGTGGGAGAAGCAAAGGGTGGGATGATTTGAGAGAATAGCATTGAAACATATGTATTACCATGTGTAAAACATAACCAGTGCAAGTTTGATGTATGACGCAGGGCACCCAAAGCTGGTACTCTGTGACAACCTGGAGGGGTAGGGTGGGGAGGAAGATGGGAGGGGGGCTCAGGATGGAGAGGACACACGAATACCTATGGCAAATTCATATTGATGTATGGCAAAACCATCACAATATTGTAATTATCCTCTAATTAAAAAAATAAGAAAAGGCCTTTGAACTTGGAGTTTTCTTTGTGGGAAGTTAATTACAAGTTTAAATCCTTTAATAGTTGTAACATTATTTGGGTTTTTTTTTTTGTGAGTTTTGGCAAGTTGTACTTTTTTATGAATTTGTCTGTTTCAACTAAATTTTTCTTTTTCTTTGATTTTCATTGTTCATTTTGGCTTTCTGCTAACTTCTTGAGAGGAGTGCCTAGTTAAGACATCCACAAACTTTGTTCAAAAGCTCCATTTTAGGCTTGTGAACCATGTAGTCATTGTCTCAGTTACCTCTTCAGTTGTAGCACAAAAGCAGTCATGCTGCTGCTGCTGAGTCGCTTCAGTCGTGTCCGACTCTGTGCGACCCCATAGATGGCAGCCCACCAGGCTCCCCGTCCCTGGGATTCTCCAGGCAAGAACAATGGAGTGGGTTGCCATTTCCTTCTCCAGTGCATGAAAGTGAAAAGTGAAAGGGAAGTCGCTCATTCGTGTCCGACTCTTAGCGACCCCATGGACTGCAGCCTACCAGCCTCCTCCATCCATGGGATTTTCCAGGCAAGAGTACTGGAGTGGGGTTCCATTGCCTTCTCTGAAAAGCAGCCATAGGCAATACCTAAATGGGTGTGGTTATATTTTCCTAAAGACTATTTACAAAAGCAGATGACTGGCCTGTGGGCCATAGTTAGCAAATTCTTATAACAGTGATTTTCAGCTTGCCTGCCTTCTTTTCCCAGTTATTCATTTAAGATTATAAATTTTCCTCTAAGCCTCAAGTCTTTATATATCATATTTTCTTGCTTACTTAGTTCAAAATATTTTTCAAACTCCATTGTGATTTCTTTTTTGACCCATGGTTATTTTGAACTGTATTTCTTAGTTTCAAAACATATAAGGATTTTTAAAGTGATATTTTGTTATTCTATATTAATTCCACTGTGGGCAGAGAACATGCTCTGTGTAATTTAAAGCATTATGGTCAATTTTAGTATAATTTTTTATCATGTACTTGCAAAGGATTCTCTCTTCACTTTGGTGCACTGTTCTGTGTCTCAGTTATGTCTAATTTGTTAATTATTTTATTCATAGCTTCTTTATTCTGTCAGTTATGTAATTGTGTTAAACTCTCCCTGTGGTTGTGGATTTGTCTGTTTATATTTTCTTGTGTGTGTGTGTGTGGTTTCAGTTTTTTTCAAGTTTTTATTGAGATATAACTGACATACAGCAGTGTACAGATATAGCTCATTTTACTGCATGTAGCTTTTTGGTGCTTTGCAGACGTACAAAATGAAGGTTTGTGGCAATCCTGTGATATCAGATGATGGCTTGCACTTTTGAACAATAAAGTATTTTAACTATATACATTTTTTTTTTAGACAGTGCTATGGCACACTTAACAGGCTACAATATAGTATAAACATAACTTTTATATGCACTGGCAAACCAAAAAATTTGTGTGAGTTGCTTTATTGCAATATTTGCTTTATTACAGTAGTCTGGAAACAAACCTGAAATATCTCTGAGGTATGCCTGTACAAGTTTAAGGTGTACAGCATAATGACTTGCCTTACATATATTGTGAAACAATTACTGCAATAAGTTTAGTTAACAGCCATCCTATCTCAAATGATACAAAGAAATAGGAAAAAGAAAAATATATTTTCCTTCTGATAACAGAACTCGTAGGGTTTGTCCTCTTAACAACGGTCAAATATACCATACAACAGTGTTAACTATAGCCATCATGTTGCTCATTACATCCCTAGTGCTTACTGATCTTGAACTAGAAGTTTGAACCTTATTACCAGCTTATTTCCATGTTCAATCCTACATAATTTTTCCTTATATATTTCAAAGATGTGTTATTAGATCAAATCAGATCAGTCGCTCAGTCGTGTCCAACTCTTTGCGACCCCATGAATCGCAGCACGCCAGGCCTCCCTGTCCATCACCAACTCC
Organism: Bos javanicus; assembly: GCF_032452875.1. Taxonomy (NCBI): domain Eukaryota; kingdom Metazoa; phylum Chordata; class Mammalia; order Artiodactyla; family Bovidae; genus Bos; species Bos javanicus. The sequence continues at coordinate 5,742,544 of NC_083897.1, forward strand.
CGGAGTTCACTGAGACTCACGTCCATCGAGTCAGCGATGCCATCCAGCCATCTCATCCTCTGTCGTCCCCTTCTCCTCCTGCCCCCAATCCCTCCCAGCATCAGAGTCTTTTCCAATGAGTCAACTCTTCGCATGAGGTGGCCAAAGTACTGGAGTTTCAGCTTTAGCATCATTCCTTCCAAAGAAATCCCAGGGCTGATCTCCTTCAGAATGGACTGGTTGGATCTCCTTGCAGGCCAAGGGACTCTCAAGACTCTTCTCCAACACCACAGTTCAAAAGCATCAATTCTTCAGCGCTCAGCCTTCTTCACAGTCCAACTCTCACATCCATACATGACCACAGGAAAAACCATAGCCTTGACTAGATGAACCTTTGTTGGCAAAGTAACGTCTCTGCTTTTGAATATGCTGTCTAGGTTGGTCATAACTTTCCTTCCAAGGAGTAAGCGTCTTTTAATTTCATGGCTGCAGTCACCATCTGTAGTGATTTTGGAGCCCAGAAAAATAAAGTCTGACACTGTTTCCACTGTTTCCCCATCTATTTCCAATGAAGTGGTGGGACCAGATGCCATGATCTTCGTTTTCTGAATGTTGAGCTTTAAGCCAACTTTTTCACTCTCCACTTTCACTTTCATCAAGAGGCTTTTGAGTTCCTTTTCACTTTCTGCCATAAGGGTGGTGTCATCTGCATATCTGAGGTTATTGATATTTCTCCTGGAAATCTTGATTCCAGTTTGTGTTTCTTCCAGTCCAGCGTTTCTCATGATGTATTCTGCATATAAGTTAAATGGTGACGATATATAGCCTTGATGAACTCCTTTTCCTATTTGGAACCAGTCTGTTGTTCCATGTCCAGTTCTAACTGTTGCTTCCTGACCTGCATTCAGGTTTCTCAAGACGCTGGTCAGGTGGTCTGGTATTCCCATCTCTTTCAGAATTTTCTACAGTTTATTGTGATCCACACAGTCAAAGGCTTTGGCTTCGTCAATAAAGCAGAAATAGATGTTTTTCTGGAACTCTCTTGCTTTTTCAATGATCCAGCGGATGTTGGCAATTTGATCTCTGGTTCCTCTGCCTTTTCTAAAACCAGCTTGAACATCAGGAAGTTCACGGTTCACATGTTGCTGAAGCCTGGCTTGGAGAATTTTGAGCATTACTTTACTAGCATGTGAGATGAGTGCAATTGTGCAGTAGTTTGAGCATTCTTTGGCATTGCCTTTCTTTGGGATTGGAATGAAAACTGCCCTTTTCCAGTCCTGTGGCCACTGCTGAGTTTTCCAAATTTGCTGGCATATTGAGTGCAGCACTTTCACAGTATCATCTTTCAGGATTTGGAATAGTTCAACTGGAATTCCATCACCTCCACTAGCTTTGTTTTTAGTGATGCTTTCTAAGGCCCACTTGACTTCACATTCCAGGATGTCTGGCTCTAGGTCAGTGATCACACCATCGTGATTATCTGGGTCGTGAAGATCTTTTTGTACAGTTCTTCTGTGTATTCTTGCCATCTCTTCTTAATATCTTCTGCTTCTGTTAGGTCCATACCATTTCTGTCCTCTATCGAGCCCATCTTTGCATGAAATGTTCCTTTGGTATCTCTGAATTTCTTGAAGAGATTCCTAGTCTTTCCCATTCTGTTGTTTTCCTCTATTTGTTTGCATTGATCACTGAAGAAGGCTTTCTTATTTCTTCTTCCTATTCTTTGGAACTCTGCATTGAGATGCTTATATCTTTCCTTTTCTCCTTTGCTTTTTGCTTCTCTTCTTTCCACAGCTATGTTCATATAAATTTAGAATTATTTTCTTAATTGATTGATCCCTTTATCATTAGAAAACATCCCACTGTGTCTCTAGTAATGCTTTTTGCCTTAACCTTTAGTTTGTCTATTAGTCTAGCGTCATCAGCTTTCTTCTGTTTGTAGTGTGCATGACATATCCTTCCTATCTTTATACTTGCAGTTTTCCATACTCTTATGTTTAAGATGTATTTCTTATATGAAACATATGTATTTGTATTTAGTCCAACAGTTGTTTAATTGGAGTACCTTGTTGATTTACATGCACTATAATTAGTACCTATATTTGCATTTAAATCCATATTGCCAAATTCTTCATATGTTTTCCATTCATTCTAAGTTCATTTTGTCCCTTCTTATTTTGCCTTCTTTTGGATTAACTAGTTATCTTTTCCTCTTCTATTAGCATGGTAACTATATACTGTTTTATTATTATTTTAGTGGATACCCTAAATATTATAGCACACATTCCTGGCTTCTTCCAAGCTTCAAACACAATGAAAAAAGTGAAAATGTTAGTTGCTCAGTCGTGTTCAACTCTTTACAACCCCATAGACTATAGCCTTCCTCTGTCCATAGTATTCTCCAGGCAAGAATACTGGAGTGTGGGTAGCCATTCCCTTCTCCAGGGAATCTTCCCAACCCAGGGATGGAAACCAGGTCTCCTGAATTACAGGCAGATTTTTTACCATCTGAGCCACCAGGGAAGCCCAGCTAGTAACTCCATTTTAACCTTTTCTCAACTTATATGCTGTTCTAATTGTGTATCTTTCTATATTTTAAACCCCACAAGAGGAAGAATATTCTTCCTCCTGAAGAATACCCTTTTACTATTTCTCTCAATTTGAATCTAGGTAGTGAAAATTTTATTTTTGTTTTGTTTAATAGTTATTTTCCTTAAGCACTTTGATATTATCATTCATTCCCCCCCCCCCCCCCGGATTGTATTGTCTCTGTTGAGGTAAGCAGCAAGTTTAATTAATATATCGAACATAATCTATCTTTATTTTCTCTTTTCTTTTTGTTTGTTTTAGATTTCTATTGAGATAAAATTCACTGTTTTATTTATTGTACATAAAAATATTACAGAAAGAAATTGAGTTCTAGTATGACAGTATCTTCCTAAATAAAGGCTCCTACCTTTTTTTTTAAACTGACAAATGGTTATGAGAACTCACAGTCCTGGATCATCTTAATGCAGTTTCAGTGACTGGTAGGCATAGTCTGTCTTTTACAGTCCATCCTATGCCTAGGACAGAAATTCCCGTGCCCCAATCTAAAGCATTTACCTTGCCTCCCCAGTAGACTCTGGATTTCACTTTTTCTCCTCTAATCTCATCAGATTTTCAAATTTATTGTTCAGTTTCTTGGTCTCTAAGCTGCCTATTCTAGAATGAAAGATCCAGATTACCTTTCTTGGTTTCCTTCTCCTTTTATATCTTTATAAGTTTTTACCACCATTTTAGTTCTCTAGTGCCTTCCTAGAGACTTAAATTTTGTCATTTGTAAATATTTTTCTTTCTTTCTTTTTCAGACAACAGACTTTAAAAAATATTTATGGCAGGCTTTCTGGTTGTTTTGGGGGGAAGTTGGTCTTTATTGCTTCTTATTAGCTAGTTACCTTTATACACAGTAGAAATCTGCTAGTTGGTTTTCAGTTCAGATCAGTTCAGTTGCTCAGTCGTGTCTGACTCTTTGCGACCCCATGAATCACAGCACGCCAGGCCTCCCTGTCCATCACCAACTCCCGGAGTTCACTGAGACTCACGTCCATCGAGTCAGCGATGCCATCCAGCCATCTCTTCCTCTGTCGTCCCCTTCTCCTCCTGCCCCCAATCCCTCTCAGCATCAGAGTCTTTTCTAATGAGTCAACTCTTCGCATGAGGTGGCCAAAGTACTGGAGTTTCAGCTTTAGCATCATTCCTTCCAAAGAAATCCCAGGGCTGATCTCCTTCAGAATGGACTGGTTGGATCTCCTTGCGGTCCAAGGGACTCTCAAGAGTCTTCTCCAACACCACAGTTCAAAAGCATCAATTCTTCAGCGCTCAGCCTTCTTCACAGTCCAACTCTCACATCCATACATGACCATAGGAAAAACCATAGCCTTGACTAGACGGACCTTTGTTGGCAAAGTAATGTCTCTGCTTTTCAATATGCTATCTAGGTTTTAAAATGTCCTTATTTGGCCAAATAAAATTTCTGCAATCTTTTATCAGATCCCCAGAGTCTTTTTGTGGAGATTTTGCTTGCCCACAAAATCTCTAGGTTTAAGAGCCACTGATTAAGCAGATACAAAAGAAGTAAATGTTCCCAATCTTGTGATTAAGGAGCTTATAAAATCATAGTTACCATGGAAGAAGTAATTAGTGACTTGTAGAATATTGTATTTATTACAAAGCTTTGATTGAATAGCATGATCTCCAATAGTAGTTCAGAATTCACATAGAAGATGGGTCTAGAGCTAGGGTTTGAAGGATAGAGATTGCCATACGTTGGGGGAGAGTATTTTGGACATGCAACAACCTAAACTAAGGCTTAGTCACCATTGAACTGATTTAATTCATAGCATAATGACTGAATAGTTTATCCCTTAGTCCTTCTTTCCCTTGGTATGTTGTTAATACTAATCAGACTCTGCTGAAAACTTGGGAATTCATTGGTGTACACTGTGATACATGTGTTAATTTGATTGCCTGTGATTTCTGTCGCAGACCCAGGAGTGCAGCAAACATGCAGGTAATTGTATAAACTCTGCATTGTTCCCTAGCTGGGTGTTTTACAATCATTTCCACCCCAGGAGAATCCCAGCTAACCCAGCTGTTTTCTTCTAATGCTCAGTTTAGGGACTCCCCTGTACTCACTCCCCTGCCTTGGTACCTGAGTGAGACATTTGTGATTATAAGCCTAAAGCATAAAAGTAAAGATTAGGAACCACATTGCACCTCCCTGTTCAGGCTGCTGATTTCACCTGGCTGAAGTGACAGTGTTTTGGAGCTCAGTATTTTTTTTTCTGTGAATCTGCTGAAGATGCATGAAACATCTTATATAATTTGTGAGGGCACAGAGCCTCTATCTTTTAGGTATTCAGTTGGTCTGAATCTCTGGCAGAGGTCAAGAGAGCTGACACGGTAGTATTGTGAGCATGACTTTAATTTCATAAGCTCAGGTGCATAAGAAGTATTTTATATGTTTTCTCTAAATCAGGTTTCATCTACTCTGAGCCCCCAATTCATCAGGCTAGTTGGAAATTCAATCTCAGTTATCATTGGTCCTTTATCTTATCCCTGTGCTTCCTCCATTGTTCAGTGGTCTTGGGAGTCTAGCACAGAGCAGAACATGCAGGGAGGGCTCTTTGATCTTTGGGTCATACTGATCACCACTGATGGACTCCTCATCCAAGCCTGCCCAGACACTTGAAGGGAAGTTCTGCTGTGGCCTCCGTGGATTTTTGCTGAGTCTTTGTGTCCTTGGGCCCATGAGGTAGCCTCTTCAGACACCACCACATGTGTTCCTCCAAGATCCTGACACCATTGCAGGGAATTCTCAGAGGAAGAGGATCTAAGCACAGTCCCCTCCATAGCCTTCTAGCATCTTTTCTTCTTTTCACAGAGGCAAAGATGAAAATATAGTGGCAAGTACTGTGAAGTTACCTCCCAACTCTGCTGCTAGTAGATATCTCTCTCTTTCACTGGGTGAAAGGGGTTTGTGGGAACCTGGCAACTAAGAGAAGCAAAGGAGCTTTAGAGTCGTCAGTTGATTACCTATTTGGCCTCAGGTCCTATGCAATGAATAACATCTAGTCTGTGTGCTCAGATTCTGTTCTAGAGGAGGACAAAGATGTAAGGGCAAAAGAGGCCCTTACTGCTGCCGACCTCAGCTTCTGAGGGGAGCATCTTAACTCTTAGCTCTCACATTGCCTTTTTCATTTTAACTGGTAATTATGAGTCAATTTTCCTTTGGGGATGTTTGGCCTGTAACTATGGGAATGGACGAGTGTGCCTATTTCTGTAGTAGGTGTTCTTGGGCTGTGCGGCCTCAAAGGCCGGAACTGCGTGGCTCAGGCACTTTTCTGAAATCTGTGCCTTTGCAAGACTTCCTGCTGCAGATAAGGACAGCGACTTCTCTTATCTGCTTGTCCCTAGTTGCCTCTCTCTGGCAAGCCACTGACTTCACCTGCAGAGCTATATTGCTTTTATTCCTGAATTATACACTGCAGGCACTCGAGATTAGTGCCAAGAGAGGAGAAAGGGGAACTGTTTCTGGGGAAAGGAATTGTGTAGGTGCTAGTTGCTTTAAAAGCTAGGGGCTAGAGTGGTATTTAGTCAAACATGGCTGCCACACAGCAATGAAAAGGCCTTTTGGCATCGTTTTCAAAGAGCTCTACACTGACATGCTTCGTACTCTGATAGTTATTCTAGGGAAATGTGTATAAAATGTTTCAGCCTTTTAAAAAAAATTCCTCACCTGTTTTAGCTGTATATCACATTTTTGCTGAAGCTTCTGGAATACTAATGATATCAGGTTTTTGTTAATTCAGTGATGCTGTGTTGTAAACTGAAAAGTTTACATTCTTGGCCCATACTGTTTTAATTTTCTAACCATCTGAGCAAACTGCACCTCTTACTTGATAAGTATCTAATGTTCTTCTTGTCAAGTATATGTTTCTCCTAAGAAACTTAGTCCTGGGGAGAGCATTTTATGTGCAATTTTGACTTTGTATTTTGTAAGCCTCTATTAATGTTTTTTTCCCTCTCCATAGAAGTGGGGCTCCTTTTCAGAGTTTTATCTTTTTTAACAAATGTGAGTAAATCTAAGTGGAACTTCTACAGAGAGCCCTTAAAATTGCCCTAATGACTTAGGGGTATCAAGGTTACCGGTATTCTTTTTAATTTAGGCAGAAGGGAATTAATTTTGAGGAAGAAGTACGTTAAACCACATTCTCCCAGCAGAAGTGAGGTTAGTTTCTTAAATATCTGTCTTCCTCTCACTTGAAATCTATCTATATGAGAGAAGGAAAGACAGCAGGCAGAACTGGAGAGTATTGAATGTATAAAGCAGATCACCTGGTTTCTCTGATTATTTTTTTCCTGTCCCATCTGGATGGTCCCTCTCCTTAGCCTGTTTTTGGACACCCCCACCTGCTTTCTACACCCTGACAAAACTTGGTCTGAAGAAGGAATTGGAAACATATTCACAGTAAAGTCTGAAAAACTTAATGGCTTAACATGTCACTACTCTATGACACTTGCAAAACTCAAAAGAAAACCTCTCATAGATTTTCAGGCCTCAGTCCTTTAGTAGTACGTTTCTGTACTCCACTTCCAACCATCAGAATATCTGGTTAGGGTTTCCCTAGTGTTTTTTCATATATCTGATTCTGACTCAAAGTATCCATGCTGAGTGGCAGTTGAATTGTACCTGACCAAGTCTCTGATTTGATCTCTGACTCTGTGTGTGTGTAGGGGGAGGGCAGGGGGTTGGTGGTGGGGAATGGAGATGTAAAGAGGAAGAGCAGTGCTAAGAAGGAAGCAACTCTGTCATGCTTGTGCATCCTCTGTGGGTTGAATGGGGCTGTATTTCATGGAAAGATGGAAAACCAACCATAATTCCTGGTTATGACTCTGGTGATTAACAAAGATAAAGGTGTGTCATTTAGAAAACATTTGGAGAGATGCCAGACTGGGATTGTATACATCATTCTAACTTAACTTCTTCTTAACTGTATATTCTTGGATGAATTCTTTCCCCTCTCTAGCCCTGGATTCCTCAAATGTAAAATGAAACTCCTGCCTACCTGCTGTTGAAGGATACCATGAAGAACAAAGGAGAGAATAAATATAAAAGCCTTTTGCAAACCCCAAAGCTGTAAGTACAGTTTAAAGCTGAGATGTTTGTAAATGAGGACAACAGTTTAATAATAATCAGCTGATTTCTTCAACCTCGCCTTCTCCTTGCTTTTCCCTGCAGTTGCATTGCCTTTTGCTTCCTTGGTTGGTAAAGGCCACACCAATGTAAAACTGGTGGCATAGCCTGGTTAGCCAAAATCATTTAGTGCTCCTGGGAAGTCATAGAGGGCCCTGTGCTCAGAAGGGCCCTGTACTTGGCTTAATGGTCTGTTTTCTTCACCTTGAAATTCTTTAAAAAGCTGTCACACATTTTCATTTTGCACTTGTTCAGTGGCTCATTCTTGTCTGACTCTTTGCAACCCAATGGACTGCAGCACAACAGGCTTTCCTGTCCTTCACTATCTCACAGAGTTTTCTCAAACTCATGTCCATTGAGTTGGTGATGCCTTCCAACCATCTCATCCTCTTTCATCCCCTTCTCCTCCTGCCCTCAATCTTTCCCAGCATCAAGGTCTTTTCTAAGGAGTCAACTGTTCTCATCAGATGACCAAAATACTAGAGCTTCAGCTTCAGTATCAGTCCTTCCAATGAATATTCAGGGTTGATTTCCTTTAGGATTGACTGGTTTGATCTCCTTGCAGTCCAAGGGATTCTCAGGTCTTCTCCAACACCACAGTTAAAAAGCATCAATTCTTTGGCGCTCAGCCTTCTTTATGGTCTAACTCTCACATCTGTACACGACTACTGGAAAAACCATAGCTTTGACTAGATGGCCTTTTGTTGGCAAAGTGATATCTCTAGGTTTGTCATAGCTTTTCTTCCAAGGAGCAAGTGTCTTTTAATTTCATGGCTGCAGTCACTGTATGCAGTGATTTTGGAGCCCAAGAAAATAAAATCTGTCACTTGTTTCTGCTTTTTCCCCATCTATTTACCATGAAGTGATGGGACCAGATGCCATGATTTTAGTTTTTTGAATGTTGAGTTTTAAGCCAGCTTTTTCACTCTTCTCTTTCACCTTCATCAAGAGGCTCTTTAGTTCCTCTTCGCTTTCTGCCATAAGGGTGGTGTCATCTGTGTATCTGAGGTTATTGATATTTCTCCTGGCAATCTTGATTCCAGCTTGTGTTTCATCCAGCCCGGCATTTCACATGATGTACTCTGCATAAATTTAAATAAGCAGGGTGACAATATACAGCCTTGACATGCTTCTTTTCCAATTTTGAACCAGTCCATTGTTCCATGTCTAGTTCTACCTGTTGCTTCTTGACCTGCATACAGGTTTCTCAGGAGGCAGGTAAGGTGGTCTGGTATTCCATCTCCTAAATCATGTAGGTGATCCTGGCCCTGGGCTGCTCTCTATTCTTTTGTGGAGGTGGAACTAGAAAGAAGTTTCTTATTGACTCCACTGGCAGGAGTATAATGGGAGTCAGTTAGCTGAGATTCTGCTGGGAGACTTTCCCAGAGGGGTTTCAATTACAGGAGTTAAGTAGTTCTCCAGATGAGCAGTGTGGGATGGTTAGCCTTGGCTAAGAACCAAATGTTAAGTCTGAGCCAAACATCTGGATGTCCATTGTGCTAATGAATGCCTTGGTGGAGCCTCATCAGCAGCAAGGATCATTAGGTCCTGACCATGCTAAAAGAAAACTTAGAATTCGCCAGCTCCTGGCCTCAGCAGCAAATGCCAACAGATGAGCAGTGGCCAGGCAGACAAGGCACATTGCCACAGAGCCCTAAGGAATCAGAGTTGGAGGACAGTTACAGGAATCTGATACTCACTGTGAGCTTGCCTTCCATTTCCTTCTGTTACAAGCTTATGTAACAGTGCAGTAGAACTTAATGAAGTGAATTTATAAATTGTCTGCCTTCTTCCCATCTCCCTCAGTGTCTGCTCAAATCTGCTTAGTGATTTGGTTCTTTCTTTGCCACTGGATGAAATCTTGGCAGGTCCTAAAGCTTCTGGATGATTACAAGTTCCCTGGTCACATTTGCCCCAAGAATTGTCTCTCTTCAATAATGAAAATGTGAAATCCTATGTAATGGTTAATATTCTGAACTTCATTTGAAGTTAAAGCTTCTTCCTTCCCTGAGAATGGTTCATTTCAGACTTAACTGTAGGATAAAAGGGGGCATACCTTTTTCATTGTGCATCTCCTTTTAGCCCTTCCCCACTGTGATAGCCACATTTTATGAACTATTTAGGTCACAGTGGGTAGAAGAGTAAGAAATAAGAAATAAAAGTCTTAACCTGAAAGGCCTTATTGTGGTTTGACTTTGATGTATCTGTTTGGCAGGTATTAAGCCTTACTCTTGAGTTGTCTTTAGTTATTTGGTGATCTCTTACCTCCACATTCTTTAACAAAGTTAGTCTCTCTTCTGGATGGCTGTTAAAGAACACTCTCCCATTCCTACCCACTCCTAATTTTGATGATATATCTCATCTCTTTCTGCTGAGGTCCCATTGTTCTAGGGTTAAGGCAATCTTGAGATGGAGGATTGAAGAAAGCTCACTTCTGGTCTATGGTAGAGTAAATAATCGTCTTTCAAAGATATCAATGTCTGAATCTCTGGAAATTGTGAATATGTTATCTCACATGATAATAGGGACATTGTGGGTGTGATTAAGGATTTTGAGATGAGATTTTCCTGGATTATTTCTACTAATATTATAGTAAGGCCTGATATAATCACAAGGGTGTTTATAAGAGGGAAGCAAAGAGGGGAGAGAAGGCAATGTAAGAGTGGAAGTAGAAATTTGAGTGATGTGGCTACAAGCCAAGGGATGCCAGCAGTCTCTACAAGCAGAAAAAGATAAAGACTTTATCTTCCCTTGCAGCCCTCAGAAGGAACCAGTCCGTCTAACACTGGTAAGACTCATTTTGGACTTGTAACCACCAGAACTGTAAGAAACTTGTGTTTTAGGGCTTCCCTGGTGGCTCAGCTGGTAAAGAATTCACCTGCAATTGCAGGACACCCCAGTTCAATTCCTGGGATGGGAAAATCCGCTGGAGAAGGGATAGGCTACCCACTCCAGTATTCTTGAGCTTCCCTGGTGGCTCAGCTGGTAAAGAATCTGCCTGCAGTGTGGGAGACCTGCATTTGATCTCTGGGTTGGAAAGATCCCCTGGAGAAGGGAACAGCTACCCACTCCAGTACTCTGGCCTGGAGAATTCCATGGACTGTATAGTCCATGGGGTCATAAAGAGTCAGACATGACTGACTTTCACTTGCACTTTTTAAAGCCACTTACTTTGTGGTAATTTGTTATAGGAGCAATAGGAAAAAATACCTGGTGAAAAAGGGATACCACTGTGGCATTTATGTAGACAAATTCTGGGAGTGTAGACCACTGTCACTGTACTATCCTCTCTTTGCTCTCAGAACAGCTAGGCAGCCACAACCTCCTGCCCTTTAGATTTCCAAATAGACACAAGTGTCCTGTGGCCCCTAAATGGAAGGAGACAAAAAATAAGCCCTCTGAATGTTGAGGGCCTTCTCAGTTGAATTAAGGTAATGGGAAAACACCAACTTCTTTTTGCTTTGGGGAGAAGAGAGAATATTACTAAAAATCAACAATTTCTTTTTTGTTTAAGTATAGTTGCTGTGCAATATTATATCAGTTACAGGTGTATTATATAGTGATTCACTGACTCAACGGATATGAGTTTGAGCAGGCTTTGGGAGTTGGTGATGGACAAGGAAGCCTGACGTGCTGCAGTCCATGGGGTCCCAAAGAGTCAGTACAACTGAGCAACTGAGCTGAACTGAAAGGTTATACTTTGTTTTTAGTTATTGTAAAATATTGACTATATTCTCCATGTTGTGCAGTATATCCTTTTATTTTGTTTTATGTAGAGTAGTTTGTACCTCTTAGTCTCCTATCCCTATATTGCCCCTCTCATTTGTCCCCACTGGTAATCTCTAGTTCATTCTCTGTGAGTCTGCTGCTTTTATTGTTATATTCACTAGTTGGTTGTATATATTTAGATTCTACATATAAATGCTATCAGGCTTCCCAGGCATCAGTAGTGGTAAAGAGCCAGCCTTCCGATGCAGGAGATGTAAGAGACACTGGTTCAATCCCTGGGTCAGGAAGATCCCCTGGAGATGGAAATGGCAGGCCACTTCACTATTCTTGCCTGGAGAATCCCATGGACAGAGGAGCCTAGTGGGCTCCACTCCATGGGGGTAACAGAGAGTCAGACACAACTGAAGTGTATTAGCACATGTGCACGTACGCACACACACACACAGACACACACAACTGATGTCATACAGTATTTGTCTTTCTCTAACATTGTACGTCCAAGTCCAGCCACATTGCTTCAAATGGGAAAACTTCATTCTTTTCTGTGGCTGAATAGTATTCCATTGTTTGTGTGTGCATACGCACACAGCACCTCTTATTTATCCATTATTTATGCATTCATTGTTGATGAACACTTAGGTTGCTTCCATATCTTGGCTATTGTAAATAACACTGCTACAAATATAGGGGTGCGTGTATCATTTCAAATTCACGATTTTGTGGGGTTTTGTTGGGTATGTATGCACAAGTGAAATTGCTGGATCATATCTTAATTCCATTTTTAGTTTTTTTGAGAAAACTTCATACTATTCTCCACCCTGGCTGCACCTATTTACCTTGCTACCAACAGTGTTCAAGGGTTCTCTCTGTTTCACATCTCTGCCAACATTTGTTCTTTGTGATCTTTGCAATGATAGCTATTCTGACAGGTGTGAGGTGATAGCTCATTGTGGCTTTGATTTGCATTTCTCTGATCATTAGTGATGGTGAGCATATCTTCATGTATCTGTAGGCCACCTGTCTTTTGTCCTTGGAAAAATGTCTATATTCAGTTCTTCTGCCCATTTTTTAATCAAAATTTTTGTTGTTGTTGTTTTGAGTTGTATGAGCTTCAAGTACTTCTGAAAGGAGTTGTTTCCATTTTCCAATCCCTCCTCAACCTCAGCTCACTTCTGCCAGAGGTGGGTATTTGCACTAAGGGTCATGAAACCTCCTTTAAGGATTGCTGGACTTCACCTTCAAAATTCTTGCATTGGTAGTTCAGGAGCCTGACTTTGGAGTGGAAGTATACTTGTGAGTAATTTTTTTTTTATTCTTAATCTTTTGAGGTGTCAGATTAAATAGATTGAAAGGGCCCCATTTTAATATCTTCTTATATTCATGAAAGCCTTTTCACAATGCTCAAGTGTCATCTTGGGGATGTGCTGGGAGATGGAAAGCACATTTAGAAACCAAATTTATGTAAAGACTATAACTTAAAGAGTTTAAATTATTAGATTAGGCTTAAAATGAACAAATTGAGCTAGAGAAACTTTTCTCTTCTGTCTTTTTTATCTTCTCTCAAGTGGGTGAGGGTTTATCAGATCAGTTATAGAATCAATGAATAAGCTACACTTTCTTCATGCATCTGAGTGCTGTATGAGTGGATTTTTTTCCTGCTATATGGTTGATTTTTCAGTACCTAATGATTGACAAAGTCAGCAATGCTTCTTCCATGTCAGGACTGTCTTAGGGACTACCATAGTGATTGCTACAGAAACCGATTACATAAATTTAATTAAAGGCTTTTATTGATGCTTAAGAATAGAGAACTTCCCAAGTGTATTACCTGACCTCTGGTGGAGGAAGGAAAACCCATCTATATGTCTTTCATATTTCTACTTTAGAGATTGATGTAGTGGGATAAGACATTTCACTTAGAATAGGTATAAGATGCAGAATAGATGTAAGAATAGATGTAAAAAGGAAAATTATAAGTTGCATCCCTGAATCTTAGCCCTGCTTGGTGGAACCTAGGTTCTAGTCTTCATACCCTGCTGTAAGGAGAGCTGTCTGTTAGTACATGCAATGCCTGATGACTGCATGTAATATCTCAAGGAGAAAAAAATCATAGAAATAAACACCCAGAAACATCTGTTGGGTCTGAAAAAGTACAGTGCTAATTTACATCCAGAACCATCATCAGCTGAGAAATGAATTAACTGGATGGCATGTTTAATGCATAGCATACAGTATCTTAGTTGCAAGTGTCTCATCTTCAATCAGAATACAAAGTTGTCTATTACACCTATTGCTCAGATGGTTGATAAGCAAATAAAGCTTATGCTTAGATCACAAGTGATTTCAGGAAGCTAACAATATGATTTTAGCTCTATTAAGTGAGTGTGCTTATGTGTTTTGTTAGAAGTGCATGTGATAATCATCTGAAAAGCACGGAGTAGGGGTTAGGAAGGATAGCTTCTCATCCCACCTTTGTCGTGTGTTAGCTCTATTGATCTTAGACAATTCACAACTTATCTGGGTTTATTATTTTTCATCATTTTATTGTAGGTACTGTTCCCTGCCTTGTCTGTTTCATAAGGTAGCTGTGAAGCTCAAATGAGGAGATACACATGAAAGAGCTTCATATAATATAAAGTGCTATACAGATGAAGATTATTATGTTAGCTTTAGAAGGACTCATGTATGCGGTGTCTTTATTGAATTCCCTTTCTCTCTCACTTTCCCTCTAAGGAATTCCCATCACTGTCTCAAGAACAGTCTATTTTCAGTGGGCCATCTTGAGTGTGGTCTGCTATTTTAGTTTCTCAAGACATTTCCCTTTGTATTTAATGAATTTCCATTACAGGGAAGGATGGCGAGAGTCTGTTCATGCCACCTGAAATTGCCTGAAAATTTATCTGTTAATTTTTTTATGTTAGAATTACTGTGTTTGCTGGCATATATTTCCCTTTCTGCATGTTCTTTTTCTCTGTTCATAGTTCCAGTGATTAAATACAAGATTGCTTTTCTCTGTATTATTTTGTTCTTGGTGGAATGTTAATTGCTAGCAGCAATTAAATTCTAAGCTTTGAAGAATGGGTCAGAGCAATTTAAGGGATATAAACTATGTTGATTATAGTAAACCAAGTTGTATTTGGATAGGATAGATTATGCTGCAGGAGCAAAGAACCAATGAAATCTCAGTGGCTTCAAACATAAAAGGTTAATTTCCTATCTGTTCAAGCTGTGCATCCATCTCAGGTCTTTGGGGGCTGGAGTCTGCTCTGCATTTCCATTGCTGTCACTCTGACTCAGGCTGATGGAGAAACAACTATAGGGAACATTGCTAATAGGTAGCAGAGGGGAAGAAGAGGCCTTTGAAGATCCTTACAAGAAGAATTCTCTGCTTCATAATCAGCATATATCACTTTCAGTAACAACCCATTGACCAGAGCTAGTCATGTAGAACCACTGAAAAGCACATGGAGGCCGGGAAGTGCAATCCTACTACATGCCCCAAAGATGGAAAATCTAAACATTTTGACAAGTTTAACGAAAGTGCTCACCCTTTTTTGAGGCCTCTGATCTGCAAGAGAGGAGATTGGAATCATTTGTCAGTTTTGCTGTGGACAGTCTTTTTGGTATCTGAGTCGTTACTTTCCCTTTGAGATTTGATTTATAGAGTTAAATCCCCTGATAAAGTCAACACACGCATTCTTTCTGAAGTCTTTCTCTGGTTTCAGTGATGCCGCTTGTTATTTTCATGGCAGGATTTGGTAATCTCTAGCCCTATTGGTAAGAAAACAGAAGGATTCTAGTTTGTTCATGTGACTCTTTTGTTAATACTTCAAGTTTCCTATCATTCATTCATATCGATCCATGCACTCTAATGACAGCCTTGCCAGACACCTCCTGTATGCCAGGCTCTTTTGTAGGTGCTGCAGATAAAAGGTAGAATTAAGCATGGTCTCTTTTCTAAGGAAATTTCTATTTTCTAATTCATGCCCCTCTTGATAAATGTAAAAGTGTCACACCATTAATATTTTAAATATCAAAATGGTGTGACAAAAAACACACTAAGGAATGACCATTTTATAATTTCTTTTTAAAAATTATCCACATAACTCTTTCCTCAAAAGGTTGTATGTTGCATGGTGAGCTTCCTCACTGCTCCCTGTATCTGTAGCACTCTTTCATCTCCACCTCCACCCCAGGCTGAGAATCTGTAGTTTAATTGTATCATTTGCCCTTATATCCATTGTTAGAATGGGCATTGGGGACCTTTCAGGCCATGTGTATGAGCCCACAGTGATCTTGCAGGATGAAAAGACTTTGGTGGTCAGATTCAGATGAGAAGAGATTTTTAACTGAATTAAAACACACTACATTATGATTCTTGTTCCCATTCTTTTTCTGTTTTTAATTTCTTTTGTATCCTTTCACAATACTGTGAACATAGAAGACGCTTCTTCTAAACTTGCTTGTTCTGTGGATAAAGGAATTGACCTACCCTAAAACTCTTGTTTGGAGGCTCAAGTATTGACAGGCAGGTAGCTGTAAAATGTATTAACTGCAGCAGAAGCAAAGTCTCAAATATTAAAGCCTCTCTAACCTTTCACAAGGGGTTCTAAAAGACTATAATAGTCTGAATATAGAAAGAGACTTTGGGGAAAAGAAACTCCAGTTCATTAATTGGCTGATTTAGAGGCAGAGACATATAATCTGGGACTGCAGAGCCTCCCACTGCTCCCTGGAAACAGCCAGTCCCTGGCCATGTTGTGAGAACTTTGTATTGTTCTGATTTAGCCTTAGTGCTCTAGGTCCTCATTACCTGGCTTGAAAATCCCATCACTGATCTAATTTTGCAGGTAAAGACTAGGACATTGGCTCTTCAAGACCAGCATTAAAAATGAGAGAGATTTCCTGAGTGTGCATCCCTTACCATAGTGTTGGTTTTTGGAAGTCGCAATATGTGACAAGAAGGGACAGTGGGAATGAGGGCTTCATGAGAATACTTAGGAAAGTGTGTGTCACACTGACTCTGCTGATGCCCGTCACCAGTCTGGCCCTGGATCCATCTTTTCCTTCATTCTGTTTTTGCCATCACCTTTCCTTGCTCCCAGACAACCTGACTTTACCGATAGTGTGGCTTCCTTCCAAACTGGAGCCCTGCTAGTTTGCCTAAGGAATGGCTTTCCTCACTTACTTTACAGTTTCACTGATTTTTATCAAAAGATCGAAACCTATCATCAGCACTTCTTGTCTTCACCTCCAGATTTTACTTTGTATAATTGCCCAAGTGGATTCCAGGGGGTAATTGCCATGGAACATTTGGTTTACTGCTTTTTAGAAATTTCTTAATATCCACATTATTATTTTACTTGCAGCAAAGAATGATTTTGTAAATCTGATAATTGACTCAGATAATCTCTTGTGTAAAGGGCAAAATAAACCACATACCAGGTTTCCTTAAAGAAAGACCTTCCTGTCAGTCTGCACTTTGCTGCTGTTCCTTTTCCTGCAAAGCAGTCCTTTTATTATTGCTCTGGGAAATTTCAGTGGGTTGTCTTTGGGAAATGCAAAAGGATAACAACCTAACATTCTTCTCAAAGGGTAATGCTTTCTTCAGGACAAGGCCACTTTTCTTTTGTACTTCAGATACTCAGCAGCTCTGTGTGCTGTAGAATGAGACACATGTATAATTTAAAAACCATTTCCTGCATCTTAATATCAGACTTTACCAGGAAAGCAAAGTCCTGTTTCTCCCCTTTCTCCATCCCTGTGCCCTTCACAGTCAGTATTCCTTGAGGCTAAATGAACCCAGACTGTTTATTTTTGCTCCTTTTCTCCTCTCTCAGTTCTCCTGGAGGATCAAGATTAAAAAGGACCATATTACTGTTCAATTTTTTGCAATGTATTTTTCCATTCCCGGAATGCAAGGCTCCTCTAGTTCCCCGATCATCTTTGGCATTTAAGCATTTCCAACTTTACCTTGTGTATAAAATCATGAAACTCAGAAAATATGTGGATCAAGGCCAGGCCCCTCTTTTGTTTATAAGGTTTTTCTTCCTAGTATATTTTCTAGCTCTTGGGGAGTTGCAGTTGTAAAATGTTGTAAAATTCTAATTGAAATTACTAAAATGCCCAGGAAGATCCCTATGAGGTGAAGTTGAGAAGGGAAAACAAATTTGATACTGACCATACTGAGAGAGTTCTAGGAATATCAGCTTGGAGAGGCTTTTCATTTTATAGACTCTGGTGATCAATATCCAGGACAAACCCCTTTAGCTAAATAGTCTTCCTGGTAAAGATTAATAGTTTAAAGTATCAGAACTTGTTCCAGTTACTTTGTTACTTACTAACCCATGGTTAAAAATCCCAGTTATGGTTTATATCCTCTGGGAAGCCTTCCTTGATCACTCTAGACCAAATAAAATTTTCTCTTTTCTGAACTCTTAGCAGTTATCTGACAATTACATATTACTCTGCACATGAATTGTCTCAAATTGCTAATTTACTCTGATATTATGATTTAAATGTTTGTAAATACATTTGTTAATATATCTCTTACCCTCCTCCTTGAGGACAGACTTTGTATATTTTATTGTAGCTCCTGAAATACTTATTGTCATCCTTTGTAGAACCCCTGTAGATGCTTTTTGAATAAATGAATGTATTAAGTGAAAATTCAATTTTAAATTACCAGCAAACCATAAATTATTCCAGGCGGATAAGCATATCTTTTTTTTAAGACTCTTCCAGTCTTAGCTTGGGTATGCTCTTTTGTGATTAATTTGAATCCTTTTTGTTGCACTCTTGTGTAACTATTCTTAAAGAGAGGTCCTGCTTATTATCTCTCCTCACTTCTTAAACACTTCCAATGCTTTCCTTATCTTAGTCCATCATTATGGTTGTTCCTCCCGGCTCTGTTATTCATACTCTGTTCTCCTGATATATTCATCCTCTTGACAAATTTATTTATGCCTGGCTCAACTATGATTTCCTTGTAGTTACTTCCCAGATCTACCTTTCCAGTCCTGTCCTGTGGACCTTAGTACAGTGTTGTCAAAATGGGTGGAGTGTCACTTGGGCATATTTTAATTGCCTAAATATCATTTCTATATAAAATAGAAAAAAATTATATTTTTATATAAAATAGAAAAATATTTTATAAAAGAAATGTATTATCTTTTCTACCTAAAAAATCAACATTTTGTAAAATAAATGGATTATCTTTTCTACCACCCAGTCTCCCTACTCTTTCTAATTTCCTTCCCCGTTCTTGCTGTTTGTGTCTTTTTCCATCATCCAGGTCTCCTAGGTCTTAGGATCTTCTTTCTCACACTATTCTTCTCCAGCCTTCATGTGCAGTCTAATCCCAAATCCTGTTGAATCTCTTCTTGGAATGTCTTTGAGAGTCAATCCCTCCTCTCTGTGGCCTCTCTCTAGGCCTAAACAGATTAATTCTAGATTATTGCCACAGCCTCCTAATTACTTGCCCTAGTATTATTGGTAATAAGGATAATAATTATTTATTAGTATAAATATCTACTATTTATTACTTATCTAGTATATGCTAGGTATTGTAATAATGTACTTCATGAAGATTCTCATTTGATTCTCACAACAACCAGATGAAGTGTATATTACTATTCACATTTTAGAGATTAAAATATCTGTGGCTCAGAGGGCTTACATAACTTATGTCTGGCCTCACAGGTAATGAGTTGAAAAAACACTAAGGTTTTAACTTTGAAGGCCATGCATCAGTAATACTCTAAATATCACTGCTGGACTATTGTACTCTTTTCACTATGCCACTCATCTAGCCACAAATTCATGGAGATTCCCACTGTCTACAGTAAGAGTGAACTTCTTTATCTGATTTTAAGGCCTTCCATGATCTTATACCACCATTTTCCTCCAATCTTATTTCTTTTGACTCTAAATATCTACCCGTTGCTCTATCCAGGCTGACTTTATCCTTGTTTCCCAGTTTATCCCCAGTGCTCACTTCTGCTTAATGATTTCCTCTAGACCTGGGATACCCTTTCCTTATGTTTTCATATCCTGCCTCTACTTTACGGTCCCGGTCATACCATACTTCTCCATGAATCCTTCTCAAAATAGTCCAACATACAGAGAGCTCTTGTTTCTTTTCTTAACTGTTCTGCCAGTTATTGCATGTACCATAACACTTAGGACTCCATGATGTACTCATGTAATAAATACTCTGTAGTATGAGATGATTCAAGGGAACATTTCAAGTTTAGTAAAATTTGCCTTTGATACTCTTTCTTTTCCTCTTACCTCCCACCATTCTCCTGCATCTAGTATCTCCATATTCTTCTCTGAAGGTCTAAGTCCTTACCTCTACCCAACTGCTGATATACTCTGTCCAGACTCCTTTTAGGTCTTCCCAGATAGAAGTAACTTGTCAGTCATCGACCTTCCATAATGTCTTTTATTCAAACTCAGCTAGATAGGTATAAGGAACCTATGTAAAAGTTTATGTGATTGTCCATCTTTCTAAAAGGGTTGCATTTGAGTTGTGATTGCTTGTGAAACCATGTCTGCTTTGGTTGTTTGAATTTCAGAAAGTTGAGAGTGTAGAGTATGGCAGAGGGAAATAAAAGATCTCAGGGAGTGGGGAAGGGAATATTTGGAGGCAGGTAAATATTCCTGGAATCCAGTAAAACATTGTACTAAAAGTGAAAGTCACTCAGTCGTGTCCGACACTTTGCCACCCCATGATACAGTCCATGGAAGTCTCCAGGCCAGAATACTGGAGTGGATATCCTTTCCCTTCTCCAGGGGATCTTCCCAACCCAGGGAACTGAACCCAGGTCTCCCGCATTGTAGGTCACCTCCAATTCTGCCAGAGTATGAATTTGGATTTGGCTGTACTGTCTTCAGATTTTCCTCTACAGAAGTCTGTGGTCTCCAGCTATGAGGTATTATAAAAGTGTGCTTACCAAAAACTATCCTGAAGTTTAAATAAATGATTTCTCAAAAATCCATACATATAATTTTTCAGAAGCATGTACAGGCTTTATTTAAATATAAATGAATTTAAGAACACAATTCATAGCAGCTTTTGGTCATTATTAATTTTCATAATCAATGAACACTAAAAGGATAATTGATATCATGATCAGATCCACAAAATACTGTGATTTTTTTCAAGGATCCTTTAAAAAAGATCTACAGCTAGAGCTCAATCAGAAACTCTTGGAGGGCAAAGACTATATCTTCTACTTTGTTTACATTTTCCAGAACATGCTACAATATACAACCGGGCTTTGAGTTTCTTGAATGAATGATAGAAGCTGGATGAGGAATTTCTATTTTTATGTCCCAGTCCCTTTGTTTGTCAAATAAGAGTTTTTGTTGTTGTTCAGTCTCTAAGTTGTGTCCGACTCTTTGCAGCCCCATGAACTGGAGCATACCAGATTTCCCTGCTCTTTCCCTGTCTCCCTAAATTTGCTCACATTCATGTCCATTGAGTCGGTGATGCTATCTAACTATCTCATCCTGTGCTGCCCTCTTCTCTTTTTGCCTTCAATCTTTCCCAGCATCAGGGCCTTTAAGAGTTTTCGACTACAGGATATCTGAGTTTCTCTCTAGCTGTAGCACATCCTACGCTAGTATATATTTGGATCTAATCCAAATGCTTAACTGCTTCCTTAGGCTAGGGAAGGTTTGAGAGAAGCTGCCTCTTCCTAGTGTATGGTGCTTGGTATCCATTTTGACTTCATTTATCCATTACCCAAAGTGTTGATGAATCACGGGATGTTGATTAAAGCTTTTAGAAGTTTTCACTACACAGCTCTAATGTTTGGGGGTGACCAGTTAAAGATAAGCCACAGGTTAATTTGCTGGCTGTTGATGGCTTGTGAATTATCCTTCTCTGTGGAATGAAGTGTCAACCTCTCTCTTTAAGCAGAGTCTCAAGAGTTCAAACTGTTACTGTTTCTCTGATCATGGGAACAATTCAGTTAGAGGAGGAGTAGAAGAAAATGGCTTTTCACAGAGGTGGTTTTCTCTTGCCTAGCCATGGCAACATATCAAGTGGTCACCCCTCTCGGACTAATTGTGGTATGGAAAATAACTTCTTGCTCATCTTGCAACAGGCAACAGCTCTAACCAAGTAGTATCTTTCCTCTTCTTCCTTATTTTCTAATAGCTAGTTTCAATCCAGATTCTGTATCTCATTATCTATATAATCTTCAGCAAGTAGTTTTACTGTTTGCAATCTGTTTCCTCTTCCATAAAGCTAGTCTAGTATTGTTGAAAGGATTAGACATAGTGGCATATTAAAATGCCTAGAGGAGTATCAGATATATAATATGCATTCAGTAGAAAGGGGTTGTCACTGTTGTTCACAACTTTTTTTTTTCTCCTTTCCTTTTATATTCCCTTTGCCTCTTATGTCTGTCTTGAAAAGAGAAATGACCTTTACCTACTCTTAACAGGTCAGGAAGCAACAGTTAGAACTGTACATGGAAAAACAGACTGGTTCCAAGTTGGAAAAGGAGTATGTCAAGGCTGTATATTGTCACCCTGCTGATTTAACTTATATACAGAGTACATCATGAGAAATGCTGGGCTGGATGAGGCACAAGCTGGAATCAAGATTGCCAGGAGAAATATCAATAACCTCAGATATGCAGATGGCATCACCCTTATGGCAGAAAGTGAAGAGGAACTAAAGAGCCTCTTGATAAAAGTGAAAGAGGAGAGTGAAAAAGTTGGTATAAAGCTGAACATTCAGAAAACTAAGATCATGGCATCTGGTCCCATCACTTCATGGCAAATAGATGGGGAAACAGTGGCTGACTTTATTTTTAGGGGCTCCAAAATCACTGCAGACGGTGATTATTAAATTAAATTTATATTTAAATTTAAATTTAATTTAAAAGAAATTAAAAGACACTTGCTCCTTGGAAGGAAAGTTATGACCAACCTAGACAGCATATTCAAAAGCAGAGACATTACTTTGCCAACAAAGGTCCATCTAGTCAAGGCTATGGTTTTTCAGTGGTCTTGTATGGATGTGAGAGTTGGACTGTGAAGAAAGCTGAGTGCCGAAGAATTGATGTTTTTGAATTGTGGTGTTGGAGAAGACTCTTGAGAGTCCCTTGAACTGCGTGTAGATCCAACCAGTCCATCCTAAAGGAGATCAGTCCTGGGTGTTCATTGGAAGGACTGATGCTGAAGCTGAAACTACAATACTTTGGCCACCTGATGTGAAGAGCTGACTGATTTGAAAAGACCCTGATGCTGGGAAAGACTGAGGGCAGGAGGAGAAGGGGATGACAGAGCATGAGATGGTTGGATGACATCACCGACTCAATGGACATGAGTTTGGGTAGGTTCTAGGAGTTGGTGATGGACAGGGAGGCCTAGTGTGCTGCAGTCCATGGGTTTGCAAAGAGTTGGACACGACTGAATGACTGAACTGAACTGAACAGACTTACCTGGCAAGTAGCACCATCAATCTTTCATCCTGGATATCTAGTTTCCCCCTGAACTCTTTCCCCCTGTAATTTGGGATTTCAGATTTGAAACTAGGGCACTAACTGAATGCAGAGATGGCAAATAACAGTTTGAGAAGCAATTAATCCCAAGCTCATTGCTGCTTCTCAGTGGCCTCAGTCCAGGTGATCTGGGCTTGGAATTGGATCTCATGTGGGTTGTCGCTGCAAAGTTATTTCTGAATCTTCTAGATTTACAAATCATTTGGTACCCAGCTGTTATGCTGTGTGATTCATGGTTATGGGTGCCTTGTTTCAAGCACTTGTCAGCAGTTTCTTCCCTGTGGTTGC
Organism: Bos javanicus; assembly: GCF_032452875.1. Lineage (NCBI taxonomy): Eukaryota > Metazoa > Chordata > Mammalia > Artiodactyla > Bovidae > Bos > Bos javanicus. The sequence continues at coordinate 5,765,800 of NC_083897.1, forward strand.
CTTGTGATTCAATTGTTTTTGGTGTGGTATGCCTCTCTTCACATTCATGTGGACTCTGCCTCCCCCAACTTCTGTCATGGAACAAATGAGTCAGTGCCTAACGGTGCCTGCTTGCCAGTCAATTACTTTTAAGTTTCCTCTGGTGGGTAGGCGCCAGAGAAGATGCTGTTGGCTCATAGAGGGGGCTGCCTGTCATGTCGCCAAACTGCCCTGAGAAGGGGGAAACAAATGGCCACATTTTCCAGGATGAATTTTCAGGAAGCATTCAGGATAGACACGGTCAAGGGAAAGGATGTTCTCGTTCAGTAGGTGGCAGTGTGGTCTGGCTTGAAGAAGCATCACAAATGCTTGCATGTATTTGCACTGCTTTATCCTGATGCTTTTGACAGCTCGGCTTGAGATTTTATTCTGAGTATTTTAGTACTTTTTGTCAAGTGCTCTTTGCTCAAAAAGAAAAGAAAAGAAAAAAAAAAAAACCCTGCTGCTTTAGAAACTTCTCTTGGGAGTGGGCGGCATGTGTTTGTGGCAAGTACCGTGATCTGAAGCTTTCTGCAGCTCGGTGACTAATTGCTCTTAGTTGGACATCTAGCCTGGTAGGCTGGACTTGTGTTTCCCAGCTGTGGAGGTGGGAATTCTCTCCTCATGGACGTGAAGTTATTTCACTGACATTAGCAGCGGGGAGCACGTCTGCAGCCCCAAGGTCTGACCGGTTTCTCTGTTGGGGAGGGAGGTGCCTCAGACCCAGTGTGTCAGCTCTCTCAGAGCCCATTCAGCTTTTGGGGAATAGCACGCTTGGCACAGATGAGTTGGGACTGCAGTAGCACGATGTCCTCCGTCAAGTTGAGCACTGGGACAAATCCTCTACTCTGTTTTTGTACCTTGCCTCCCACCACAGAGCCCTTTCTTGGAATGCCTTATTTCTCAACAAAAGTAGAAATCTTTGAAAAGTTTTGCTTTTGACTAAGAAGCTGACTCTCCAGTATAAGGCCTGAGCAGAAAGAAGAAAATATGTCTAATTAGGCCACAGGCAGTGTCATCCTTGGGAAGATTGGTGGCCATTTGGTTGGGACTGAAAAGCCCAAGCAAGGGCTTTGATTTGCTGTCTCCCTCTTTCATAGTTGTAGATACTGTATCTTAAGGAAGCGGAGTTTCAGACCTTGGAGTCTCTGTGCTGTAGCCCATGTGCGTGTAGATGTGTACACGAGAGTTCCAGGAAGCCAGGCTGGGCCAGGAGATGTTGAGCCTAGTCCCCTTTTACCTCAGACAGGAATAGAAAAGCCTTAAAGAATATACAGTTGATTCCTGTTATCCATGGTCATAATGCTCTATAAAATTGCCACAAATGCTGAATTAGGTTAGGTTCCTGTGAACTGATTTGTCAGTTGATCAATACATAACCTTGTTTTATATGTGTTTCTGTTTAATGACACCTTATGTAATACATATTGTTGATTCATTAACATTGAACTCATAGCCAAGGGCACTACATATAACTCATGCCTGAATGAAGTGTATCTAACACACAAATTTTCTCCATAAGGCTCATCACAGCCTCTTGCACTTAAACACCAGACAGCTCTACGGCACTGGCCTTGGGAGCCGTTTTAAATAGTGAAATCACCAACAAAAAATACAAAAATGTGTCTGTGAATAAACTGTGAAAAGGATACTTGTTTCTAGTATGAGAGCTAAAAAAAAAAGAAGGGAGAGTATTCCCTTGTTCTGTCTCAACTGGGAATGTGCACATTGGAAAAATGAAAAATTTTCTCTACTCTGCACATGTGCATGCCTATGAGTTACTGTGCAAACACCATAAGTGTTGATCTAGGAGTCACAAATAAATTTTAAGGAGAGGTAATTTTGCAAATATGGAATTCATGAATATTGAGGATCAAATGTATCTGTCCAATGATAGGCCCACAGTGTTTTCTGTTTTAACTGTTCAAATTCTTGTCCAATCCACATTTCTCCACTGTGGTAAACCAGGCTGATGTGAATGAGGTGGTGGTCAATTAATAGATCATGAGGACTGGCTTCTAAGCAACTGACTAGAGTGCACAAACTTTGTCAAATACCATTGATTTGTTGGTCTCTCATATGTATTGGTTAGCAATTCTATGGACTAGTTAGATAGGCTTAAAGATAGAGTTGGAGTAGAAAAATTCAAATCACATTATGAAACTCAAGCAAACTACCATTTTACATACACAGACACAGACACACACACTTGGGTTTCAGCATTTAAGGTCAAAGTTGTAATTTAAATTCAAAAGGTAAGAATGATGCCCTAAACCTAAATGATCAACCTGATGACCTCTGGTAAGTCAGCAATCCTTTCTGTTCTTCTACTCTTTGTCTGTACAAGGAAAACAAAAAACACAAAACTGTCTTATCTGTTGATTATCAAGAAAAGAAGATAGTTCCTCTGGGAAGACATTTGTGACTTTTCAAGATAACCCCATTCTCCTGCTGCACTATATCAACCCTTAGAAAAATCTTTAATATTTTTAATTACTATCTGATACCTATAGCTTCTTTTTTTTTTTTACCTATAGCTTCTGACCCTAGAGTTAAATAGATTATTAGAATCATGTCTCTTCCACATGATTAGCCTTTATAAACATATTAAGGTAGCACTGATGTCATTTATTCATCCTTTCCTCCATTAATTCATTCATCTATTTGTTCAACAAATAGTTATTGAAAGCCTAATATATTAATAGGTCTTGTGGTTGGGGAGATATATGGGGGTATATGGGTATATATATATATATAATTGGGGATATATGGGTAATTAAAAGACATAATTCCTGAATTCATGAATCTTACAGCCACCTAGGTTTTATTCTCTGATGAATACCTTTAGTTTCTGGAACTTTTCCACACATGGCCTGGTTCAGAGTCCCCTCCCAGCTTTGGTCATCTTCCTCTGGACATGTTATCAGTTTCTCTGTAGGAGTGTGGGTCTCAAATTAGGAGTGATCTGACAAATGATTGGAATATCTGGGTTAAAATAGCAACTCTATGTCTTACTGTGTTATATTCAGTAAGGTATTTAACCTCTCTGGACCCCCATTTCTTCAATAAAATGGGAAGAAGAATAATTGCTGGACTATTATGAGGATCAAACAAGATAATAGACATAAAAACACTTAGCATAGTACCACGCATGTAAGTGCCTAATAAAGCATAAAACACTATTTTATTCATATTTGTTAAACAGCCTTAGCTGGCATTCGCATGTTTGACATATATATTTCACTGTGACTGCCTCCTGAGGTTGCTATCACCCTAAACCCCTAAGTCATTTTCTGTCTTCCTGGGAAATTACTTCTGTCTTTGAGAGCCGTGCTCAGATGTCAATCCTCTATCAACCTTGTTGAGACACATTTTGACCAACTCTGTCTGTTTGACTGGCTTATGTGTCATCTTCCTGAGAGATGGATGTAATTTCAGTGCCAGGATCCACGTCCTTGACTTGACTTTTCTTTATCTCTGGGTTTGCTATGAATATGGAAATGTGGCTTGTGGCCTCCCTCAGCGTTAGTTTTTTCTATAGAGATGGATAGATTATAAATATAACACTAAGAAACTGGGGAGAAATGTTGCCCATTCTATTTGTGCCTTGCTTTATTACATTTAGTCAGTGTTTGATGAATATGCCTTTACATGATGATTGTTGAATAAAATTAATCCCAGTTCTTAATGTGATCAACTTAATGATGGCTTGGCTGCCTTTGCCTGATCCATCATTTTGTTTTTGGACTTTACCTGGACTGCTATTTATGACTTTATTTCTTGGATGCACACAAAAACACATGTGTAATTTTTTCCCTCCCCTCACTATTCTCCAGATATCTTTGGCAATAATTCAGAGAGTTAAGGGATCGTGAGTGGGAATAGGGGTGAAGAGAGGATTTGAGCTGATTACATAAATGAATATAACCCTATGGACAAGGCTTTTTGTCAGGGTTTCTGAGCCAGACATAAATCAGGAGAAGAGGAACCAGGGAACTGGAGAGTTAGAAGCCATTTGAGGAAATTAGTGTGAGAGCAGTACAGAAGATGAAGCAGTGAAGGTTAGAAAGGTGACCCAGAAAGAATGCTCATTTAATTACTTAGGGCCTGTCCAATCTTAGACCTGGGCAAAGTGTGCTACTGTCCTGGGCTCCATGCTCTTAAAGGGATGCATTCTGGTCTTGCTTTTTAAATATTTATTATTTATTTATTTGGCTGTGCCAGGCCTTAGTTGTGGCACATGGAGTCTTTTTTTTTTTTAACTGAAGCATGTGAACTCTTAGTTGCGGTATGTGGGATCTAGTTTCCCGACCAGGGACCAGGATGGAACCTGGCCCCTTGCATTGGGAGTACAGAATGTTAGCCTGTGAACCACCAGGGAAGTCCCTTGGCCCTCCTTTGGCCACCCCCCACACAGGGAGAGGACTTAGTGCTGCCAGAGTGTGCACCCTTAGGCCTAAAGGAAACTGTGTGGAAGGGAGTCCAGTCTTAGGGTGGCCAGATAAAATGTAAGACACCCTATATTTCTATTTGCTGGATCTTGACAACCTTAATAGGGGAAGGAAATGGCAACCCATTCCAGTGTTCTTGCCTGGAGAATCCCAGGGACGGAGGAGCCTGGTGGGCTGCCGTCTATGGGGTCACACAGAGTCGGACACGACTGAAGCGACTTAGCAGCGGCAGCAGACAATCCTAATACAGTCAGAACTCAGATTTGGGGGGCTGGAACATCTACAGGTGTGTGTACAAGGCCCTTTCCTCTGTAGAATGGAGCCTGGAGTGGGAAAAGAAGAGAGCAGGCGAGTGACCCTGGGGCCACTTCTCTACACTGGCATATTCCGGTGCAGAACTCTTGAGAAATCTAAGAATGCAAACTTTTAACCTGACCTTCAAAGTTATGAATTCTATTTTTCAAGGTAGGAGGAGAGAACATATTTTATTTTACTATTTTTAAATTCTGATTTGTATTTTTAAAACATGAAGACATCTGGTATGTGGGCCTCCATTTGTGCTCTTGTCTCAGCCTCCAGAAACACTAGTGGAGGGCCTTTAATAATGGCAACAGATTACCCAATCAAGTTCTGTGCCATATGCTTCAGATCCAAAATGTTATTTAATCTTCATAGCAACTCTGAGTTTGGCACTGTAAGTATTCCCATTTAATGGATAAGGAGACTGAGGTTCAGCGAATCGAGACATACAGCTTATCCAAGTTCAGAGAAACAGTGAACAACATAACTGAGACTAGGCACAAACCTCAGTCTATATCTGAATGTACGTGTGAGCTTTGGATCTAGACTGAGTCAGAATCCTGCCTCTGCTACTTGCTAGCACTTTCTTCTTGTATAAATCATTCACCTCTCAGTTTAAATGCCTTAGTTTCTTGAACAGCAAAATGTAGGAATATATATGATAATAATAGGCCAGGGGTCACTGGGGTGGGGGTTTATCTTTGAAAGCTGCCTACCAATAGTACATGGAATTATGGAGCATGTTTGACGCTCCACAGGATAAACTTGATGCATCTTCTTGGAGAGGCGACTCTACTGACTTATGTGGCAAATGCATCTTTGCATCCAAATGCAGCTACACTGAGTAATAGATGGAAAAATTCACACAGATTAAAAATAAATAAAAACACAAAATTCTAAAGATGTTGTATGTTTCAGATCACTGTTCTGACTGCACTGCCTTCCCAAGTTCTGCTGAGTCTACTGCAGTGATTTTCAGAGCTCAGAAAAAGAAAAAGAAAAGATTTATTTAAAAAAGTCTTGTTGTTAGGGTCTACGTTTTTTCTACGTGCCCCAGGCTTCTGCTCCTTCTGGAACAAGCTGAGCTGGTCGTCTCTGTTGCCTCACTTCTGTAAGATTGGGTGGAGTCAGGGAAATAGGGTCCAGTGCAATGGTCTTCAACCTTGGCTGCATATTCCAATCATCTTGGAAAGTTTTGAAAAAAAAAATGATGAGGTCTGATCCACATCTGCAGAAATTGCTGTTAACAAATAATGTCCAGGAGAAGTTATATCACATGTTAACTCTCTGTTAGAATGATGGAGGGGTTGATTTGCTTGTGCTCTTGATGCCTCTCACCACTGATAATAATGATAGTTAATATTTCGTGTACTGATGATATACAGAGGAAAAGATGGTTGGATGGCATCACCAAATCAATGGACATGAATGTGAGCAAACCATGGGAGATGGTGAAGGACACAGGAGTCTTGGCACACTGCAGTCCATGGGGTCACAAAGAGTCGACATGACTGAGTGACTGAACAAGAATGATGTGCCTAGCAGGTGCTGTACTACGAGCTTTGTGTGTTGTATTTTCCTTAGTCTTCACAAAAATATTATCCCCATTCAGCATATAAGGAACTTGAAGCTGTGTTAGTAAACTTTTCAGGGTTACAGAGCTCACAAGCAGTAGATGTGCTGTGCTTAGTTGCTCAGTCGTGTCCGACTCTTTGCGACCCCGTGGACTGTAGCCTGCCAGGCTCCTCTGTCCATGAGGATTCTCCCATGGAGAATACTGGAGTGGGTTGCCATTCCCTTCTCCAGAGGATCTTCGTGATCCAGGGATTGAACCTGGGTCTCCTGCATTGCAGGCGGATTCTTTACCACTGAGCCAACAGGGAAGCCCAAGGATACTAAAATGAGTAGACTGTCCCTTCTCCAGGGGAATTTCCAGACCCAGGAATTGAACCGGGGTCTCCTGCATTGCAGGTGTATTCTTTACCAGCTCACTGTGTGACATCCACTCTCAAACATGATTTACAGAATTATTTAATCTTCACAGCAGCCCAGTGGGGGAGTACTATTCTTATTGCTGTTTGACATATGTGGAAACTAAGGCACAGAGAGCTTAAGTAAGTGATTTGTGTCCAAGATCACACAGCTGGAACATAACAAAGCCACTGTAAATACATAGCCATTATAAAGTTTTAGTCACTCAGTTGTGTCTGACTCTTTGCAACCTCATGGACTATAGCCCATCAGGTTCCTCTGTCTGTGGAATTTCCCAGGCAAGAATACTGGAGTGGGTTGCTATTCCCTTCTCCAGGGGATCTTCCTGACCTAGGCGTCAAACCCAGCTTTTCTGCATTGCAGGCAGATTCTTTACTGCCTGAGGCACCAGGGAAACCCAACAAACCACTATAATAAATGATGAATAATTTTTTAAAGATTTGTTTGATGTGAACCATTTTTAATGTCTTTATTGAATTTGTTAAAATATTACTTCTGTTTTATTTTATACATTTATTTATTTTTGCCACTAGGCATATAGGATCTTAGGTCCCTGACCAGGGATTGAACCCACACCCCCTGCATTGAAAGGCAAAGTCTTAACCACTGGACTACCAGGGAAATCCCCACAGTCACTATTTAGACATAGTGTATGATAGGGTGGTTTCAGAATCCACCCTTCTACCCACCTTGCATAGTACCTCTTGTATAAGAGTCAAACCCAAGCCACTTGAACCAGAGTCTAAACCAACTGCCATGCTACGTGGCCTCAGTTCAGTTCAGTTCAGTTGCTCAGTTGTGTCCAGCTCTTTGCCACCCCATGAATTGCGCACACCAGGACTCCCGGAGTTCACTCAGACTCACGTCCATAGAGTCAGTGATGCCATCCAGCCATCTCATCCTCTGTCGTCCCCTTCTCCTCCTGCCCCCAATCCCTCCCAGCATCAGAGTCTTTTCCAATGAGTCAACTCTTCACATGAGGTGGCCAAAGTACTGGAGTTTCAGCTTTAGCATCATTGCTTCCAAAGAAATCCCAGGGCTGATCTCCTTCAGAATGGACTGGTTGGGTCTCCTTGCAGTCCAAGGGACTCTCAAGAGTCTTCTCCAACACCACAGTTCAAAAGCATCAATTCTTTGGCGCTCAGCTTTTTTCACATTCCAACTCTCACATCCATACATGACCACTGGAAAAAACCATAGCCTTGACTCAGAATACTAGTATTACTGAGCTATCTTAACATGATGGACACAAAGGAAGGCCTTCATTTTCATTATCTTATTTACTCTTTCTGATAGCCCTGCTATGCATGCATGTAAAGTCGCTTCAGTCGTGTCCAACTCTTTGTGACCCCATGGACTGTAGCCCACCAGGCTCCTCTGTCTATGGGGTTCTCCAGATAAGCATACTGAGGTGCATTGCTATGTCCTCCTCTAGGGGATCTTCTTGACCCAGGGATTGAACCTGCATCTCTTACATTTCTTACATCTCCTGCATTGGCAGTCAGGTTCTTTACCACTAGCACCCCCTGGGAAGCCACAGTCCTCCTATATTTGCACACAATTGAAGCAGATAGTAAAGCCTACCAACCATGTCTGGCAGGTTCCAAAGACTAGCTTGCCTCTTACCCAAATAATCTGCCTCCAGAGATTGAATTCCTGGCCTACCTCTCTACTAGTTAACTGTGAAACCTGAAGTAATTAACAGAGCACTTCATATATTTGAAAAGAGTTATTCTTTTTGAGCCCCCATTTTTCTCTCCAGGCTAGACATGTTCATTATTTTCAACTCTGCCTCTTAGGACTTGTTCCTAAACTCTTCTCAATCCTGGTTTCTCTTGTTAGTTTAATGTGTCTTGTTGGAGATGGATGTTATTTACAGTTTAGACAAGAAAGTCCTATACACATGTAGGATTATCTTACACACTTGTAAGATAATTTTTCGCATCTCTGGTCCTATCCAGTGGATGTGAGTAGGTCTCCTGAATCACTGTGACAACTCAGATGCTCCCAACACATTTCCATATGCCCACTGGGGGCACTGCTACCTCTGGATGAGAATAATCATAACCAAACACAGAATCTTATGAAGAAGAACCACTTTGTTTTTTGGATCAAGTGCCTAATTGAGCCTATTTACTGGTTTTGTAATGACTGATGTATCGTTGTGCTCAGTTGTGTCTCTTTTGTGACCCCAGGGACTGCAGCCAGCCAGGCTCCTCTGTCCATGGAATTTTCCAGGCAAGAGTACCAGAGTGGGTTGCCATGACTGATAGTACATTTCCTTGAACGCAGTTATGTTGACAGTTTTAAGGAGCCACGGCACTCTGTTGACTCAACAGAATTTGTTGTTAACAGAAGCTTCTAACACCTTTTCATGTGTCACTTCTCCCTGTCTGGTACCCGTACATTTAATTTTGGGGACATGAATGTGGTACTTTATTCCTATTCTGTTTTGACTCCTTATGTTTGATTCTGTCAACCAGTGTATTTGCTCTTCTTTCAAGCCATTTGTCATTTGGAATTTTGACCAACCGGCTTCCTCTCTCTCCATTTAAGTTATTATCCTGTTGTATAGGATTAGGTGAAGGGCAGGAGCCCTGTGTGGTGCAGTAGTCCTCTTCCCAGTTCAACGTTGAGCTTCCAGGCAGCGTCAGTTATGGTTGCACCTCATTGTATTGTAACCTAGACATTTTACATGTCTTTATTTTGCCTGTATCATGGTATACAATTTCAAGGCATTATGAAATTCCTTTCTGAAAATGCCTTGAAACGATCACGTATCACTCTGGCAACAGATTTCCTTTGATCTACCACTTCAAAGAACGTTGCTTATAACTATCATCTATAAGGGTCATTATTTTACAGACCAGTTCTATTAGCAATTTGAAATTACATGGAAATAAGAAATTTGATAGGTGATTTTGGGTTTAGTGATATTATTGCTTCTAAAATTCGTGAGTAGTATCAAGATGCCAGGCCTGTGCTTGGAATCTGTCCTAATTTTGGACAGATTCTGTGAGTTTAGGGCACGGGAGAAGGGTTGTAATTCCCCCCACCCCAAATTGCTCACTAAAACCAGAAATCTTTTCAACAGATAATGACCGAGCCTATCATTTGACAGTGAGAGAAGCCTTGAAATGTACCCACCAGTGGGAAAAGAGCGTGGTGTCCTATCCTTTTATAATGGGCTACTGGAAGGATATTAATGATATTGCAGCTTTAGGGGAGCAGAATTTGATGAAAGAAGGGGACAGAGGATGAAGACACTGATTACCTGTTTAGGGACAGACTGATTTTACGAGGAAGGCAAGCAGGAAAGAAAAACGAAGTACAGGAAGGAGAGACCATAGACCATTACTCTCTTTGGTCATCAGGCCATGGATCACTTCTGTCCTCTTCCCAGTGTCTACAGAGGCTGAAATTTCTACCTTTTAGAATTACTTTTTTTTTCTTTTGTCAAAACTGTATTTATTTTTATTTATTTTTAAATTTTATTTATTTTTTTTTAGTTTTCTGAATGTTGAGCTTTTTTTTTAATTTAATTTAATTTAATTTTTTAACTTTACAATGTTGTATGCATGTTGATATATGGCAAAACCAATACAATATTGTAAAATTATTTTATTTTTTAAGTACTTTTGGAAGGTGTTTTCTTCTGTGCCTTTCCCCTGGTTAGAGGTGTCTGTTGTTACGATTCTGACCTGTAATCATCAAGTGGAGAGCAGCTGTTGAAGCCAGAGGGCTTCCTGAAAAGTCAGGGGACAGGCAGCAGGAGGACCCTGAATACTTGGGGTGGGGAGTGGGAGCCCAAAATGGTGAGAGGGCTGCAGTCAGAGAAGCGGTGGGATTGATGAACACCCACATTTATTTAATTAGTAATTTCAGGCTTTTGCCCAGAGCATGACTGTACATATGGCCAGAATCTGCACCTTCTCATCCCATTGAGACACACATCTCAGCCTGGGAACCTCCCCCACCCTCCATCAGGTGCAGGTCTGCCACCAGTTTTTCTCTAGTTTGTATTTTTGCTCTTGCATGCTTCTGTACAATGCTTTATTGGTGATGCGGTTTTTGCATCCTTTTCTAAGACTGGACTTTGATGAATTTGGGTGTACTTCTTATGGTACATGCAGCATTAAATAATCTGCTTGTGTGTCTTTTTCCTTTTTTCCTTTCCCTTTGAAGTTTGAGAGTGAAGTTGGTCAGCTGGCTGAGTGGCAAAAAGGGTACTTGTATTCTTGAGCAATGCTTGAGTGAATATGATTTGGCTCACATCTCCTCAGCCCTCCTTTCCCTTGTTTCAGCCCTTGGCTTCCTCAGCAGCTCCGCCCACTAGAACTGAATTATGGATTCTAGCCAAAGGAGCGACAAATAAGCCTCAAAGAGGTGAAGTGAAATGAGAGGTGAGCCTGGTCAGGAACTCAGATCTCCTGACCACAGTCCATGGCTCTCTTACTGTGGCATCATGCTGCCTGGAACATTTGTGGGACTATATCATGCTGCCACCCTTAATGTAAGTGGGCAACCAAGAGAGATGGCAACAGAGATGATGGCAAGGGGGATTTATTGATTGAATAGCCATACTTCCTGGACACTTACTTTTTCTTGTATGGGGCATGCTTACTGCAAGTAAAGCCAAGGATATCAGTTCTTTACCACTTGCTCCCACTTCTCTTTTAATCTGGCTTCATCATTACTGTTCTTCTTATGCCCATACACAGCCTCAGGCTGCCTCTGGACTAAGGTCCCCTGTTGCTGTTCTCTTACCCCAGCAGTACCTCAAGTTCCAGTCTTTCTCTTACTTGTATTTCAAGGAAAATCCTACACAAGAATCAAGTTATTCTAGTAAGTCCAGTGTCATTAGAGAGCTGTTAGGATCTCATGGGTCAATATGTTCATATTATGTGCTTTTTATAATGGGCTACCGGAAGCGATAGCTTAACTGAAGGCATTGGAACCATTCAGAGTTTTTGATAACAATATGTGCGTTACTAGAACCTAGCACAGATTTTCTAAATTAGAAACTTAGGGAGTTAGGACCTGAGTGTCTACATTTTGATAAAATTCGTAGGTGATTCTGAAATATACTAATAGTTGAGGATTACTACTCTTTCTTGTGCTTAGAATTAAAGCATTTGCTCTAAGTGTGTAAGTATGCTGGGATGTGCATGCATGCTCAGTTGCTTGAATCATGTCCAACTCTTTGTGATCCCATGGACTGTAGCCCGCCAGGCTCCTCTGTCTATGGAGATTCTCCAGGCAAGAATAGTGGAGTGGGTTGCCATGCCCGCCTCCATGGGGCCTTCCTGACCGAGGGATCAAACCCATGTCTCCTGCATTGGGAGGTGGATTATTTACCATTGAGCCACCAGGGAAGCCTGGTAAGTAGGAATGGTCATTGTTGGGCTAGTTGATGATATCTTGCTTTTAAAATTATATTTCATTGGTCATTGTGGCTTCCCCACCCCCTCCCAAATACATACAGTGGATCAGAATCTTTGAGCCTGGATTTGTCTTTCCAAGGGTCTTGGGCTTCTTCTCTGTGTGTTGAAGGTATATGCATAACCTCTGGGCTCTGTAGTGATTTTTTTACTGGAAAAAATTCTAATTTCCATTTCTAGCTACACTTCATGATATATTTGATAAATATCTATTGAATGTACAACATGTGTACCACATGGCAGAAAGCACTCTATTTCACCAGAACAAGGGCACCTAGCTCATTCCTCCATGATTTAAAAGCAGTTATGACATGAATGAAAGAGGGAGGTTGGTAGGTAAAGGGAAGGCTTCAAAAGATGACTGTATTTATTTTCCATCTTGTAGTATTTTCCTCTCTGGAAGGATTCATGCTTCATGGGTGTCCTAGAAAGTGAGAAGGGGAAAAAAGAAGAAAATAAGTATAGATTATAAAACTATTTCACCCTTGGGCTCCAATGTAATCTCTTCACAAGGCAGATGTTTTAAAACTCAGGTATTTGCATTCACTGAAGAGATACATGGTAAATAAACATATGACTCAAATGCCACCTTTCAGCCAGAGGGACTGTTTCCTGCCTGTTCTCAGAACTGGTGCCATACCTTATCTATTGACTTTCATGTTCATACAGTGGATAGAGTCTCTGATTGTACAGATGCCAGGCTTAGCTAAATAAGATGACTCTGCTCTTGATGTTAAACTGCAGAGCTACTCTGTGGCCATGTGGTTGCTTGTGAATGGTGATCAGTGACACTGAAGTTACACACTTGGTCCATTCCACATCATTTGCAAGAAGGGGGAGGGGCATGTTTTTTGACCTTCCACCCACCTCTCATCAAAATAAGATGACTGATTTTGAATTTGCAAGAAATATTCAAGTTGCATGTTTTAAGTAGGGCCTTCCAAACTCTCTACTGGGAAGATTTATTTGGGTCTTAGATTCACTCACACCACAGTGTTGATTTTGACCAAGTGGGTGAAACTGGTGGGTAGAAGAAAGGAATGGTAATACATACTTACCAAAGCTTAGCTGGAGACACTGACCCATTTTCAAACAGATCTGTCCTTTGACAAATTCACTAACTTATAGAAAATCTTCATTTAAGGCTTAAAAGTGTCACATTAAAAAAATGTTGTGTTCATTTAACTCATTGAGTTGAAAAAGCATAAGTTTTCAATTAAGTTAATTTCTACAAATATCTGAAAGCATCATCTTTCATAACTTTATTGGTTTCTCAGTGGTAAACGGGGACAGGTCAGGTAAATGGATTTAAAGGCTTTTGCTCTCTCTTTTCTTAGAACCATGAATCATGAAAGCCTGAGAAATAGAAAGGCACTGATCATGTTCCTCTTACTACTAGTTATAAGTGAGGAGCTGTGCCTGTCCTCTCTCTGTGATGCAGAAGCAGCTCTCTCTCTGTTACAAGCACACAACCTCATTTAAGCTTTTGGGGAAGAGTAATTCTGTTTTTAAATGAGACGCTAATGAGGTGACAGATTATTTATGTAATTTTAGAGTCATCACACTTCTACATGAAAGTGCCAACCATTTTCTTTACCATCATCATCTTAGTGAACTCAATTCATTCACATCTAAGAAGGAGTGTGCTGCCCTACTCTCACATGTTCCTGCCCCCTTGGCTATGGCTGATATTTATTTATTTTGAAGAATTAATCTTCTTTTTTAAATTGGGGGATAACTGCTTTACAATGTTGTGTTGGTTTCTGCCATAAAACAACACAAATCAGTCATAATTTTATATATATATATATATATATATATATATATACATACACACACACATATATATATCCGCTCTTTCTTGAGCCTCCCTTTCCCCTCCCATCCCACCCCTCTATAGCTGATATTCAGATGGATATCAGATTCTGTAAGAGCTGTGGACTTGGGGCTACAAAGATGAGTCATTTAGACTGTTAAGTCATGACCATGCACACGTTGGTTAGCAGAGAAATAAGGCAGATATAGAGAAATGGAGATAACTGACCACTTGGACCTGGTGGGGGAAGCACAGGGGGACAGAGCAGTTGCCCTTGACTTTCTAGTTCCTGTACGGTCCAGTACTTTTTCCAATGGGATTTTATGGGAATGTTCTGCATTTGTACACTAAATCTCCTTTTCTAAAATAAATATACTTTCAGCATACCTCTGCTCCTTGCCACCTATTTTTTAATCCATGAGAAGGAATATTTTGAACTTGGTACACCAAAGGCGTCTATTACCTCCCTCGTTTCCTCTAACAATCCCAGGTCAGAAAGAGTGGGAACGATCATTGCTTTGAAAGCTAAAGACACTGAGCCCTCAGGTGGAATGGGGCTTGTGTTGTCACACAGCTATGTAGAGACAGAGCAAGGTCGAAAATCCATGTCTTCTGGTTCGTAGGCCTAGTACTTACCAGTTACTGGGCACCTGAGGATTGTTTCTAGGTTGACAGATATATCCAAAGGGGGAGTGGGTGATTCCAGTCAGAAACATTGAAAAGGTAGCTGATTTTTTAATCGACGTGATTAATATTCTGAAGGAACCCAATGAAGAAAAGCCTCTGCAGTCTCCAGCGAATTTTCCTGTTTGAACCTTTTCACTTAACAAAAACCAGCATATTTTCCCCCTTGTGTGTCTTCAATAGAGTGCAGATCGGCTCTTACCTTTGAGACTGCTACCCTACCTCACCTCTCTGCAGCTGATGCCAGTAGAGGTGCCAATTATGTGGCTCTGTTTATTTCTACCTCAACATTAAAAAAAATAATAATAAAGTTGCCCCTGAGGAGAAACTTAGAATGCCAACTCAACTAGAAACAACTTTCCCAGGCAAATTAGGAACCTCTTGAAGATCATCATTTAGAATCAGAGTCCTGACAGGACCTAGCTTCTAATGGAATATTTTGAGTTGCAAATAGGTAATGTATCCCTTTAACTGCTAAGCATTGCAGCCTCTTCAAGGAAGGCCTGATAAGGGACATACATATACCTATGGCTGATTCCTGTTGATGCTTAGAAGATACCAACAAAATTCCGTAAAGCAATTATCCCTCAACTAAAAAATAAATACATTTTTTATTTTAAAGGAAGGCCTGATAGAATCTGGTTTCAAAGTATTATATGTGTTTCAGTTGCACTGTTCTATTTTATTTTCCAAGTACTGGCTGATTTAATTTGTCTTTTAAAAAAACAAATAATGAGATGTGTGTGTCAGGAGGTGTTGTGGGGGATGGTTTTCAGGGCTATTTTATGATACATTAATAGGTGTTTAATAGACCAGAAAATCTATCCTCTCTTAAGAGCATACGAGTTTGACTCAATATTGCACATGGTCTCTGAAGGTTTATGTTGCCCATTTAAATAAAAGAAAACTAATCAGAGCGTGGAACATAAGTTTATTCTGTGCCTTTTATTTATAAACAAAGTAGAATTGAAGAGGGATGCTAAGGAAAGAACCATCTTAGAAGCATGATCCAATGAGAAAATGTGGATTGTAAAGCAGTGGTTGTCAAAGAGGACATTATTGTGGGTTCTGAAAAATCCTTGAGTAAGGAAGCCTGTTTTAACTTTTTTTCAACCAGTGTTTAACCTCAGGACTTTTTTCTTCAGATACCACCTATTAGGGTTAGACTGTGGCTTAGTCTAACTTCTGTCTCAGATAAGTTAGAAATAAGAGAGATAAGACTAGAAATATAGATTGACAAAATATTATAGAAGGTCCTGAATACTGTGCTAAGAAGATTCAGCTTCGTTGTATAAACAATGGGATAATTATTTAGCTTTTTTTTTTCTTTAATAGCGTCCCAACTTGTCTCTGTGCTTTCATTTATACTCCTTTTCAGTGCATCCTGAATAGCACTGCTAGACTAATTTTCTTGAAACTCTTTCCATCATTTGTCTGCCCTACTTCAGAACCTAAACAGTGCTCTTTGGGACCCTACATTTTGGCTTCAAACAGATTTTTTTGGATAAATTTCTTTTACTCTCCACTGTTACTGATATATCCACCATTTTATCAAATACATGCATACCTGCTAAGTTGCTCCAGTTGTGTCGGACTCTTTGTGACGCTATGAACTGTACTCTCCCAGGCTCCTCTGTCCATGGGATTCTCCAGGCACGCATACTGGAGTGGGTTGCCATGCCCTCCTCCAGGGGATCTTCCCAACCCAGGGATAGAACCCAAGTCTCTTATGTCTCCTGCATTTTCAGGTGGATTCTTTACCACTAGTGCCACCTAGAAAGCCCAAATACATTCTATTCATTAAAAAAAAAAAATCTCTTATCAAGTGGTTTTCACCTTGGTTGTATGTTAGTATGACCTAGGGAGCATCTAAAAATTCCTGTGCCCAGACCCCCACCCTGACTGATTATATCAGAATCTCTAGTAGATGGGGCTTAGGCTTCAGTGATGCATAGAACTTCCCAGATAATTCTGATGTGCAGCCACATTTGAGAATCAGTGCCTTGTAAGCTGGCATAAAGCTGAACCCATAATGTCAATATCTACTTACTTCAGAATTGTTGAAGTCACATTGGTTGTTGATATCACATTGATCAATTTCCATGGAGCTTACATTTATCAAGAGGAGACTCTAACTCTCCTCTGGAAATATCAAAGCTGTCAGTTTTGTGCTTGGAAAGAGGAAGTGCCTTTATTAATGAACATTCTCATTTTTTGGAAACAAATCATAAGTCTAACAGGATCTTCTAAGACCAAAGGACTACTGAAGTTTTTTCTGGTAAACTGATTGCAAAGTCTTTGTTAGTCAATTTGATTGATTACAGCATACACACATTGAAGTACACTTCAAGTAGCCAGTTTGTCTGAAGACTTGCTGTTAAATCTCTTCTAAAGTAAATTAAAAGTTAACCTCCAGAGAATTCTGAACAGCTGTTTGAAGGCAACAAGTTCTATTAAATATATCATCACTGCTTAATATTGGCGAAATCAGGTGAACATTCAATCTTGGCATTTAACGGTAATAACAAAGGTAATACATTCAGAAAGATTGCCTTTTCCCATTTTCCTAGCTTGCCTTTTGGCAAAAAGGATGCTAGTGGAGCCATACAAGCACAGAGGCTGTTTAGGCATATCGTAGTGGGAGAATGTGGGGAGGAAGGGTGAAGCCTCAGGATGTGTGCAGGACTTCTTCAAGAGGGATGGCTAAGTTATAGTATTTGACAGTCCTGTTTTCCAGCTTTGTACAGAGAGGAGGAAGAGCACCCATTCACTTTAAAAGCAGGTAAAGAGGTTTCAAGTTAATTTGTTGTCATTCAGTCACTAAGATGTGTCTGACTCTTTGCGACACCATGGACTGCAGCACACCAGGCTTCCCTGTCCTTCCCTGTCTCCTGGAGTTTGCTCAAACTCACGTCCATTGAGTTAGTGATGCTATCCAACCATCTCATCCTCTGTTGCCCTCTTCTCCTCCTGTCCTCATTCTTTCCCATGACTAGTGGAAAAACCATAGTTTTAATGAAATGGACCTTTGTCAGCAAAGTGATGTCTCTGCTTTTTAATACACTGTCTAGGTTTGTCATAGCTTTACTTCCAAGAAGCAAGTGTCTTTTAATTTCATGACTGCAGTCACTGTCTGCAGTGATTTTGGAGCCCAAGAAAAATAAGCTCTGTTACAGTTTCCACTTTTCCCCCATCTGTTTGCCATGAAGTAATGGGACCAGATGCCATGATCTTAGTTTTATGAATGTTGAGTTTTAAGTCAGCTTTTTCACTCTCCTTTTTCATGCTCATCAAGAGGCTCTTTAGTTCCTCTTTGCTTTCTGCCATAAGGGTGGTATTATCTGCATATTTGAGGTAGTTGATATTTCTCCCAGAAATCTTGATTCCAGCCTGAGATTCATCCAAGTTAATTGGTTCTGGATAAATTCTACATTTCTTCCCAAGGGTGTCTTAATTCTAATCTTTCATGGGGCTCATTTTCCCTTGTCTCTTACCCTGGATAGTAATCCTCCTATCCATAAGATGGTCATACTAAAAGCTGTCAAACCTGAACATCTTGGCCGTCTCTCTGTCCGTCACTTTCTGTTTCCTCCAATAAATCCGAGATTTCTACAATTTCTATAGATCAGTGGTTCTCAAACTTTTATATGCACCAGAGTCACCTGGAGGTCTCCCTAAAGCACAGACTTCTGGACACTGCTTCCAGAGTTCCTGATTCAGTAGGTCTGAGGCTGGGCCTGAGAATTTTAATTTTTGACCAGCTTCTAGGTGATACTGATCAGTAAAAGTCTCACTTTGATTTTGAGGAGACTCTCTGCTCTAGTGTAGGGACTGTTCTTAGCCTTAGCTTCACATTGGGATCACCTGGGAGGTTTTTAGTTTATACTGATGCAAGTCCTATTCCCCAATGGTTCTGATTATTTGGTGTGGGAGGGGACCCAGGCATGGATGTGGTTTTTAAAAGACCTCTAATGTGTAATCAGGGTTGATAATCATTGTAAATTTTTATATCTCAAATACCTTTTTATTTCTTTTTCCTTTTTTATGGTAATCACTTTAAAATGTTTTCTCATTGCCTGCAGAATATTAGCCATATTCCTTAGCATGGCGTATGAGGTCCTTTATTATTTCATTATATTCATTCATTCTTTAAAAACATATATTGATAATAATGGTTGTACAGCAATGTGAATGTACTTATCGTCAGTTTCAACTTAAACATGGTTAAAATGATACATTTTATGTTATGTATATTTTACCACAATAATAAAATAATTTATTGAGCACCTTCTAAGCATCAAACATCTCCCTGTTTTGAAATTTATTGCTTTTTTCTGAACACACGAGGCTTTTTCATATTTAATCACAACTATTGAGTGTGTCCTTCTCTATCCTGACTGGCATTCTCCTCTTTGACATTAAAGATCTATTAAATCTCCCTTTCTACATCGAGCCTTTTTAAATTGCTAGATGCAAAGGAATTTATCACATTAAGATTATAATTGAGTGTAGCTCTTTCTTCCTACTACACTCTTCTTAGAAAGGGGGCTGTTTCGTCTATCTTACTTACCTTTCTGTGTTTGTGTCTGATTCCCGCCTTGGGATGAGTTAGGCAGACCTGGCCAGGTGCTGGGGTTGGAATGTGAATTCCAGTGCTGAAGTAGGCACTAGGAAGCAGTAGGTATCAGAGGAATGGGCTGAACCAGAGCCTGGAGGGGAAAGCTAGGGCTTGCTTAACAGCCAGGGCCAAGTCACAAGGAACAGATAGCAATGAGTTCAGAGTTGGGTGAAGATGTAGTCCAAAAATCTTTCTCCTACTGACCTGCCACCAACATCTGAAGTCCCTATTGTTAGAGATCTTTCGTTGTGCTCAAAGCATAGTGCCTCCTGAAAACAAACTCTTGGGGAAAATATCAGTAACCACAGGTTATTGTATCACCTTGACCCTTCTCTGACACCTGAGCAGAAATGAATTTTCAGTTATCACCTTGGAAAATGATGAATAGGAGCCTGAGTGATGTTTTGGAAGGAAAGGGAAGGGTGGCTCTAGTAGTAGCAGATCAGGGTAACTGGGGCAGCAGAAAAGCAGTGGACTCCTAGGACTGTTGCTGCTAGAATAGAATTACACTTTGCTTTTGTCCAGATCCTGTTGAGAACTGAATCTGTATCCAAAGGGAACGTGGTTCCCTCTCTGATCCCTGGAAATTTGACAGCTATGTGCATAGAATGTGGACATTTTAAAGGAAATGAAGGCCAAAAAAAAGTTGGAATATAAATATTTTCTCTCAACAGCAAAGCTAGAAGAAAGATTGAGATGGATTCAGTGCTTTAGTGCAAGTAGTGAGGTAAGGGAGGGACACTGCATACTTCCTGCAACCCCCACCCCCGCGCCACCGCCCCGCCAGCTAGCCCTTCTGCTGAGTATCCTGACAGCCTAATTCTTCATTAGCTTGCTTGCATGTATGTGTATGCTCACTGCATTCTTCTTCCTGACTTCCCACTTACTGTCGGCATCACTTTTAGGAGCTGCAGGTGCCTGTGGGAACAGGAGATGCTTCTGTGGCTTGCTGCAATTTTACGTATTCCCTTGACTCCTGCTACATGGCCCTTCTTAAGTTAGACTCTTCATGCTTATGCTTAACAACTGCTTTCTGCTGTAAATGATGCAAGAAGTGAGCGTGTATTGGAATCAAGTCTATACTTGGAATGTACTCAGTTGCTATAGTTTGTGTTTGTGCACAGGTTGTGGGGAGAGAGGGGGTGGCTTGTGCAAGTGTTTCTTGGTACATTTAAATAACCACAGCCAAAGCTGTAAGTCCCACTTGCAATGGTCAGTAGGAAATTCAGGTGTGTGCCAAAACACTTTGAATAGTGTACATCACTTGATACATTGAAAGGATGCTGACAAATACCTAAAGACACTGGAGAGTCCCTCAAAGTTCCTCATTAGCAAGCAGGCTGAGGCTGCTGGGCCAAGTGCAGAGATAAAATAGCAAATTTATTATTACCTCTACCCACTAGAGGATGACACTGGCACAGTTAATACAAAAGCAGTGGATCATCTAGGCATCCTTGATACTTGAGTTAGAGGTACATCATATGACAGATTTACTTCTGTGTTTCATTGAAACCGGTAGGAATACCAGTTGTCTCTCTCTGAGCGCAAGTACATGGGATATGGAGAACTGATAGCTTAGGAATTAAACACTCCCCTGACTAAGCCACAGAATGGTTATTTCTCATCAAAATACCGATTTTTGAAACCCAAGATTATTCCTTGTGACATCTGAGTCTATACTGCCTTAAAGTGTTCTTCATTTATTTCCAGGACATGTGGTTTATTGCTCTAACTAGATTATATGACTCAAAAACAAATCATTTTTTAAAATGAAATGAAACTTTCATTTATTGAGAAAAATTCTATGAGGTGATTAGACTTTCACATATATTATCTCATTGACTTTTCAGAAATTCATGTGGAATGGAACTTTTATTTTTATGGATGAAATGCTGAGGGCTTGGATAAATCTGTACAAGGTCACAGTACCACTTTAATGATGAGCTGGCATTCAGAGCCAGCCATTTTTATCACATGTCACTGCTTTTCTACTTTTGGTACCCCTTAGTCCCTTTTATCTGGCTCTGTGATTTCCCTAAATATTTGGAAGAATATGTCCATTCTCTCTATCTCTGCTGATGGAGAAATAACCCCGAGTATCTTTGTTAGTTAGCAATGTAAGAAAGGATCACATTTCTTTAGTAGAAACAAGAGGAGCTTAAACCTCACTTGAGACTTTTCTGATGTAGAAGCTTGGAAATTGTCATGATGTTTTTACTGTTCTGTAGTGTACACTTGAGGTTTTGGGGAAGCTTAGGATCTCTTACTTAGGATCTCTCACTTAGGATCTCTTACTTCATCTGTGAATTTCAAAATGTGCATTGAAAATGGTATGATTATCAGGGGAACAGAGAGGTAGCTATTTCTCGATAGGCACTAAGCTGTCTTATCCATTTTTCACCAGTCACTCATTTTCTAAAAATGAATCTGCCATTATGTTTTTTTTTCACAAGATGGAATGGGAACTCATTTATGTTAACTTTTCAGCTATAAAATCCACTTTTAATCTTTCACTGGAGTACTAGTATCAGTCAGAAGAAAAAGATCTCATTAAAAACAAAAATGATATACAGTGTCTATTAATCAGTTGGATGGAACTACTTTATGCCCTGGATGCAAAATGTTGAAATGTATCTCTTAAGGATCAATATTGTTTCTAAGTAACTAAAGCTAAATCAATACCAGCTCCACACTTCACTTTGCTAACAGATCATTAGATTCTAGTGTTTCTGAACCTGTAACTACAAATACAGAGTGCCCAGAAATAGTTTTCAGATTCAATTTTTCCCCATTTGTCTTTTTAGAGGTTGATTTATTTGTTTTGTTTGTGTGTGTGTGTGTGTGTGTGTTTAGTGAAATCCTTTTATAATATTATTGTTGAGATAAAGTAAATTCTCTTAGAGGAACGGTATTAGACTTTATTGTGTAGGATCTTTAAGTCTCAAAGGGCTTCATTTGATCTATGTATGTCCAAAATCATGTAATAACAGAGTTCAGCTGTATTTTGTATTATGGATTTTTGCTTACTCATTTTCGTTTTAGTGCACACTGGACTTAGAGGGAATTAATGAGTTCTCTGTTAAATGTTTAAGGACAAAAGGGCAAATTCTAAGCCATAGCCTTATTGCATTTCAGGATTAAAGAAAACCCTAAAGGTATATGGTTCAATATCCTAGGTGAGGCTTCGATCAGTCCTCTGTATAGGTTCTCAGCAAACTAACTCATTCTTGAAAAAAAGTGAAAAGAGTTAGTCACTCAGTTGTATTCGGCACTTTATGACCCCATGGACTGTAGCCCACCAGGCTCCTCTGTCCATGGGATTCTCCACGCAAGAATAGTGGAGTGGGTTGCCATGCCCTCCTCCAGGGGATCTTCCTGACCCAGGGATTGAACCCAGGTCTCCTGCATTGCAGGCAGATTTTTTACCATATGAGCCACCAGGGAATCATAGGAGGAATTAAATCAAGCATAAAATTTAGAGGGAAGGAGGTTGAACCATTCAGATCCCTGGCAGGTACCCTCTGAAGACAAATTTGAGAAGCATTTTATTAAGGGATATTTACCAGAGGTATGGGGAGGGCTATAGCTACCAATGAGAAGAGAGGGAAGCACTCAGAGGCTAGCAATAATGTGGAACTCTGGGCGAGGAAAAAGAATCTTTACCCTCTAGGTTCTTGGCTGAGAACCCACTATTAACAGGAGAAAAACATATACAAATTTAATAACATGTATGCTTCCTGTATACATGGGAGAGACCTAGGAAAACTGAGTAATTCCTTGAAATGGCCCAGTCCAAGGCCCAAACTGCAACATTTCCAGCTACATAAAAAGATGTTGGGGGTGGATACTTTTGAGAGAGGGGCAAACTGATTATGATAGGTTATCAGGACAAGCATAGTAAACAACAGGTAATATGGTTGTTATGCATATTTAAGTGGTCAATCTCCACTGACAACATTTTCTAGAAATTCATTCTTCTTGGTAGAGAGAGGGATATACCTTACACATGAAGATTTCTCTTAGAAATGTAAATCTCTGTTACAAAAGGTAACTTCTCTGTTTTCAGAGCTTTCCCACTGTCTACTGTTTCTCAAAAAATAATCAGTCTAAAATATTCCCTGTGCCAAAGAGGCAAATTTTGCAGTGGTATGTTCTGCTGCTGCTACTTAACTGCTTCGGTCATGTCCAACTCTGTGCAGCCTCATGGACTGTAGCCTGCCAGGCTCCTCTGTCCATGGGATTCTCTAGACAGGAGTACTGGAGTGGGTTGCCATGCCCTCCTCTGGGGGATCTTCCCAACCCAGGGATCAAACCCAGGTCTCCTGCATTGCAGGCAGATTCTTTACCATCTGAGCCACCAGGAAAGCCCAGTAAATGTTACATAAGTTACATAATTGAAGAGGGGCACCATTGAGAAATTTGAGTGGATCTTGAAGCAGTTGAATCAAGTCCAGTGGGTGAAAACTCTTAAGATGACAGATTTTCATTCAGTATAAAGATGACTTAATTCATAGACATAACATAAATTAACTTATATGGTAGTGAGTTTCTTATCCTGCTGCTGCTGCTGCTAAGTTGCTTCAGTTGTGTCTGACTCTGTGTAACCCCATAGATGGCAGCCCACCAGGCTCCCCCATCCCTGGGATTCTCCAGGCAAGAACACTGGAGTGGGTTGCCATTTCCTTCTCCAATGCATGAAAGTGAAAAGTGAAAGTGAAGTCGCTCAGTCATGTCTGACCCTCAGTGATCCCATGGACTGCAGCCTTCCAGGCTCCTCCGTCCATGGGATTTTCCTTATCCTAGAGGTGGTTAAATGTAGATTAAATAGCAAATCATGTCATACAGAGAGACTGAAGCATAGATTGGGAGGTTGGATTAGAAGACCTTCGAAATCCATTCCTGACATACTGATGATTTCAGCAAAGTCATGTGCATTACAACTGAAAGGATAACCTTGTAAATCTCTGCCTTGATTATGTATAATAGATGTTGACTGAAAACAAATAGACTGTCAGTTATTTCTCCAGCAAAAATGGGTTTGTTCAGGATTAGCAGAGAATTGCAATTCTGGGTTTGCAACCATGGCAAGCCACGTGCAAGTCCCCAGTAAAAATGGAGAAACCTCTTATAGAGGGGAAAAGGAAGTTGGGATGGCTATAATGATCAAAGAGTCCAGGACTTTTCATTGGCTGAGGTGTTGCCAGTGTCAAGGAGGAAGAAAATTTTCTCTACTGTTCTCTAGACAGGAGTACTGGAGTGGGTTGCCATGCCCTCCTCTGGGGGATCTTCCCAATCCAGGGATCAAACCCAGGTCTCCTGCATTGCAGACAAATTCTTTACCTGAGCCACCAGGAAAGCCCAGTAAATGTTACATAAGTTACATAATTGAAGAGGGGCACCGTTGAGAAATTTGAGTGGATCTTGAAGCAGTTGAATCAAGGTTCTTCTAGGTTCTTCTATCTTGTCTAAGAATTAAATTGATATGAAACAGATTTTTTTTTCAATTTTTAAAATATTTTTTGTTTTTTAAGGAGGAAAATTTCTTTAAATGTTGCATTGGGTTTTTATCAGCCATAATTATACATATATCCCCTCTCTCTTGAGCCTCCCTCCCTTCCCCCTACCCCATCCCACCCCTTTAGGTCATCACAGAGCGCCAGGCTAGGCTCCCTGTGTTACTCAGCAACTTCTCACCAGCTATTCATTTTACAGATGATAGTGTATATATGTTGATGCTACTTTTCTCCATTCATCCCACTCTCTCCCTTCCCCACTGTGTCCACAAATCTGTTCTCTAGGTCTGCGTCTTCATGCTGCCCTGCAAATAGGTTCATCAGTGCCGTTTTTCTAGATTACGTATGTATGTGTTAATATATATTTCTTTTTGTCCTTCTGACTTACTTTTTACTCTGTATAGCAGGCTCTAGGTTCATCTACCTCACTAGAACTGACTCCAGTTTGTTCTTTTTATGGCTGAATAATATTCCATTGTATGTATGCACCACATCTTCTTTATCCATTCATTTGTTGATGGGCATCTAGGTGGCTTCCATGTCTTGGCTATTGTAAATAGTGCTGCAATGAACATTGGTGTACATGTGACTTTAAAAATTTTTTTTTAATTTTTTAATATAAATTTATTTATTTTAATTGAAGGCTAATTACCGCAATATTGTATTGGTTTTGCCATACATCAACATGAATCCACCACGGATGTACATGTGTTCCCCATCCTGAACACCCCTCCCAATTCCCTCCCCATACCTTCCCTCTGGATCAGGGTATATGCCCAGTAGTGGGGTTGCTGGGTCATACAGTAGATTTGTTCCTAGTTTTTTAAGGGACTTCCATACTGTTCTCCATAATGGATGTATCAGTTTACATTCCCACCAACAGTGCAAGAGAGTTTCCTTTTCTCCACATCATTTCCAGCATTTATTGTTAGTAGATTTTTTTATTTTTTATATAATTTTAAAATATAAATTTATTTATTTTAATTGGAGGTTAATTACTTTACAACATTGTATTGGTTTTGCCATACATCAACATGAATCTGCCACGGGTATACTCGTGTATAGTAAATTTTTTTAATGATGGCCATTCTGAGTGGTGTGAGTTGACACTTCTTTGTAGTTTTGATTTGTATTTCTCTAATAATTAGTAATGTTGAGCATCTTTTTAAATGTTTATTGGCCATCTGTATGTCTTCTTTGTAGAAATGTCTGTTTAGGTCTTTTGCCCATTTTTTTTTTTTTTTGATTGAGCTGTTTTTCAGATATTGAACTGTATGAGCAGCTTGTGTATTTTGGAGATTAATCCTTTATCAGTTGTTTCATTTGCAATTATTTTCTCCAATTCTGAGGGTCTTCTTTGAATCTTGTTTACTGGTTCCTTTGCTGTGAAAAAGCTTTTGTTTCATTGCTGCTGCTGCTGCTAAGTCGCTTCAGTCATGTCCGACTCTGTGTGACCCCATAGACGGCAGCTCACTAGGCTCCCCCATCCATGGGATTCTCCAGGCAAGTAGGTCCCATTTATTTTTGTTTTTATTTCTATTACTCTAGGAGGTGGGTCAAAGAGGATCTTGCTGTCATTTATGTCAAACAGTATATTGTCTATATTTTCCTATAAAGTGCTTTGTAGTTTCTGGCCTTATATTTAAGTCTTTAATTCATTTTGAGTTTATTTTTGAATACGGTATTAGCAAGTGTTCTGTTTCATTCTTTTGTGTGTAGCTGTCCAGTTTTTCCAGTACCACTTATTGAAGAGGCTGTATTTTCTCCATTGTATATTCTTGTTTCCTCTGTCAAAATAAGGTGCCCATAGGTGCACGGGTTTATGTCTGGATTTTCTATCTTGTTCCATGGGTCTATATTTCTATTTTTGTGTGAGTACCATACTGTCTTGATGACATTGTAATACAATCTGAAGTCAGGAGGGTTGATTCTTCCAGCTCCATTCTTCTTTCTCAAGACTGCTTTGGATATTCAGGGTCTTTTGTGTTTCCTTACAAAGTGTGAAATTTTTTGTTCTAGTTATGTGAAAAATACCATCAGTAATTTGATAAGGATTGCATTGTATCTGTAGATTGCTTTGGGTAGAATAGTCATTTTCATAATATTGATTCTTCCAATCCAAGAACATGGTATATCTCTCCATCTGTTTGTTTCATCTTTGATACTTTTCATCAGTGTCTTATAGTTTTCTTCATACAGGTCTTTTGTCTCTTTAGATAGGTTTATTCCTAGTTATTTTATTCTTTTTGTTGCAGTGGTGAATGGGATTGTTTCCTTAATTTCTCTTTCTGATTTTTCATTGTTAATATGTAGGAATGCAAGGGATTTCTGTATATTAATTTTATATCCTGAGACTTTACTCTGTTCATTGATTAGTTCTAGTAGCTTGGTATGAAAGAGTTTAACAGGAGAAAATCACACAAATTTTAACAACATGTACAATTACTTGGGAAAGATCCAGGAGAAATGAGAAACTCACAAAAATAACTGAAACTCTCACCTTAAATACTATCTTCAGCTAAAGACAAAAGAGGATGTTGGGAGTTGTGGTTTGGGACTTCAAAGGGGAAGAAGACAATTCACATGGAGATGGAAAAACAGATGTTTGGTAAATAAATGCTCATGGGCCACTTAGAGACAATGGAACATGGTGGATTCGGATCTCTAGGCCCTACCTAGAGCTCCCCCCACAACACCTAGCCTGTGTTCTTTGCAGATAGCTCTAATGATAGCTTTATTCCAGGAGCAGATCCTCTGTCTAAATTCTTTATGCAGCTAAGTGGGAGGTGAAAAAGAAAGATTTCCTGAGTCTTCTGTTTTTCAAAAATAATCAGCCTAAATTCATTCCGATGCTGAAGAGAAGCATTTTGGGACAGCAAATTTTGCTCCCTATGTCAGGAAATTGGAGGAGGTCTTTGATGTTGTCATAGGGCATGGGAACTCCCCATTCTGGTCTCCCAAGTCTATTTAATTAAGGCTTCTGTCTAGTCAAGGCTATGGTTTTTCCTGTGGTCATGTATGGATGTGAGAGTTGGACTGTGAAGAAGGCTGAGCACCGAAGAATTGATGCTTTTGAACTGTGGTGTTGGAGAAGACTCTTGAGAATCCCTTGGACTGCAAGGAGATCCAACCAGTCCATTCTGAAGGAGATCAGCCCTGGGTGTTCTTTGGAAGGAATGATGCTAAAGCTGAAACTCCAGAACTTTGGCCACCTCATGCGAAGAGTTGACTCATTGGAAAAGGCTCTGATGCTGGGAGGGATTGGGGGCAGGAGGAGAAGGGGACGACAGAGGATGAGATGGCTGGATGTCATCACTGACTTGATGGACGTGAGTCTGAGTGAACTCCGGGAGTTGGTGATGGACAGGGAGGCCTGGCGTGCTGCGATTCATGGGGTCGCAAAGAGTCGGACACAACTGAGCGACTGATCTGATCTGATCTGATCTGTTTATCAATTTTTATATAGGCCACACATTGCCCAGATATCATTCTTGACCTTTTGTGCATGAAAAAACACATTCTTTTTGTGCATGAAAAAACACATTCTTAAGGCTCTTTGTGATTATATCATTTCCCACCCTCCGTCATCTTGCAACCATTTCTCCTTCCAATACCATTTTCTTCAGAGAAAATAAGTTCCTTAACTTGGGTTAACTGGTTTTCTTTAATTAACAAGCATCTTTTAATGATTTGACTACCTACCCTTTTGTTACAAAGCTTTTATATAAGCTGGCTCCCCCTTTCACCTCCTTGGAGCAGCTCTCTCAGGGTTGCTTGAGATGCCACCTCCTGGGCTTAAGTCCTAAAAATTCCAACTTTAGGCTGTGACTGTTAAGTCAACGTTAGAATACTTTGTCATATAATAATGATATCTCATATGCTGTTATTGTAAAACTAGTTCCTGAGATGCCTGGTTACCTTGTAAAGTGAAAGTTGCTCATTCGTGTCTGACTCTTTGTGACACCATGGGCTATACAGTCCATGGAATTCTCCAGGCAAGAATACTGGAGTGGGTAGCTGTTCCCTTCTCCAGGGGATCTTCCCAACCCAGGAATTGAACCCAGGTCTCCCACATTGCAGGTAGATTCTTTACCAGCTGAGCCACCAGGGAAGCCCTTGTAGGCACCAGGTTATCTGATAGGCAACAGATTTTCATACTCCCTTTGAAAGGAACTTGCAGTCTCCAGTTAATTCTGGAGGGTTTCTGCAGGTTTTGTAAAACTACTGGGGAAAAGACAAAGAGGTAATTTCTCTTTCAATGAGAACCATCTTTCTTCAAGGCCATCCCCATCCCAAACCAAGTCTTGAGGAACTGTATTTAGCAGAAAAGCAGTCCAAGCAGTTCCTCCAGCTGTTTGGAGGAAACCTTTTCAAAGAAGGGATTCTTGCCTCTCAGCAGCCAAGCGTGAAGTTTATATTTGGATTTTCATGTGAATAAAAACTTCAGAAGTTAGAAGGGGCCAGCTGCAAAAGGCTTGGTTGCTCTTTGATCTGTGGAACAAGAACTCAAAACAAAGAAGAATAAGAGAGAGAAATACCACCTTCCCAGTCTTTGTCTATGTAATGAAAGGAGTTTTCAAACTGCCTTTAGCTGCAAATAATTTCAATTAGCATTTTAGAGGGGACTGAATGTAAATACCAATTCTGCTTAGGCTGGAGCCAGTTGATTAACCATTGTTTGAAGTGCTGAAAGCTTCTGGTTGGGAGAGGAAGAGAAGCAGGCACTCCTGTTTGGCATTCTGTTCTGATTCCCACTGGAAGCTTTGAGTCTTATCCTCCCTTCTCTCTTATTCATCCACCCACCCCCAAATGCACATGGATTTTTTTTAATGAGTGGCATCTGAAAGCTAGGATGACAAGGATAGATATAAGGGCAGGATTACAGATCCATCCTAGTTTGTCCATCCATTTTTAACACTGAAACTCCTGGGTATACCCTCAGTTCTGGGCAAACCAGAATGGACACTTTAACTGGAGCGATTAGAAAATATTATGCAGGAAACTATGGGTTAAGTCCCCTGTGGAAAACCTTGACAGGCAGGCTGAAGGGTAGTGTCTCCATATGCATAGATCCCCTAGACTATAGTGAAAGTTCTTGAGACTCAATAAATAAGCTGAAATATACCAACTGGAGGAGAAACAGTATTAATAATGAGGAGAAAGAGTCACAGCTAGTATTTATTAAATGCTGTCTACATTCCAGTTTCCATGTTGTTATTTTATAGATTCTACCTAAATCAGTCCACGATTATGCTCATTTTATGAGCATATGAGAAAACTAAGGCTCAATGATACTGTTCCTTGCAAGGTCATATGGAGCCAGGATTCAAATCCCTGTGTAACTCCAAGGTGTACGCTCTTAACCAGTGTATGATATTGTCTTTTTTAAAATATTTTTATTTATGTATTTTTTTTTATGGCTGTGCTGGGTCTTTATTGCTTCACAAGGGCTTTCTCTAGTTGCAGTGAGCAGGGGCTACTCTTTAGTTGTGGAGTATGGACTTCTCACTGTGGTGGCCACTGCACAGGCCTGTTGCAGAGCCCAGGCTCTAGGTGCATAGCCTCTAGTTGCAGCTCCCAGGCTCTAGTTGCTGCTGCTAAGTCGCTTCAGTCATGTCTGACTCTGTGCGACCCCATAGACGGCAGCCCAGTAGGTTCCACCATCCCTGGGATTCTCTAGGCAAGAACACTGGAGTAGGTTGCCATTTCCTTCTCCAATTCATGAAAGTGAAAGTAAAGTCGTTCAGTTGTGTCCGACTCTTCACGACCCCATGGACTGCAGCCTACCAGGCTGTTCCATCCATGGGATTTTCCAGGCAGGAATACTGGAGTGGGGTGCCATTGTCTTCTTCCCTGGGCTCTAGAGCACAGGCTCAATACTTGTGGTGCATGGGCTTAGCTGCTCCGTGGCATGTGGGATCTACCTGGATCAGTGATTGACCTATGTTTCCTGCACTGGTGAGCAGATTCTTCACCACTGAGCCAGCAGGGAAGCCCGATATTGAGAACTTGTTATATTCCAGGCCCTACACTAGGCCCCTGGAATAGAGCAGTGAGCAAAGCACACATGATCCCTACCTTCATGGAACTACAATCCATGTTAGAATGACTCATATGAAACTAGATTCTTTGGTTTTGAAATCAATGCAGTTGCATGAATGCCAGAGAGAGAGGTATGCTGCTGTTTACTGATGTCAGTTCTGTTTAGTTGCTCAGTCGTGTCTGACTCTTTGCGATCCCATGAATTGCAGCACGCCAGGCCTCCCTGTCCATCACCATTTCCCGGAGTTCACTTAAACTCACGTCCATCGAGTCGGTGATACCATCCAGCCATCTCATCCTCTGTCATCCCCTTTTCGTCCTGCCCCCAATCCCTCCCAGCATCAGAGTCTTTTCCAGTGAGTCAACTCTTCGCATGAGGTGGCCAAAGTACTGGAGTTTCAGCTTTAGCATCATTCCTTCCAAAGAACACCCAGGGCTGATCTCCTTCAGAATGGACTGGTTGGATCTCCTTGCAGTCCAAGGGACTCTCAAGAGTCTTCTCCAACACCACAGTTCAAACGCATCAATTCTTCGGTGCTCAGCCTTCTTCACAGTCCAACTCTCACATCCATACATGACCACTGGAAAAACTATAGCCTTGACTAGACGGACTTTGTTGGCAAAGTAATGTCTCTGCTTTTCAACATGCTATCTAGGTTGGTCATAACTTTTCTTCCAAGGAGTAAGCGTCTTTTAATTTCATGGCTGCAATCACCATCTGCAGTGATCTTGGAGCCCCCCAAAATAAAGTCTGACACTGTTTCCACTGTTTCCCCATCTATTTCCCATGAAGTTATGGGGCCAGATGCCTTGATCTTTGTTTTCTAAATGTTGAGCTTTAAGCCAACTTTTTCACTCTCCTCTTTCACTTTCATCAAGAGGCTTTTTAGTTCCTCTTCACTTTCTGTCATAAGGGTGGTGTCATCTGCATATCTGAGGTTATTGATATTTCTCCCGGCAATCTTGATTTCAGCCTGTCCTTCATCCAGCCCAGCGTTTCTCATGATGTACTCTGCATATAAGTTAAATAAGCAGGGTGACAATATACAGCCTTGACATACTCCTTTTCCTATTTGGAACCAGTCTGTTATTCCATGTCCAGTTTATTGATGTCACGCTTAAGCAATTACAGAAAATGACTGGGCTAGCTATTGACTATTCTAAGAAGGATGAGGCTCTTGTTTTAGGAAGCTAAATCATGCCAGAATGAGCAGTTGCTGATGAAGTAGGAAAGTGCAGGTGATAGTTCTTTATCAGTTTCCTACTATATATCAAACAAAAGGAAATGATTGGACAGCATTTACTCATGGTGTTTCTTTGGAACTGAAAAATACCTATTAACATGGATCTCCTGCCAGTTGCAAGTTTTTTTTTTTTTTTCCTGCTTTCAGAAACTGTCAAAAGCAGGATCTCATATTTAAAGCTGCTATTGTGGTTGTTTATGACTCCTCATATCTGAACCTTAACAATATGATGATATATGACACTTCAAGTGATCCTGATAATTGGTGTTCCCTATTAAATTCTGCCATTACCCATTTCTGAGTCTACAGGATCAATATCAAAGTCAAAATATATCACCTCCTTTTAGAATCTGCTTTATCCCTACCTAGGTTAGGCATCGACCACTATGGTATTAAGACCAAATCCAGCCTGTTGACTGTTTCTGTATAGTCTGTGAGCTAAGAATAGTTTTTACATTTTTTAAATGGCTGAAAAAAATGGAATGAAGGATATTTTGTGATGTGAAAATTATATACAATTTCAATTTCAGCACCCATAAATAAAATCTTATTTGAACACAAGCATCCACATTCCTTTATATATATATGATCCATGGCTGATTTCCTGCCACAGTGGCAGAGCTGAGTAGTTACTACAGAGAGTGTATGGCTCACAGAGCCTAAACATTTACTATTTGATATTTTATGAAAGAAGTATACTGACTCTTGGCCTAGGTGAAGGGGGTGATCCTATTTATAGAATATGTACATTGGAAAGCTCATAATGTTGCCGGTGAATTTAAGGTTCTTGCTTTCTCATGAAATAATTTGGAGACGAAGCAATAGTTAAGAAGTGGATTTATTTAGAGAGAAACATACTCCACAGTGTGTGGCCATCTCAGAAGCTAAGAGAGAATAACAGGGCTTCAAAATATGGTGTGGTTAGTTTTAATAGGCTGGTTAATTTCATAGGCTAGTGAGTAGGAGGATTATTCCAATTATTTTCAAAAAGGGATGGGGATTCCCAGGAATTGGTCCACTGCCCACTTTTTGGTCTTTTATGATTGGTCTCAGAACTGTCTTTGTGATGGTAGGTGTGTCATTTAGCTAATGTATTACAATGGGCATATAACGAAACTGAAGGTCTGCTGGAAGTCACATCTTCCATCATCTTGGACCTAGTTGGTTCTAGCCAGTTTTTGTCATGTTTTATGGCCATATCATTCTTTTAAAAGTTGTGCCCTGCCCTTTTCCATGCTGTTTCAGTAATTATGGGAAAAGTGAACCATCAGTGCTTTGTTTTGCAAGAAACAGCAATAACAGCAAACATTAAGTTGATCCATTAATTGCAAGTCATGTGGAATTTATAAAAGTTAAGAAAAACCTTACATTATATATCTAATCATAGGCTTCCTAGATATTTTTTAAAACTTCTGTCATGGCTCTTATTAATGCCATTGATCACTGATAACTAGACACTACAAACATTTACCTTAAGATTCATATTTTAGCTAACATTTACCTACATAGTATGTATAATACATATAGACAGTGTAAATATTATATATGTCTCTGTTCATTTGAGTTTGCATTCTGGCTTCATTTGGAAAAGGAAATGGCAACCCACTCCAGTGTTCTTGCCTGGAGAATCCCAGGGATGGGGGAGCCTGGTGGCCTGCTGTCTATGGGGTCACACAGAGTCAGACACGATTGAAGCGACTTAGCAGCAGCAGCATCACTGGAGAAGCCACTGAGTCAAAATGAAAAGTAAAGACAAGATTTACTTTTTGTTAGGTATTTCTGAGTTTCTTAGTAATACTTCTGACTCAAAAGTGGAACTCTACTTTTTCTTCCAAAGCAAAAAAGGGAAGATTTTCTCCCTTGCTTTCTTCTCTATGGCTTTTTTTCCCCCTGCAGCAGCACCATTACCTGCTATATGGAAATGATGAGCTCAAAATTATTCAGTTAAGATATCCCTGTCAGTGTTGGTTTAATAAATCAATGCTTGAAATTAAACAATTAATTTTTCAAAATATTAAACAGCAAAGAAGCACCAGAAGAAAGATGAGGGGAATAGAAAATTAGCACCTAAGAAATATTTACCCTTCACAATAGCCCTTGTATAAAATTACAGATTGAGTTTCTACCATTTGTAATTGAATAATAAAGCAAAGGAAACAGGTTCCTGTATATCTTTTTCAGAGCTGGCTTGGATGCAGGGTGGGTGAGCAAATGAGCAGATATCTAGGGACGGAGTAGGCCAGGTCAGAGGCCACTGTAATGAAATATGGAGCAGACTCACATATTCTCATCATGCTGAGGAAGTTGATGGGGTTCAGGGCAGGCAGCTCCAGGGTGTGTCACTTTGGCATGTGGATTATTGTGAGCTGAAAATAATTAAGGCCCAGATGACTCAAGAGGAGCTTTTTACTGATCCCTTAACTGTCTAAAAGAATTAAGATAGGGCACCTGGTCCAGGAACAGAATTAACACAGAGATGACTACAAAGAGTAAAGGTGTGTGATAAGCTGGGGGGGAGCTTAGCAGGACTTCTTTGTTCAAATTTACCTCTGTGCCCCATTGCCTCTGTATGGCATGGAAAACATTGATTTACCCCAGATTTGCTCTTCCCATCTTCCTGTGAATTATCTCCCTTACCCTTTGAAGTTCCACACACCAATCCCCTTCTCCTTAGCTCAGGATGTGTATAAGCCTTAATTGCCTGATGATCTTTGAGCCTCTCCTGTCTATGAGAGACTCTTGGGTGTATAAAGTTAAATTTGTTTTCCTTCTGTTAACCTGTCTTATGCAAATTTAATTATTAGATTAGCTACAAGAACCTAGAAGGGTAGAAGAAAATTTTTCCTCTCCTGCAAAGCACAGGGATTGGGAGCATGGACTCTGGGATCAAATGGACTTGGCTTTGAAATCTAGTGTTGCCATTTACTGTCTGAATGGTCTTAGGTTATTTAATCTTAATGAACTTCAATTTCCTCATTTGTAAAACTAAAACTACTTTTGGGGTTGTTGTGAGGATTGAATGAGATATATATATATATATATATAAATGTGCTTAGCACAGGGCCTGGCAAAAGCACTCAGTGTTGTTGTTTAGTTGTTCAGTCATGTCCAACTATTTGCAACCCCATGAACTGCAGCATGCCGGATTTTGCTGTCCTTCGCTATCACCCAGAGTTTGCTCAAACACATTGATGATGCCATCCAACTATCATATCCTCTGTCATCTCCTCCTCCTCCTGCCTTCAGTCTTTCCCAGAATCAGGGTCTTTTCCAATGAGTCAGTTCTTCGTGTCAGCTGGCCAAAGTATTGGAGTTTCAGCTTCAGCATCAGTCCTTCCAATGAATATTCAGGGCTGATTTCCTTTAGGATGGACTGGTTGGATCTCCTTGCTGTCCAAGGGACTCTCAAGAGTCTTCTCCAGCACCACAGTTAAAAAGTATCAATTCTTCTGTGCTCATTGTTCTTTATGGTCCAACTCTTATATCCATACATGACTACTGGAAAAACCATACCTTTGACTATATGGACCTCTGTTGGCAAAGTGATGTCTCTGCTTTTTAATATGCTGTCTAGGTTTGTCATAGCTTTTCTTCTGAGGAGTAACAATTTTAATTTCATGGCTGTAGTTACCATCTGCAGTGATTTTGGAGACCTAGAAAATAAAATCTGTCACTGTTTCCATTTTTTTCCCCCTTATATTTGCCATGAAGTGATGGGACCAGATGCCATGATCTTAGTTTTCTGAATGTTGAGTTTTAAGCCAACTTTTTCACTCCTCTTTCACTTTCAAGAGGCTCTTTAGTTCCTCTTTGCTTTCTGCCATAAGGGTGGTGTCATCTTCGTATCTGAGGTTATTGATATTTCTCCCAGCAATCTTGATTCCAGCATGAGCTTCATCCAGCCCAGCATTTTGCATGACCTATTTACTCTGCATATAGGTTAAATAAGCAGGGTGACAATCTACAGCCTTGACATACTCCTTTCCCAATTTGGCACCAATCTTTTGTTCCATGTCTGGTTCTAACTGTTGCTTCTTGACCTGCATACAGGTTTTGCAGGAGGCAGGTAAAGTGGTCTGGTGTTCCCATCTCTCTAAGAATTTTCCACAGTTTATTGTGATCCACACAGTCAAAGGCTTTAGTGTACTCAATGAAGCAGAAATAGATGTTTTTCTGGGACTTGCTTTGTTGATGATCCAACGGATGTTGGCAATTTGATCTCCGGTTCCTCTGCCTTTTCTAAATCCAGCTTGAACAATCTGGAAGTTCTTGGTTCATGTACTGTTGAAGTCTAGCTTGGATAATTTTGAGCGTTACTTTGCTCACATTTGAAATTAGTGCAATTGTGCGGTAGTTTGAACATTCTTTGGCATTGCCCTTCTTTGGGACTGGAATGAAAACTGACCTTTACTAGTCCGGTGGCCCCTGAGTTTTCCAAATTTGCTGGCATATTGAGTGTAGCACTTTCACAGCCTCATCTTTTAGGATTTGAAACAGCTCAGCTGGAATTCCATCACATCTACTAGCTTTGTTTTTAGTGATGCTTCCTAAGGCCCATTTGACATCCCACTCCAGGATGTCTGGCTCTAGGTGAGTGATCACACCATCATGATTATCTGGGTCATTAAGATCTTTTTTGGATAGTTCTTCTGTGTATTCTTGCCACCTCTTATTAATATCTTCTGCTTCTGTTAGATTGATCTATACCATTTCAGTCTTTTATTGTTCCCCTCTTTGCATGAAATATTCCCTTGGTATCTCTAATTTTCTTGAAGAGATCTCATGTCTTTCCCATTCCATTGTTTTCCTCTATTTCTTTGCACTGAGCACTTAGGAAGGCTTTCTTATCTCTCCTTGCTACTCTTTGGAACTCTGCATTCAGATGGTTATATTTTTCCTTTTCTCTTTTGCCTTTTGCTTCTCTTCTTTACCAGCTATTTGTAAGGCCTCCTAAGACAACCATTTTGCCTTTTTGCATTTCTTTTTATTTGGGGATGGTTTTGATCAGTGCCTCCTGTACAATGTTATGAACCTCTGCCATAGTTCTTCTGGGACTCTATCAGATCTAATCCCTTGAATGTATTTGTCACTTCCACTGTATAATCATAAGGGATTTGATTTAGGTCGTACTCAATGTATGTTTGTTATTTTTGTTGATCATATGGATACTAAGTGAAATAGTACCAGAAATCATTGCAATAACTAGCCAGTATCTTGTTAAATGACAAATCTCTGCCTACCTGTATAAAGGAAGGAGGTGCGAAGAATAATGAGTGGAAATTAGGTTAGCTGTTTTTTAGTTTGAAAAAATAATGTTTAATGTTTAATAAAATAACCCTAAGTATATAATGTCATTATCCCCATTTTAAATATGGGCGAACGGAGAATTCAAAAGATTTGGCTAACTTTTATAAGGTAACACAGCTAGCAATTATTAGTAGAAGTGGGATTTGAATTCAGGCTGATGGACTCCACAGCCTCCATACTTAACCATGAACCTTCTTGGTTCTACAGTTAGTTAGGTCTGTGACAAAGGGCATACAGGATATACATATGGTTGTTCAGGTTATGCACTGCACAACTCTAGGGTTGTTGTACTCATATTGGTTACATGCAGTGAATAACCTGTATAATTCTGTGGGTGGCCTTAGCTATCTGCATTTACTTGTCCCTAAAACATAAGGTTTGAACTAATGGTCACTGGGCCTCTTCTAGCTGAGAGTCTAGTATGAATGTGTGAATAATTTAAAACATAACTTACAGTAATTTGCTTTGGAGAGTTTTGTACATACATTTGAATTTGTCAGTATCTGATGAAATGAATTCCTAGAATAAACCAGAGAAGCCCACAGCACCAGGAAGACCTGGAACTGGAGGATTTGGGGAGCTGCCTAGTTTTCCTATCACGTTCTCCATTCTATGCAGAGCCAGTTCATATCGGCAGCTGGTGCAATGAATGGCAGACACCAAATGTCCCTTTCTTAGGTATCTGCAGGATTGAGATATGGGTAAGTGAATGAATTTGCAAGGCTTTCTTTGGGATGACATGTACTGCATGAGAATTAAACGTAAAGAGCTTCATAGATTTGTAAGCAGATATTCAAGTATATTAGGTATTGTCTACAAAACCCATTTTAATGAAGCAGTTAATTAAGCGAAACTTTTATGTGCTACCTGTCAGTAAGTTAAAAGCACAACTTGGTTGATAATAGTGTGGAAAGACTCTGATGCTGGGAGGGATTGGGGGCAGGAGAAGAAGGGGACGACAGAGGATGAGATGGCTGGATGGCATCACTGACTTGATGGGCATGAGTCTGGGTGAATTCCGGGAGTTGGTGATGGACAGGGAGGCCTGGCGTGCTGCGATTCATGGGGTCGCAAAGAGTCGGACACGACTGAGCAACTGATCTGATACATCCGTGTGTGTGTGTGCGCTAAGTTGCTTTACTCATGTCCAACTCTATGCAACCCCATGAACTGTAGCCCACCAGGCTTCTCTGTCCATGGGATTATCCAGGCAACAATACTGGAGTGGGTTGCTATGCCCTCCTCCAGAGGATCTTCCCAACCCAGGGGTAGAACATTAGCTTTAGGTATTGGGATATCACCATCACTATATTAGGACTCAGACTAT
Organism: Bos javanicus; assembly: GCF_032452875.1. Lineage (NCBI taxonomy): Eukaryota > Metazoa > Chordata > Mammalia > Artiodactyla > Bovidae > Bos > Bos javanicus. Next base: position 5,804,553 of record NC_083897.1, read on the forward strand.
CCCCTCTTTTATACTTTGCTTTCTTTCAGTTAACTGATGCTTTCTGTAGGCATGCTTAACTTAAAAATAGATTAACATGTTCTATTCAATTGTATTCCACCCTTGAATAGAAATCTTTTTAATACTTGCACATCACCATTAATGTTACACAGTTAAATTTAAAAAGTATATAGCATTCTTGTTCTTTCCATCCTCCCACCTCCCTACCCCTTCCAGCAAGGCTTCTTTCTAACTTCTGAGAGTTACAATTTCTCCCTATCCTTAAGAAATTTTCATGGCTCTGGCCCCTCCCTAAGAGTCACATGCTCTGTAGCCTGTCTTCCTGTGTGAACAGTCAACTTCCTTCCCTTATGAGAAAGATAACTATCTGCTTACAACTAACCAAAGTCAGGAATTCCTTTGTCATTTCTAATTTTCCTCGAGCTTTAAAATGACTTCTTATTTCCTACTCCTGTCATACTGGTTTATTCATCATTCCTTCGCTCCATCCTTCACCTTCCTGCCTAAGAGCTCTTGCTTAGGCTGATTTCCTTTGCCTGAAATTTCTCTCCTCTTTACTCATTTCTTTCTGCCTGTCACCCTCTCCATTCAAAGCCCAATGCAAATTGCACTTCCACTAATAAGTCTTTCTGTCTTCTATACCCTACAGCAATTTGCTTATACTTTGGTGATAACTACAGTGACTGCATTTGCTGAACTCTAAATCAGGACACATGCTTTGACAATGATAAGTATACTTATAGGAACAATGTGATAGATTATTTGAAATCAAGATGGTTCCAGAAAATTCATAGTACATGTTTGCCTTAATTGTAGCATTCATTACAGTCTGCCTTGTATTCACGTTAATTATGTATTTCTTTGGATCCTTCCTGATGTGAGCAAGAATTTTTGTCATATGCATCCTTGTATCACCCCACACCTGTCAGATTCCTTTGTCTTCTGTAGGCAATCTTTTTTTTTTTTTATGCAGTCATCAAGTACTTTTTAAGTTCATGTGATGTTGCAGGTACTGTGCTAGGTGCTGATGATGAGATGAAGTATTTTTTTCCACCATGAAATAAACTACCATGAGATAAGTACCATGTTAGGGTAGACCTGGAACACCTAGAGGTCCCCCTCATCCAGACTTGGAGAGTTAGGGAGGTCTTGAAGGCAGAAGTTTATAAACAGAGAACTGAAGGATAGGAAAGATTTTGTCAGGGAATGGTATGGCTTGGGGCTCAGGGTAGGGGGAACAGTCTGTATAAAGGTCCAAAGGTGAGCGGAGGGAGCAGCTTGTTGCAGAAACCCCATTTTTTTTCTGTCCCATCTGGCCTGCGAAGCGGGGAGTGAGACAAGAGGCTGAAAAGGGGAGTGAGCCACTGGGCAAGGTGCTTGGGATATAGGCCTGAGTAAGACATGACCTCTAATCTCCCAGAATTTACATTAAAGAGAAGAGCTTCCTGGTATTGTAAGAACACGGGTTAAGGCACCTCACCTTCCCAAGGGCAGGGGAATTTTACCATAAGATGTGACCTTTAAGTTGAAATCCAGATCACTAAGTGCTGAAGGAATTAAACTGCTAGCAGTTAGCTATTTTGCTTCTTCTGCTTTTCTGTATTTTAGCACGAGATGGAAACTGGCAGTGTCTCCTCTGTGCTTCTTTGCTGCTAACTCTCCACTCTACATCTATGCTGAAATAGACTGATTACATAAAACAGAATCCTTTTTCCCCTTCCAATCAGAAAGCAGTTTCTCAAGTCACTTTATGACTTGGCTTGAAGCTTCTTCTTTCTTTTCTGATCAATATTTTAACTGAGTCTTATGTAAAATGAAATTTGCATTTAGGTGTTCCCGTAGCAACCATCACATAAAATCAAATACATCTGCTTTCAGAATCAGTTCATCTTTTGAAAAACCTTGTAGTTACCCAATTTTCTGTTACAAGCAAAATTGCTTTCTAAATGGGCTAACAGCTCCTTCAAAATAAAGCATTTTAAGAACCATATTTAAATGGAATATATGAGGTTTTATAATAGACATAAGCAGCTTTACCATTTATTTAATCAATCTGTCAGTCAAGAAATAAACATTGATTATTACCTATAGGTGCTGTGTATTCCAAAGGTGGCAAAGATATGGTCCTTGCTGTCAAAAATCCTGTGAAAGGAAAGACACCTACAGCGATATCTATAATACAATGTTTAAAGATAATGATGCTCATTAAATGTGGGAGCTGGCACATAGGAGTTTGTTTCCATCAGATCAGTTCAGTTCAGTCTCTCAGTCGTGTCCGACTCTTTGCGACCCCATGAATTGCAGCATGCCAGGCCTCCCGGTCCATCACCAACTCCCAGAGTTCACTCAAACTCATGTCCATCTAGTCGGTGATGTCATCCAGCCATCTCATCTTCTGTCGTCCCCTTCTCCTCCTGTCCCCAATCCCTCCCAGCATCAGGGTCTTTTCCAATGAGTCACCTCTTCGCATGAGGTGGCCAAAGTATTGGAGTTTCAGCCTCAGCATAAGTCCTTCCAATGAACACTCAGGACTGGTCTCCTTTAGGATGGACTGGTTGGATCTCCTCACAGTCCAAGGGACTCTCAAGAGTCTTCTCCAGCACCACACTTCAAAAGCATCAATTATTCAGCGCTGAGCTTTCTTCACAGTGCAACTCTCACATCCATACATGACCACTGGAAAAACCATAGCCTTGACTAGATGGACCTTTCTTGGCAAAGTAATATCTCTGCTTTTTAATATGCTATCTAGGTTGGTCATAACTTTCCTTCCAAGGAGTAAGCGTCTTTTAATTTCATGGCTGCAGTCACCATTTGCAGTGATTTTGGAGCCCCCCAAAATATTCTGACATTGTTTCCACTGTTTCCCCATCTATTTCCCATGAAGTGATGGGACAAGATGCCATGATCTTAGGTTTCTGAATGTTGAGCTTTAAGCCAACTTTTTCACCCTCCTCTTTCACTTTCATCAAGAGGCTCTTTAGTTCTTCTTCACTTTCTGCCATAAGGGTGGTGTCATCTGCATATCTGAGGTTATTGATATTTCTCCTGGCAGTCTTGATTCTGTCTTGTGCTTCCTCCAGCCCAGCATTTCTCATGATGTACTCTGCATATAAGTTAAATAAGCACAGTAACAATATACAGCCTTGACGTACTCCTTTTCCTATTTGGAACCAGTCTGTTGTTCCATGTCCAGTTCTAACTGTTGCTTCCTGACCTGCATTCAGGTTTCTCAAGAGGCTGGTCAGGTGGTCTGGTATGCCCATCTCTTGAAGAATTTTCCAGAGTTTATTGTGATCCACACAGTCAAAGGCTTTGGCATAGTTAATAAAGCAGAAATAGATGTTTTTCTGGAACTCTCTTGCTTTTTTGATGATCCAATGGATGTTGGCAATTTGATCTCTGGTTCCTCTGCCTTTTTGAAAACCAGCTTGAACATCTGGAAGTTCAGGGTTCACATATTGCTGAAGCCAGGCTTGGAGAATTTTGAGCATTACTTTACTAGCGTGTGAGATGAGTGCAATTGTGTGTTAGTTTGAGCATTCTTTGGCATTGCCATTCTTTGGCATTGCCTTTCTTTGGGATTGGAATGAAAACTGCCCTTTTCCAGTCCTGTGGCCACTGCTGAGTTTTCCAAATTTGCTGGCATATTGAGTGTAGCACTTTCACAGTATCATCTTTCAGGATTTGAAATAGCTCCATTGGAATTCCATCACCTCCACTAGCTTTGTTCGTAGCATCACTTGACTTCACACTTCAGGATGTCTGGCTCTAGGTGAGTGATCACACCATTGTGATTTTCTGGGTCATGAAGATCTTTTTTGTACAGTTCTGTGTATTCTTGCCACCTCTTCTTAATAACTTCTGCTTCTATTAGGTCCATGCGATTTCTGTCCTTTATTGAGCCCATCTTTGCATGAAATAGTCCCGTCAAGAAAATATTCTAATTTTCTTGAAGAGATCTCTAGTCTTTCCCATTCTGTTGTTTTCCTCTATTTCTTTGGATTGATCACTGAGGAAGGCTTTCTTATCTCTCCTTGATATTCTTTGGAACTCTGCATTCAATGGGAATATCTTTCCTTTTCTCCTTTGCTTTTCACTTCTCTTCTTTCCATAGCTATTGTAAGGCCTCCTCAGACAGCCATTTTGCTTTTTTGCATTTCTTTTCCATGGGGTGGTCTTGATCCCTGTCTCTTGTACAATGTCATGAACCTCCATCCATAGTTCATCAGGCGCTCTATCAGATCTAGTCCCTTAGATCTATTTCTCGCTTCCACTATATAATCATAAGGGATTTGATTTAGGTCATCCCTGAATAGTCTAGTGATTTTCTCCACTTTCTTCAATTTCAATTTGAATTTGGTAATAAGGAATTCATGATCTGAGCACAGTCAGCTGCCGGTCTTGTTTTTGCTGACTGTATAGAACTTCTCCATCTTTTGCTGCAAAGAATATAATCAATCTGATTTTGGTGTCGACCATCTGGTGATGTCCATGTGTAGAGTCTTCTCTATACTTCTATATAATCAATAAGTTAAATAAAAATTATAATGGGCATTAGAAAATATTTTGAATTTAATGATAGAATATCTATCTATCTATATATACACTATGGGGTATAGCTTTTATTAGAGGAATATTTGTATTCTTAAATATATTAGTAAGATGATAGGCTGAAAAGGAATGGTATAAATATCCATTACATCAAGTTAGAAGAAGAGCAGCAAATTAAATTCAAGAAATATAAGTAAGGAATTTAGGGTTGACATGTACACACTACTATATTTAAAATAGATAACCAACAAGGACCTACTGTACAGGACATGCAAGTCTGCTCAATGTTCTGTAATAAATTAAATGGGAAAATAATTTGGAAAAGAATGGATACATGGAACTGAATTACTTTGATATACACCTGAAAGTAACATTATTAATCTACTATCCCCCAATATAAGATAAAAATTTAAAAAATAATTATCTTCTGATAACCATAAATATCTAGAAGAAAGAAGATAAAGACAAGAACAGATATGAAATAGAAAACAAACCTACAGTAGAGAAATTCAACAGCATGAAAAGTTGGTTGTTTGAAAAGATTAATAAAATATATAAATTTCTAACAACATTATCCAAGTAAAGATGAGAATAGCCAGTGTGAGGGATGAAAAGGGAGACATCCAAATAGATTTTTAAATGTGAAAAAATGATATGAATAACTTTATGCTGATAAATATGAAAATGTAGATGGTATGGACAAACTCCTAGGAAAATATATCTTACTAAAATGGGCAGAAGAAATAGAAATTTATAAACAGTCTTAAACCTTTTGACATGGTTGTGTTTTTATGTACTTAATATTTTGTACTATGATTTTTTTCGCATAACAATTTTACATATTATATATACCAAATTCCTCTCATTTGTCACTTTTAATGCCTACAAAAGATCTCTTTGTTACCATTTCAGTAATAGAAAGCATTTGGACTCTACCTATTTTTATAAAAGTTGTACAGAGAACTGCCATGAGAATCATAGTACTAATCATGTTTTCCTTTTGGAAAAAATAAAACATGATTTATTTCCCAAGGGGTGTATTCCCTACAATGGAATTGCTAGAAAAAATATATGAATGATTTCTTTATTCTTTTTGGATATAGCCTAATTACCATCCTGCAAAACTGAGTTAATTTACAGAGCCAACAGCAATGTATTAGCACACCCATTTCCCCAAATTCTTGCTTGCAATTGAGTCTATAAACTGTTTTTTGTTAATTTAATAGATAAGCAATGAACTTTTGTTTAATTTATATTCATTTAATTACTATTGAGCCTTTCTTTTTTCCACATGATGATATCCTATTTTACTTCTTTTTATATAAACTGCCTGTTCAACTTTGTTAACTTATCAAGTAGAATCTGAGTATTAGCCTGATATATGTGCATTAATTTTTTATTCAAGTTGGATAGTGAGCCTTTATCAGTTACATTTTTCTCATGAATTTTTCCCATTATGATACTTTCTTTTGATACTCATTTTATTACATTTCATAGCTTAACAGCCTTTTTATTTTTAAGACATTTGAATACATTTGTCTTGTATGAGATGACATACTCTCTTTCTTTAAAAGTCAGAAATATGTCTCCCTTCGATAGCTGGAATAAAATGCAATTTCATAGTAAGCGATCTGATTCACTAACCCAGAGCTCTTTAAATCCTCATAGTTGGAACCACTTAACTTCTGCTTGTATACTAAGCCTAGACTGGATCAGTTTTCTACTAACTTGGTTTCTGCCTTATTCTTGTCACTGTGCATGTACCTTGCACAACAGTTCTATGAAAGGGCCTCTGCTTTGATGATCTACATAGTATTCTCGTTCTTATAAGACTAGGACTTTGGTTTTTCCTCCCCTGTTCTTTCAGGAACCTGTGTTTTGATGTGAAATCCCAGACTAGCAACTGGGACTGCAGAACTTGCACCTCAACTCTGAACATCATCTGCGTAGCCAAATAATACCCATCTCTATTGCTACTCGCATTGTTGTGCTTTACCTGTCTACCAGGTCATCAGCATCTGCCCCCTCTCCTGGCTTTCCCTAATGCTGACTGCTTACCTGGACTGCCATCTCTTGTCCCCAGATTCTCCAGGCATTGGCCTGCCTGGCTGGACTTCTTCCCCATCGCCTTTAGCTGAATCTGTCTTAGCCCAATGTTGTGAATATATTTTTATTCTCAGATACTAGCTTTGTTTGTCTAACTTCTCCTGACACTGAATTTCAATTCTTTAAACACACTTTTACCTTATAATTTAGCAAAATATTTTGTCATTAAAGCTTTGATTGTTATATGGCATTTGTTGCAAATGTACAGTGTAAGGCATGGGTCCAAGTTATTTATTTATTTTTATTTATAACCATTTTTACCCTGGCAAAACATTTATAAAGGATTCTATTATCCATTTCTGTGTTACTTATATTTTTTTTACCATAGCTTTAGTTATTATAATAATAATTTGAGTCTATTTCTAAGTGCTCTGTACCACTGATTAATCTCCCTTGTTAAAATATCACACAATTCTAACAACTATTTTGTAGTATATATATATGAGTTTGAGTACGCTTATCTTGACTCTTTCTAACAATGAGATAGGTGTATTTCTTCATTTATTTAAATCTTCCATTTTTCACTCATTAGGGTCTCAGTTTTCTTTGTGTCATAAACTTAATGCACAAGCATTAGTGTTTCTAATAGTTACTGAGGATGTAATCTCATTTCTTTTTTGAGTTATTCATTGTATTTTCTGTATTATTAGTATATAGGGCTGCATTTAATTTATTTTTGTGGATTTACTTCACTCCACAATTCTGATGAACTCATTTTATTACCTCTGGTAATTTTTTGGTTGACTTCTTTGGATTTTCTGAGTACTCTATATTCAGGTCATAAGCAAAAAAATGATTTTTAGTATCTTCCTTTCCTAAATGTACCTTCAATTACTTTTTTTTTCTTTCTCTCTAATAATCTTAGTCAATATTCCATTAAAAGAAAGTGGCAACCATGAAAAAAAAAATTTGTGGAGTTCTATTTTTGCCTATTCTTGATTTTAAAAGAAGTAATTCCACTCATGCTGCTGCTGCTAAGTCATTTCAGTTGTGTCCGACTCTGTGAGACCCCATAGACGGCAGCCCACCAGGCTCCCCTGTCCCTGGGATTCTCTAGGCAAAAACACTGGAGTGGGTTGCCATTTCCTTCTCCAATGCATGAAAATGAAAAGTGAAAGTGAAGTCGCTCAGTCGTGTCTGACTCTTCTCGACCTCATGGACTGCAGCCTCTGTCCATGGGATTTTCCAGGCAAGAGTACTGGAGTGGGTTGCCATTGAATTCCAGTCATGCTTCTCTACTAAATATATTATTGGTTCTATTGTTTAAATGTGCCCTTTTCATGTTAGGAATGAAAATATTTAATTTTGTTAATCAAGAAAATATGTTGAATGTCACCAGTGTTTCTTGGCAGCTAATGGAAAAAATAATTAATTTTCCCATTAACATGTTATTGTAGCCTGTATTTGTAGAATAAATAGTAATAGTTATAGATGGTGAGGGACAGGGAAGCCTGGCATGCTGCAGTCCATGGGGTCGTAAAGAGTCAGAAATGACTTAGTGACTGAACAACAACAATAGTTGATACTTAAAAAAAAATTATATTCTAGTGTTCTATTTCTTAAGATTTTATTCAGATTATATACACATAAGTAGTTTTAATAATATATAATATATATGTGTATATACAAACATATATTATTTGATAAAAAGAAAGATCAGCCTGCTGCTGCTGCTGCTAAGTTGCTTCAGTTGTGTCCAACTCTGTGCGACCCCAGAGACAGCAGCCCACCAGGCTCCCCGTCCCTGGGATTCTCCAGGCAAGAACACTGGAGTGGGTTGCCATTGCCTTATCCAATGCATGAAAGTGAAAAGTGAAAGTTAAGTCGCTCAGTCGTGTCCGACTCCTAGCGACCCCATGGACTGCAGCCTACCAGGCTCCTCTGTCTATGGAATTTGCCAGGCAAGAGTACTGGAGTGGGGTGCCATTGCCTTCTCCGAAAGATCAGCCTAGAATTCCCTTATTTGATATTTTTTTTCTCAATTTAGAATAAAACCATATTTGCCTTATGCAGTAGTAACATGGGTAACATACCTTCTTTTTCTGTATTTAAAAATAGTTTGAAGCAAAAGAATGTGTAATCTAAGAAAGTTTAAAAGAAGTTCTACTGAATCTGTCAGTTCCAGTTGACTTAAGCATTTATCTTAACAAGTACATTTTTTTTTGTTTTGAAGCATATGCATTCTTTATTTCTTATAGTATTTAATTTTTAAATTTTTTAGTATAAATTTATTCTTTTTTATGATTACCAAATTTGACAGTACCCAAGAGGATTTATGTTTTCCTCATATTCTGTTTAAAACATGTGGTTGAATATATTTTTTGAGCAATTACTGTGTGTCAAGCTCTCATTTAGTCACTAAGGATGAGGCAGTTAAAAAAAAAAAATAGATAAGTTTCTGTCCTCATTTATAGAGCTTGTGGTCTAGTAGACAGACCTTGTCATGTGAGTAGAGTGTTCTACTTTTGATTGCCTTATCAGGGAAGGCCTTTCTGAAGAGGTGATTTTTAAGCTGAGTCAGCCAAGGAAAGGCCCGAGGGAAGAGTATCCTAAGCAGGGTGAACAATAAGAGCAAAGACCTTGAGATGGGAGAGAGCCTTATATGCCTGCAGTTCACATTTTTCCCTTTTAATTTATTGGTATAATCTTTTCTTTGCCAATTGTAGCGTTTTTCCCTTATAACCAATCATAGGCTTTATTTATTAACTCTGTCATTTTTTATTTCTGTATTTTATTTCTGTTTCATCTTAGTGTTCTTGTTTCCCTTTTCTTTTTGGATTATAATACTTGATTTTCTTTCTATTCCTAAGAAATTGGATTTTTTTTTTTTCCTTTACTGAACAACGGTAGGACTCCTGGATCCCGTTGAACTTCCCTCCCTATTAGTATCAGTAGCTGGTATACCCTGAACTTGGCTTCTGACCATCCTTTGGAAAGTGGAAAGGCATTATAGCATGCATTTTTACCCTAACCTTAGTGCTAGTTTAATTCGAATTGTACTGTGTAGTTTTTTCTTTGTAATGATTTCTTTGCTTAGTTTTTTGGGGGAAGGAACTTCGATGATCACAATTTATTATGTTGTTATTTCAAATGATAGCACTTATTTTTAAGATGATTACAAAATGTATTACCTTTTGCATTAGATCTATTTGTAGCCATATCCTCTTTTTCTGAAGCAAGATAGGATGCAAAAACGTGAATAGTTTCTTTATAAGTACTTTAAGTGAGGGGTTTTTTTAAAGTTAAACAAAACTGAGGTATAATTTACATACAGTAGAATTCACCCCATTTAGCATATAGTTCTGTAAGTTTTGACAAATGCAAACCAACAAAATTAAGATATGAATCAGTTCCAGTGCCCTCCCCCCAATCTCTTTTCCAGCCCTACTGTTTTCCCTTTTTCAAAATGTCATATAAATGGAATCTTACAGCGTGTAGTCTTTTATGATGGTTTCTTTCACTTGTTACAATGGATTCGACATTCATCCATGTAGTTACATATCTACGGTTCATTCCTTTTAATTGCTAAAGCTTTGATACTCACTTATACCATGCGATACACCACAATTTATTTGTGCACTAGTTGATAGGACTTTTTTCCAGATTTTGTTGATTAAGAATAAATCCTGTATAAATACTCACTTGCATGTTTTTCTGTGAGCATAAGTTTCATTTCATGTAGTTAAACACCTAGGAGCATAATCACTGGCTTATATAGTAAGTGTAGGTTTTTTGTTTTTTTACCAGAAACCACCAAACTCTTTTGCAAAGTGGTTGAGCCATTTTACCTTCCCACCTGGGAAGAGATTTAGTTCATTATATATCTCTTTTTCAGGTGCTAGAAAGAAAGTAAAGTCGCTCAGTCGTGTCCGACTCTTTGCAACCCCATGGACTGTAGCCTACCAGGCTCCTCCATCCATGGGATTTTCCAGGCAAGAGTACTGGAGTGGGTTACCCTACTCATGTTGTTATTGCTTTTGGCCAATGCTAGTTATAAGGTTTTCAAAGCAAAGAGAAGATGTGTGCAATGTTTAAAATTTGTTTTAATTTTCACAGCAAAGATAAAAGCATGTCATAGGTAGTATTTCATAAAATGTCAAATCCATTCATTGGTTTTGTTTTAATTTTGCAATTTTCTTTTTGGCTTATCTAGCTTCTAATAAGTGATGAGGTCTAAGATATCTATTTTGAATGGAGTATTGTCTTTAGCAAGTAATGTTATACTGAGAATGAATTAAAAATTGGGTATTTAAGACTGGAATAGCATATTGAAAGCCTTTTTATTTTATTTTTATGTAACTTTACATTTATTTACTTACTGAAAAAACATTTGTTGAGTATTATGTGCAAGTAACTGGGCTGTGTTGTGGATGGTACAAAGATGTGTGAGTCCCTGCTACCAAGCAAGCTCCCATGGGGTCACTTGCTCAGTCAGCTTTTCCATTTGATATATAAAAGGTTGTATTATGTACACAGTTGTTGCTGTCTTTGGAATGCAACAAAACTAGATTCAAAGATATATCTAATAAGTGGGCTGATAAGGATTTCTTTACAATTTGCTATAGGATTACACTTTAAATGCACTGCTGCTGCTGTCGCTTCAGTCATGTCTGACTCTGTGAGACCACATAGATGGCAGCCCACCAGGCTCCCCCGTCCCTGGGATTCTCCAGGCAAGAACACTGGAGTGGGTTGCCATTGCCTTCTCCAATGCGTGAAAGTGAAAGTGAAGTCGCTCAGTTGTGTCCGACCCTTAGCGACCCCATGGACTGCAGCCTACCAGGCTCCTCTGTCCATGGGATTTTCCAGGCAAGAGTACTGGAGTGGGGTGCCATTGCCTTCTCCATTAAATGCACTAATACATTTTAAATGGTGGTGGAATGACTGACTCATAGTAAGTGTTCCAAATGGGTACCTTTAAAAAATTATTTGTATGATATTTATAGTTTATAATCTAGTAGTCAAAATGTATACTATGTTGTAGCTTAATTGCCTTGTATAAGCATGATATAGTTCTTTTGTTGTGGAACACAATCTGCATCAAAGGTAACTGTTTGATGAAACAAGTTCTAGTCATTTTGCTATTGCTAGAGTATTCTTATTTTAGATGCCTGGGATATATACTAGTGCAAGGAGCAAAACTCCAAAGACCACTTATTTCCTTAAAAATACAAGAGTATATATAGTTGGTGCTTGGCACTTGAGAGACAGATTCTAGCTAGCTCACTGATACAGAGGCAGCTTACAAGGTTGCGAGTTTTAAAAATGGAAAAATACCTATTGAAACAGCTGAAGAAGGACCAAAATGCAGAGTATCACAAGCACAGAAGTGTGAACTCTCAAAACATGAATGTGTTGACCTTTGTTTTGGCTTTCAACCCTGAAACCTATTAGAAGATGGACGACTTTGTACATTTTGGTGAGTTGGGATGAACTTTCATTTCAAATCTCTTGGATCCAGTACCATTTTCCTATCTGTATATGGTTTTGTGCCTGAGTCCAGGGAAGAAGTCATTGACTTGGACAGATTTGTGGCCTGGTGTTGAGGAAATGTAGAGTTGTGGAGCCTTGGCCAAAAGAGATGCGCAGGGCCAAGTAGTTCATAGCTGTGAACAAGGAGAATTATTTCATGCCAGGGAGACTTCTTCAGTGGTTTGTCTTCTTATCGCAGAGCTTCAAGGTTTCTTTTCTTTTTAATTAATATCAATTACATTCTTATTTTTTAACAATGAAACATTTTATATGAGACAATAGTCTCAGCTCCAGTCTACTCTTTTCTTCTCAGAATTAAACTACTTCCATGAGTTTGATTCTTATCATTACAAAATTTTGCCAGGCTTTTTCATACTTATATATATATGTACCTATTGTGTGTGTGTGGAGAAGGAAATGGCAGCCCACTCCAGTATTCTTGCCTAGAGAATCCTGTGGATGGAGGAGCCTGGTGGGCTGCTGTCCATAGGGTCACACAGAGTCAGACACAACTTAGCACATACAGAGTCAGACACAACTTAGCAAGTGACTTAGCATGCATGCATGAAGGAAATGGCAACCCACTCCAGTGTTCTTGCCTGGAGAATCCCAGGGACAGGGGAGCCTGGAGGGCTGCCGTCTATGGGGTCGCACAGAGTCGGACATGACTGAAGCGACTTAGCAGCAGCAGCAGCGGCGTTGTGTGTGTGTGTGTGTGTGTCTGTGTGTAGGTGCCTCTGCATGCCTGTGTGCATGATCACATAATTGACATTTTTCTATACAAAGTGTCTTGCAACTTGTTTTTTCTTCACTCAGCAAAGTGTCTAGGAAGAGTATTTGTTGGTGCATGTGTATCTAGCTCATTCATTTTACTAGCTTTGTATCATTCTACAATATGAATGCTCTATAGTTGACTTAGTTGTTCTCCTATTCCTGCATTTTTAGGTTGTTTCCAAATTGTCACTGGTAGAAACAGGGCTGCAATCAACAATTTTGTATATGACTTTGTGTGTACAAATGCAAGTATTTTCTGAAAGGGTAATGGAGCTGATTAAAGTTGGTTTATCTGTGGGTACAAGCAGTGTTAATAATTATGCATTATCAAATTGCCCTCCAGAGTTCTTCATGGCATTTTCTTCACATCTTATGCAAATATTAACAAAATCGGACTTTAAAAAATTGAAGTGTAGTTGATTTACAATATTGTGCTCGTTTCAGGTATACAGCATATTGGTTCAGTATTTTTGCAGGTTATAATGCACGATGGGTTATTATAAGATAATGGCTATAATTCCCTGTGCTATATAGTAAATTCTTGTTGCTTTTTTTCAATTTTTAAATCAGAGGATAATTGCTTTATAGTGTTGTGTTGGTTTCTGCCGTACAACAGCGCACATCAGTCATAATTATATATGTATCCCCTCCTTCTTGAGCCTCCCATCCCCCTTCTATCCCACCCCTCTAGGTCATCACAGAGTGTCAGGCTTGGCTCCCTATCATATATATCAACTTCTGACTCACTGTTTTACATAAGGTAGTGTATATATTTCAATGGTATTCTCACGATTCGTCCCACCTACTTCTTCCCCCACTGTGTCCACAAGTTCATTCTCTATGTCTGTCTATCTATTTTATATATAGTAGTTTGTATCTGTTAATCCTATGCCTGTAACTTGGCTCTTCCCCCACCCTTGGTTGTTGTTCAGTCACTCAGTCATGTCTGACTTTTTGTGAGCCCATGGACTGCAGCATGCCAGGCTTCCCTGTCCTTCACCATCTCCCGGAGCTTGCTCAAACTCATGTCCATTGAGTCAGTGATGCCATCCAACCATCTCACCCCCCACCCTCTTCCCCTTGATAACCACAAAATTATTTTAAATGTTTCTGAGTCTGTTTTGCATATACATTCATGTTTTATAATTCAGATTCCACATATAAGTGATATTATCTAGTATTTGTATTTCTCCAACTTACTTCCCTAAGCATAGTATTCTCTTGTTCCATCCATGTTGCTGCAAATGGCAGTATTTCATTTTTTATTGCTGAGTAATATTCCATCACACATACACACATACATATATATGTTACACACACACATCTTCTTTATCCATTCCTCTGTTGATGGGCACTTGGGTTACTTCCATGTCCTGGCTATTGTAAATAGTGCTGCTATGAACATTGGGATGCATGTATGTTTTCAAATTAGTGCTTTCTTTTTTTCAGAGGTATATCTGGGAGTGGAATTACTAGATCATATGGTAGTTCTGTTTTTGTTTTTTTAAAGATCTCCATGATGTTTTTTACTGGAGAAGGCAATGGCACCCCACTCCAGTACTCTTGCCTGGAAAATTCCATGGATGGTGGAGCCTGGTAGACTGCAGTCCATGGGGTCGCTAAGAGTCAGACACGACTAAGCGACTTCCCTTTCACTTTTCACTTTCATGCATTGGAGAAGGAAATGGCAACCCACTCCAGTGTTCTAGCCTGGAGAATCCCAGGGACGGTGGACCCTGGTGGGCTGCCGTCTGTGGGGTCGCACATAGTTGGACACGACTGAAACGACTTAGCAGCAGCAGCATATTGTTTTTTATAGTGGGTGAGCCAACTTACATTCCCACCAACCCTGTACAACAGTTCCCTTTTCTCCACACACTCACCAACATTTGTTATTTGTAGATTTTTTGATGACAGCCATTCTGATAGATGTGAGGTGAAAACTCACTGTGATTTTGATTCACGTTTTTCAGTCAGCAGTGTTGAGCATCTTTTCATGTGCCTGTTAGCCATCTGTAAGGCTCCTTTGTTCCAAAGTCTATTGAGGTCCTCTGTCCAGTTTTTGATTGGGTTGTTTCTTGTTTTGATATTGAGTTGTATGAGCTATTTGTGTGCTTTGAATGTTAATCCCTTGTCAGCCACATCATTTGTGAATGTTTTCTCCCTTTCTATAGGTTGTCTTTTTTGCTGTATCAATGGCTCCTTTGCTTTGCAAACACTTTTAAGTTTATTAAGTCCCACTTGATTAACAAAATCAGACTTTAAATTTTTTGTAAATAATATGTGAAAATTAATAGCTTATATTTTTGATTTGCATTTCCTGAGAACTAATGGGTTAATTATTTCTTTGTGTGTTTATTGGCCATTTGTGTTTTTGTTTCTGTAAATTGCCTGTGCAAATCATTTGCCTTTTTGACCTACTGAGTTGTCATTTATTTTATGGATTTGTGGGAGTCTTTTGATTATTCCTGATTGGTTAAATGCATTCCAAATATCTTCTCCCTGTCTGTTACTTACTTTCAACTTTGTTTTAATAATTTTTTTGCATACCATTTTTACATTTCAGTATAGTAAAATTTATTACTTTCTTCTGTTACGGGTTTTGCATGTGTGAATCAATGTAAAAGGAGATCTTAAACTTTTATCTCAAGCTCCTAAAATATTTTCTTCTAGGATTAATAGATTTTTCATTATTGATTTATTTTTAACGGTTTAATATATTTGAAATATGTATGTGTTTATATGCATGTGTATGCAACATGTGTCTATCTGAGGCAAGTGAGGTTAAATTTTTTCTTAAGCTTTTGGTATGTTAGGTTCCAGAATACTCGAGATGTTCCTTCCCCGCTCCCCCTTCCTCTTGTCCAGTGTCCTTCTCTCTCCTTATACCTCGTTCCTCCATCTTTATACTTGTGTTTGCCTTCTGGTTCATATACTACATACACCAGTTTTCAATCACCATTTCTGTTTGGTCAGCTTATTCTAGGGGGTTCCACAGATGTAGAATAGTTTTTTCTCTCGAAGACCTAGAAAGATTAGAAAGTTATCCAAAGTCAGAACAAGCAGAAGGTCAAAGCTATGATGTCAGACCTATCTTAAGAAGACAGAAAATAGCATTTATTAGTCCTTAATACATGTAAGACAGTGTATGAGGTATTCGATCATAGTTTTAATACTCTCAGCATCTCTATAAAGTAGTTATTACCCCTACTTTTTACATGAGGAAACTGGGGCTCAAAGTGGTTGAGGAACTTGCTTAAGGTCACATGAATAGTGTATCAGTCAGCATTTTCCAGAGAAACAGAACCAGTAGGCAATATGGAGATATTTACTTATTTATTACCTGGAGAAGGAAGTGGCAACCCATTCCAGTGTTCTTGCCTGGAGAATCCCATGGACAGAAGAGCCTGGCAGGCTACATTCCATGGTGTCTCAAAGAGTCAGACACGACTGAGTGACTAAACCACAACCACCCACTTATTTATGGTTAAAGATTTGGCTTATGATATTATTGGGGGAGGCCAGCCTAAAATTTGTAGTGCAGGTTGGCATGTCAGAAACTCAGGCAGGAGTTAATGTTTTAGGCTTGAGGCATAATTTCATCTTTTCTGTTAAGGCATTCAACAGACTTCATTATCAATGATAATCTCCTTTACTTAAAGTCAACTGACTATATATTAATAACATCTATAAAATACTTTCGCAAATAACACCTAGATTAGCAGAATGGGTGAGCTCTATAGTCTAACCAGTTTGACACAAAATTCAGCATTATAAGTGGTTAAGTGAAAGAAATGGAATGTGAACCCTTTCATGATTGGCTATAAAAACCCCCATTTGTAAGCCTGTCTTATTTTCCTGTACCAGAGTTTTTGCAATAAATATATAAATTTTATTAATTAATTTTACTGGATGAATCAGTAAAATCAGCTACCTAAATAACTGAATCTTTTTACTTTATAAACTCTAATTTCTCTGGGACTCAGCATTTTTGCTCTAGGCTCTGTGCTGTTGCAACTGCCTGCTTGTTTGGCCTAATGATTAATCAAATAGCTGGAATCATGGGATTACTTTCCAGTGGCCTACTTATCCTTCTCATATCTGGTTTTGGACCTCCTCTTTCCTGTCTGTCAAAAGCAGTATAACTGGTAGTGCTTCCTGGCTCAGGTGCCTGCTTTTTTTTCAGGGCCCTGAATTGTAGGCCCCAGGCTTTCTCAGAGTCTCCTCTGATAACGTCCCGAACTGAACCCTGGTTCATGACTTTAAGGGTTTCATGGTAGAATCAGTGATCATGGTCCAGGATTAGAATTAACAAGCAAGAGACTAGGCTGAATCTATACCAGCCTCAGGGCTTTTCCTTGAATTTGGCTTGTTACTGCTGATGTTTTTAATAAATCTCTGACACAAGCTTATCTTGTGATAATAATCATTCTACTAAAATGTGAGCACACTGGGGAAAAACAGTTTAATTGAAAGGACTGTTAGTTGGATTCCAATTAATTGAGATTTTATGGTATTTGTTTATGAGAATATAACATTTATCCTGGCACTATCTTATTTAATATCTGCTGAAAACATCATTGAGTAGTGAGTTAAAATAATTGACAAGGAAGTCCATTGCCAGTCATTAACTGTTATGAATTAGTGAGACTATAAACAAGCATGGTGGTAAATCAGAGTTCCTACTTATCCAAATAGAGTGTAATTTATTCCTAGGAGTAGCACTTTCTCTACAGTGTTCGGACATCAGAAAGTACCCTGTGCCGAGTTGTAAGAAATCAGTGCTTCCTTTAGCTCTCTAGCTTGATTGTTTCTGGTGAGGTGACATGAGACCACTAGATTTGTAGATACTCGTATTTAGCAATTGTAAAGAAATTTATTCTTAAAAAGGACAGAGGAAAATAAATCCTTCACACAGGGCCAGTTTGGAGTCTTAAGTTGTTCCTAGCATTCTCATTATTGTTCTCCTAGATATGTTCCTGGAATCAGCTTGGCCCACAGGATCATTCCCTAGCTCTGAATTGTTCCAGCACTTATGTCGCTTTGAAATATTCACAAGTCATAAGAGCACGATGATGATTCAGTGATTTCACAAGTATGCCAACTGTATGCCTTCATAGCGCCTCCTACGTACCATGCACCATTCTAGACAATTGAGGATAAGCCTATGCATGTCATCCCAGAGTCCTTAATCCCTGCTCCAGCTAGCCTCACCCAAGATCAAACTTACCTTGGTCTTCTTAATAATGGACTTCAGCTTCAGTATCCCCAACGTGCTGGGTTCTGGATTTTTTTTCCACTTGGTTCCTAAAGGCCTGCCTGATTCTGAGGTTTAGTGGAGTCAGAGTGGATTCCAGACCTGACTCTGTCAGTTATCCTAAAGATTATAATTATTTCCTTTCATCTCCCTCCCTGCAGTTCATACAGTCAGACCATCTTAGAAGCCTATATGTAAGAGAGTGCAGGAGGTAAAAATTCTGGGTTCTGTAAGCAGTTAAGTCTTTGCTGTGTCACTTTACTGGGTGTATGACCTTGGGCAAGTGAATCTGAACATTAGTTTTCTCACCAGTAAAATGAGATTAACATCTGGGAGGAAGTTAATAGTATTACTTTGCAAGTAGGATGCCTAATATATAGTGCTCCAGAAATGGTATCTATTGTTATTAAATTATTGCAAGGACCCCAGAAAATAATTGAAGAAGGAAATGGCAACTCACTCCAGTATTCTTGCCTGAAGAATTCCATGGACAGAGGAGCCTGGCAGGCTACACTCCATGGAGTCACAAAGAATCGGACACGACTGAGTGACTATCACTCCCTCAGAAAATAATAGTGATTTTAAGGCTTGATGTATTCCAACAGTACTGGGTACTAAACAAACTGATCACTACAGTCAGCCTCTTTTCTGCTTTTTTCTCCTCCTTATCACCAATTTCTAGATTTTCTAGGCCTTGCTGTTGCTGTTTAGTCACTCAGCTGTGTCCAATTCTTCTGTGATCCCATGGACTGTAACCCACCAGGATTCTCTGTCCATGGGATTTCCCAGGCCAGAATACTTGAGTGTGTTGTCATTCCCTTCTCCAGGAAATCTTCTTGACCCAGGCATCAAACTTGCTTCTCCTATGTCTCATGTGTTACAGGAAGATTCTGTACTACTGAGCCACCAGGAAAGCCCTTTTTAGGCATTATATCTCTCTATCTTAGTGATGAGGTGTCTGGGCTTAGCTTTGGTTTCTTTATCTGCTGTAGCCTATATTAATGCAAAATAGTGCAAGTGCTGAATTGTTCAGGTAAATTAAATATAATCCCAACAGAAGCTTATTGGCCTGGAACTCTGGGAATATGTGGTCCTTGTAAGATTTTAGTGAGATGCAGGAGAGGAAAGTGGGAATGAAGGTAGCTTATCTGATACAGGTGTTTTAGAGGCCTTTATGTAGTCCCTTTTATGCAGAGTACATCATGAGAAACACTGGGCTGGAAGAAGCACAAGCTGGAATCAAGATTGCTGGGAGAAATATCAAAAGACCCTGATGCTGGAAAAGATTGAGGGCAGGAGGAGAAGGGGACGACAGAGGATGAGATGGTTGGATGGCATCACCGACTCAATGGACATGAGTTTGAGTAAGCTCTGGGAGTTGGTGATGGACAGGGAAGCCTGGCGTGCTGCAGTCCATGGGGTCACAAAGAGTCAGACATGACTGAGCAACTGAACTGAGGTAGTCCCAGCTTTGGTAAAAAATTGAGTTTGCTCTGTTAGGCAATCCTAGTGGATCCCACGTGTTTTACCATTGATGTTTTATAGTCATAAACATACCAGTCATGTTTTATAGTCATGGGGTAAAGGGAAACAAGAACAATAAAAGACATTAAGAGGATTGAAATCTCGTTCTTTATTTGCCACTAACTAGTTATATGATCTTAGGTTGGACATTGAGGAAGAATCAAGGAATATTGGGTTGAAGAAGATTTAGTTTGGACATGATCATTGTCCTCCAACATTTAAATTCTACTAAGTGGCCTCAGATATAAGAGTGAAGACCAATGGATAGAAGCTGTAGTAAATATAGATTTTAACTTAATATGAGAAGGAAGCATTTAAAAAGGGAAATAAGTATCTCCCTTAATGAACTTCCCAGAACTCGGATTTTTCCAGCACTTGGAAGGGATTCTAATGTCTGATGGAGAATTAGGTAACAGGATCCTTAAGGATCTTTTCAATCTTGAGATTACATTTTAAAATCACTTTTAAAATAAGTTCTGTGGACCTTAGTTATTCCGTTTAAAATGAAAAGCATGGGTTATATGATCGTGTGATTGCTTTCCACCTTTAACTATCTACAGTTTGTCTAATGAGCAACATGTGGAGGGAGTTCAAACCAGATTTCTTTATTATGGTTCTTACCTGAGGCTTGCTTTGGTGGGTGGTAAGACAAGCCGGCAGACAAATATGGTAGAAGAGGCGGTTACTCTCAGTGTGGCAGCTTCCTGTGTCTAACCAACCCATTAGCACCTTAAGTCTAATAAAAATTATTTTTAGGTTATCTTTTTTTCTGTGGTAATTCATGAATTTTTCTAATTATAGGGGGGAAGCTAGACGTTTTATTTCTGGTATGGTGATTTGTACCTACCAGCACAGTAAAGAAATTCAGAGCACTATATTATTTCAGTTTCCTGTATTTTCCCTTGGAAGAAATTATTATTAACCAGGTCTGCTTATTTAGCAAAGTATTTAGCTGTATGGGAATCTTATCAAAGGAGAATAAGCTGTGACATTCACAGTCCAAAAGACTCGCATGTGAACAATGGCATACAGAAGGAAATGCTTCAGATAAAGAAAAGAAAGGAGAGAGTTTTCTAATAACTAGCACTATTTCTGTTGTTCATCTTCAGGGACTGCATTATAGATGAAGACAGGCTTCTTAATTTGAGGGGTCCAGGACAAAATTACAATATGAAACCTCTTGTTCAAAATGCAAGAGCTAAGCACCATTAAAGAGCACTAAAATAGGGACTTTCCTGGTGGCCCAGTGTTTGAGCAGCTACCTTCCATGGCAGTGGGAGGTAGGTGGTACAGGTTCAAACACTGGTTGGAAAGCTAAGATCCTGCATGCCTCTTGTCCAAAAAATAAAACTTAAAACAGAAGCAATTTTGTGACAAATCCAATAAAGGCTTTAAAAATGATCCATATCAAAAAAAATTTTAAGGAAAGAAAACACTAAAATATAGTTTTTTCCTTTCATTCTTCCTTAATGTCTGTCTCTGTCCCATCTTTATCTGTCTTTCCTTATGGTATTTTTATTTCTCTAAATATTGTATATATATTATTGTATAAGTCATATTCAAGTAGTACTTCCAACTTCACAGAAGTTGCGGGGATAAGGTCGGCATTGTGATTTGAAGATGGAACTAGTGGTTCAGAGAAAAGATGGCAGTGTGTTGTGTGCACACTGTAGAACATCAACCACACGTAACAGCTACTGAGTACACACTCTTTCTGCCCACTCCACTGTAGCAAGGTAGGTATTGGCAGATAAATGGAAGAGGGGGATAAGATATTTCTGTTTACTCAGCAGTATTACGAGGGACATTAGAGAACGTAGAGACATTCAACAGTATTCAGCTCTTGATAGTTGGTACTCCCTTAGAATATTAATTTTTCTTAAATTCTATTGTACTTTCCAGAAGCACCTCTATTTCCTAGAATTTTTACTGCTAATCTAAGTATTAGAATGATGGCCAAGAATGGCCAAACATGAGGTGTGTAACAAGAACTAGGAAATTTCCACCTTAACTAAGTAATAGCACTCTTTACTTTTTAGAATGCTTTTTCTAGGTAATGTGTAGTAACAGTGCTACAGCCTGGCTTCCTTCTGCCACTGCAAATTTACCCAGGAGATAGATCAGTTATCAGGGGAAAGCATAATTTGTTATCTCACCTGCCATTTGATCTTTATGCAGCTCAAGAGAAAATTAGTCTTTTTCACAGACTAACTGTACAAAAAAGATCTTCACAACCCAGATAATCATGAAGGTGTGATCACTCACACTCATCTAGAGCCGGACACCCTGGAATGTGAAGTCAGGTGGACCTTAGGAAGCATCACTACAAAGCTAGTGGAGGTGATGGAATTCCAGTTGAGCTATTTCAAATCCTGAAAGATGATGCTGTGAAAGTGCTGCACTCAATATGCCAGCAAATTTGGAAAACTCAGCAGTGGCCACGGGACTGGAAAAGGTCAGTTTTTATTCCAATCCCAAAGAAAGGCAATGCCAAAGAATGCTCAAAGTACTGAACAATTGCACTCATCTCACATACTAGTAAAGTAATGCTCAAAATTCTCCAAGCCAGGCTTCAGCAATACATGAACTGTGAACTTCCAGATGTTCAAGCTGGATTTAGAAAAGGCAGAGGAACCAGAGATCAAATTGCCAACATCCACTGGATCATCAAAAAAGCAAGAGAGTTCCAGAAAAACATTGATTTCTGCTTTATTGACTATGCCAAAGCCATTGACTTTGTGGATCACAATAAACTGTGGAAAATTCTTCAAGAGATGGGAATACCAGACCACCTGACCTGGCTCTTGAGAAACCTGTATGCAGGTCAGGAAGCAACAGTTAGAACTGGACATGGAACAACAGACTGGTTCCAAATAGGAAAAGGAGTACATCAAAGCTGTATATTGTCACCCTGCTTATTTAACTTATATGCAGAGTACATCATGAGAAACCCTGCTGGAAGAAGCACAAGCTGGAATCAAGATTGCTGGGAGAAATATCAATAATCTCAGATATGCAGATGACACACCCTTATGGCAGAAAGTGAAGAAGAACTAAAGAACCTCTTGATGAAAGTGAAAGAGGAGGGTGAAAAAGTTGACTTAAAGCTCAACATTCAGAAAACGAAGATCATGGCATCTGGTCCCATCACTTCATGGCGAATAGATGGGGAAACAGTGGAAACAGTGGCTGACTTCATTTATTTTTTGGGAGGGGGGTGCTCCAAAATCACTGCAGATGGTGACTGCAGCCATGAAACTGAAAGACACTTACTCCTTGGAAGGAAAGTTATGACCAACCTAGATAGCATATTGAAAAGCAGAGACATTACTTTGCCAACAAAGGTCTGTCTAGTCAAGGCTATGGTGTTTCCAGTGGTCATGTATGGATATGAGAGTTGGACTATAAAGAAAGTTGAGTGCTGAAGAATTGATGCTTTTGAACTGTGGTGCTGGAGAAGACTGTTGGGAGTCCCTTGGGCTGCAAGGACATCCAACCAGTCCATCCTAAAGGAGATCAGTCCTGGGTGTTCATTGGAAGGACTGATGTTGAAGCTGAGACTCCAATACTTGGGCCACCTGATATGAAGAGATGACTCATTTGAAAAGACCCTGATACTGGGGAAGATTGAGTCCAGGAGGAGAAGGGGATGATGGAGGATGAGATGGTTGGTTGCCATCACTGACACAATGGACATGGGTTTGGCTGGACTCCAGTAGTTGATGATGGACAGGGAGGTCTGGCATGCTGTGGTTCATGGGGTTGCAAAAGAGTCAGACACGACTGAGCGACTGAACTGAACAGACTAACTGCACCATTCCCCTTGACTACATACTGCCTTTTCTCCCTGTTTACCTAGTGAACCAACACTCAGGGTCATATCATGTGTAAAACTTTCCCTTACCCTTTAAGCAAAATAAATCACTCTCACCTCTTTTATTTCTTAGTATTTTTAAAACCTAAATCTTTTATAGAATTCATCATGTTGTATTAGGTTTATTCTGTTCAGATCCCAGCCTTGAGTTGTGTTTACCAGAGCATTTATTAGAGTTTGGCCCACCAGAGATCTATTTGTATGTAGGATTAAGAATTTCTGGGGGAGAGCTTATTATAGAGGTAGAAAGAATAAAGTTAATAAAGTGAATTCCTCAACCCAAGGAACTGAAGTGGTGATTCTGTGGATAGTCAGTTATCACTCAGACCTTTATATTGCATGCCTGAAATATGTGTGACTGGCATTTTGAAGAGCTCTTTTCCTTTTTGGGGGGTAAGCATATAAGCTACTGAGAGTTTAAAATATCAACAATATTGGTGGCAATAGTACCTTTAATATATCTTCAGCATGGGACATAGGTGTTCGTGGTATAGACATTGGTGTCACACCCTTGGCACAGAGTTCAGTGCAACTGACTGTGATATATTTGGTGGGCATCGATCATGTGACTACCTCTTTTGCCTTTGGCAGCAATCATGCATTGATTTTGCTCCTTGAGGAGGACAGGAGAAAATAGTTAGATGCTGCATGGTGGTTGAGAAAACCAGATCTCAGAGTCATTTAGGATACTCACTAAGGTTCAGAACACTTTGAGGGGAATTTTTAGGAAAGGGAGGATCAGTCTGGAATTCCGCACAGTAGATGAGATAGAGTTAAAAAAAAAAAAAAAGTATGAGATGGTAAAGGTGAGTTTTGGCTGACCCTACTCACCCTCACTCAAGTGGGAAATGGCAACCCACTCCAGTATTCTTGCCTGGAAAATTCCATGGACAGAGGAGCCTTGAGGGCTACAATCCATGGGGCTGCAAAGAGTTGGACATGACAGTGACTGAGTGACTGAGCATTTCCCCTCATTATATCTCCCTTACTATGCTGGAAGTTGTTTATGATCCGGACCATGTGGATAGATTGTACTTTTTGCTCACAACGCTTCCTTTCATCTTTATCCTTGTTGTGGCTCACTGTGGGCACAATATCGTTCCAGGTGGTGCTAGTGGTAAAGAACCTGCCTGCTAATGCAGGAGACATAAGAGACACATTTGATCCCTGGGTCAAGAAGATCCTCTGGAGGAGAAAATGGCAACCCACTCCAGTATTCTTGCCTGGAGAATCCCATGGGCAGAGAAGCCTGGTGAGCTACAGTCCATAGTGTCACACAGAGTCAGACATGACTGAAGTGACATAGCACGGCATGGCATGTGGGCACAATATATATTCATTTCCTATTGACTTGGGGCTTGGCCATATGATTTTGGCCAGTACAATATGAGTGGGTATAGCAGTCTGTCAATTCTAGACCAAGGACTTAAAGAGGCATCACATGTTTCCACACACCCCTCTTGAGCTTCTGACTTATGCCATGAGAAGAACATGACTCAAGTATCTGTTCTTCCTACACCCTAGGTCCAGGGATGAAGACCAGAGCAGACCCAAACTTAACCTGACATCTAGAGTCCAGTCTAGCTTAGATGAGCCCAGCTGAGCCAGCCAAACCGTAGCAATCCCATAGACCCCTGAATGTGCAAAATAAACATGATAGTCCACTGAAATTTTGAAATTATTTGCCATACAGCATTACTGGATTGAGCTTCCCAGGTGGTGCTACTGGTAAAGAGCCACCCTGCCAGTGTAGGAGATATAAGAGAGGCGGGTTTGATCCCTGGGTTGGGAAGATTCCCTGGAGGAGGAAACGGCAACCCACTCTAGTATTCTTGCCAGGATAATCCCATGGATAGAAGAGGCTGGTGGGCTACAGTCCATAGGGTGTCAAAGAGTCAGACATGACTGAAGCGACTGAGCATGCAAGCATGTGCATTGTTGCATCAGAAACCTTACTAATATGAGATCATATCTTAGAGTTTTTATATCCATAGCACCCAGGTCATTGCCTAGCAAATAGTTGCTGGATGAGTGAGGGAAGAACTTGACATAGGTGTAACTGATTATATTGCCCACCTACCTCAGTGGTATTTCAGTTGTTAGAGCAAGGTACTCGGGGGAGTCAAATACAGCATTTATGGACTACATTTCTTCTCTTCAAAATCTAAGGAAGGTGTCTCAATAATACATAAGCCTTTCTATAGAGAGTGGTCTAGCCAGAGGGAAACAAAATGACTTAATACGCAGCCACAGTACAACCGGCAAAGCACTACATATGTCTTACTGCTGGTGGATCAGGAGGACTATATGTATGAAGCTTGCTGCGTGCTAAGTTGATTCAGTTGTGTCCGATTCTTTGCAACCCTGTGGACACAGCTCACCATGCTACTCTGTCCATGGAGTTCTCCAGGCAAGAATACTGCAGTGGATTGCCATGCCCTCCTCCAGGGGCTCTTCCTGAGCAAGGGATGGAACCCGCATCCCTTACGTATCCTGCATTGCAGGCAGATTCTTTACCTCTAGTGCCACTTGGGAAATCTATATATATGAAGGTCAGCTCAGAATGAAGCAATTGTTGCTAGTTTATCCTTTTTAGCGTGTGGTTTTAATTAGCTCTTAGGCACACCAAGGGTTTGGAGTTTGGATATCTGAAGGGTTCTGAAGAAAATGGAATTGGTGTGGTTTGAAGTTAATAAGCAAAAACAGGTAGCAGAAGTGTGTTAATTGCTCAGTCATGTCTAACTCTTTGTGATCCCATGGACTGTAGCCTGCCAGGCTCCCCTGTCCATGGGATTCTCCAGGCAAGAATACTGGAGTGCGTTGCCATTTCCTTCTCCAGGGGATTTTTCTGACCCAGGGATCAAACCTGTGTCTCTCATATCTCTTGCATTGCAGATGGATTCTTCAGCACTGAGCCACCAGGGGAGCCCAAAAGTGAAAATGTTAGCAGAAATGAAGAGGTACTTTAAAAGGAGTGGAAACCTTGGCAAAAAAATTTGTCAGAATGGAGGAGAAGGAATTACACGTGAGAATATGGGATACTGTAAGCAAGATGGTCTGGGGGCGGAAAAAGAGATGGGGTTTTTTGATAAGAGGGAGTGATACAGGCAAGCATATGGACTTGTTGATGAGATAAAGGAGGTCCTAGATAAAGATGGGGGATCAAACTAGCATGGGTATCTTGGGTGAACTGCCAGTAAGTAATTTGGAGCATTTTTTTGAGATTTTGTAACTTAAAGAACTATTTATTTTTAGGGGAAAATACTGCATATTCTGATTTTTAAAAGTTGAGTGGTAGTCTTAGAAAACAACACTTAGAAACTGTTCTTCAATGCTGCTCCAATACTAGCAGAAGTGTGGCTTTCCACAGTTTAAAGAGGATTTGGAACTCAGGCAGATACTGATTTTCTCTGGGATAGAGATTGGATTTATGTCTGATTAGCCTTTTGATTACTTTAAAACTAGATACAACATTTTATTTTCCTTTTGTGTCTTTGAGACTAAGGAACAAGGAAAGAAAAATTATGCCCTGGGTAATAGAAGTGATTATTAATCATATTGTTTGGTGGTGGGGAGTAGGAGGGGCTCAAAGGCAGGTTCTTTCAAGACTTTTCATTTTTGCTTACAGGGTTTGGAACATGGCTATTTTTGTATGTAAAATAATTTTATTGGACTTAGTGATCAGTCACAAAGTGCTTATTAATGAGATTTTGATTCTTTGACATTTCTAATCGATAATACTTGAAACATAAGAAAGGACTCAGATGTTAGTTTTCTGTGCTTAGTTATTTCTTGAAAAGATAATTAGTGATGCTTTGTTGTGAATACATTTTGACCAATGGGACGATATCTTATGGCTCAGAGGTAAATACTTTTAAGTTGGCAGCTACAGTTTGAGTATCCTGGCACAGTAAGTGTTCCAGAACTTTTTGAACATTGCTTAAGAGGTAGGCAAGTATCCAGGATTTTTTTTCCAGTCCTGTTATTTCAATTTGAAAGAGATCTTGTGTGGCTTTGATGAACAATTTCATTGGTACTCTTATTTAACAATTTTGTACAGGTGCCAACAACCAGGGCTGGTTGATTTCTTTCATTTTTTTTTCCTCCTTTCTCCCTTCCTTTCTCTTTAATTCTGGAGGTCGTGTGTACATATATTTGAATCTTCAGTTTAGTTGTTCCCAAACTTCTTACCAGCTAGTCTTCTAAACCTTACCTCCTCCAGTTGCCTTCTGATTATTTTAATCTCAATTTTGATTATGAAAAGAATACATTTTTAAAGATAAGCCTGTGTTTTCATCAAGAGTAAATGTTTACATCTATCTTATGAAAGAGAATAAAGACATCAAATACAATTGTAGGTGTTTGCCATCTTTAAATAGACTCAACGTGTGAAAAGGCAGGTTTATAAAAATAATTAAGTGTTTGCTGTGTAAAAAAAAATGATCATTTTAGAAAATAGTTCATAGCAGTGTTCACAGAATCAAAGAATCATAAAATTTGAAAGAACCTTAAAAGTTACTACTGAAGCTGAATCCATTCTCTGTACTCTGACACCAAATTAAATCTAAGAGAGAGTTTTGGGTGATGTATAAGACAACAGCTTTATTCCTTTGCTAGGCAAAGGAGGCCACAGAAGGCTAATGCCCTCAAAACTGTTATGTCCCAACCTTGAGAGGGTAGTGAGAAGCTTTATGATAGTGGTTCAAAGAGGGGATGACAAGTTCAATGACAGTCTTCTGATTGGTTGGTGGTGAGATAAGTGGGAGTCAGCATCATCAGCCTTTTTATTCTAACCAGTCTGGAGTCTCTGTCCTTGTGGGCAGCATACAGTTAACTTTTCCCACCTAGTGGGGGTTTTAGTATCTGCAAAAGCATTCTAAGATATTGTTATATATATTCCTTGTTGGGGAGCTAAGACTCTGCCCTAAAGGCTGCATTATGATTTCTGGACTGCTCCTCCCTTGTCTCCACATCTCCTATCTTCCCTAGTACCTGTTTGAACCTGTCCCTTGGAACTCAGGCAAGGTCATGGAGGCTGGATGAAGCCTAGTTCCTATAATCAAGAAGTGGAGGACACAGAAAGACAAAGGCTTTTGTGCCCAGGAGCCTGATAGAGCCCTGCTCAGTATCACTGCTATACATCCAATGAGTGAATTGTGTTACTAAATTCATGATAGGTGTTACTCTGCCTATCTTTGGATGTCTTTGGTAACAGGGAACTCACTACCATAAGGGGCAAGTTCCCCCCTCACTTTTTTAAAGTAATATCATATTATTATTTTAAATGACCAGACCCATTCTTTATATCAGTTCTCTTACAAGTTTTACTTACTGCTTCCAGTTATAGTTATTGCTTTTGCTTAGCACTCATAATAAAAGGAGTTAGTTAGCTGAAGAATGTGTCATATTCAAAAATTTGAGAGTAAGACATTTGGAATCTGGGGAAAATACATGATTTGCCTCAAATCTGATGAAAGATTAATGAATTCTGGATTCCCAGATATTTCACTTTTTGTGATCTGAGTAACAAAATTCCATTTACATTCAACTGTTAGGGACACATATCTTGCAATGTAAAATATGACAGTGTATGACCACAACCTAGACCATATGCATCTGAGGTCTGAATGCAAAAAAAAAAGAGAGAAAGAAAGAAAACCCAGAAACTTTTAGGATCTTCCTTCATTTCCTCCAATATGTTTTCAAACTGTATTTGCAGTAATTGTTGCTTCAGCATAATTCTTTATATCTCCATAGAGGAGTATTTTTATTCTTCTGTGAGAAGACATAAAGAGAGAGATGCCCACATATCTGGCGGCTTTTTGGGTACTATTGATTTGGCATATTGATGGTCCATTATCTGAGAGTAAAAAGGACATCATTCTTTACTCCTTGCCCAAGAGCCCTGAGACTCTTCGTTTTTTATTTTTAAATTTCAGGTGTATAGTTAGCTGAGTCTGTTCCCTCTGGCTTTTTGTTTGCTTGTTTATTATTTTTTAAAATACAAGTTTATTTATTTTAATTGGGGGTTAATTACTTTACAATATTTGGAAAGATTTCCAAAGTGAATTGGAAAAAAAAGAATTCTAGGTTAGAGCATTGGACAAGTTTTTTTTTTTTAATTTTATTTTTAAACTTTACATAATTGTATTAGTTTTGCCAAATTTATTATTTTTTAAAATATAAGTTTATTTATTTTAATTGGGGGTTAATTACTTTACAATATTTGGAAAGATTTCCAAGTGGATTGGGAAAAAAAGAATTCTAGCTAAGAGCGTTGGACAAATGTCTCATGTTTGTCTGTGATGACATAAGCTTTGACTTTGAGTCGGTATCATTGTTAAAAGAGTAGTCACACTCACTCACTGCAGCTGGTTTTTGGTGTATAATTTAGTAATAATGATACTAGCTTTGGGGGAAGTATGAGTTTAGACCTGCTGTGATTTTTCATATTTTGTGAGACAGCTGTACTTGAATTCTTCTTCCAGTGATTTCTTTATATTTCTATGACAGCCAAATGGTTAGCTTGTGTGTATGTTTATTTTTGCATGTGAAAAGGACTCCATGTAGCTTTATTAAACCCCTTTCAGGAACAAGTAATTTAACATCAAATGGTAAAATTATATGCTTGTTTTAACTGTTAGAAGTGTTTTTCTGTTTTACTGAATTTTTACTTTCACTGTCATCTGAATGAAATGTAAATGATTCTTTATTCAGGTATGTATGTCCTTGAATGGACTTTAAAAGCAAATGTGCTCAGAATGTCAAGAAACGTAGGAAAATACAATATAATGATAAAGAATTTTTAGCTGATCAGATTGATCCTTAGTCATAGTTGAAAATGTGTTTTCTTTACTTCCTTCATGTGTGTGTATATGGGAGGCTGTTTGTATTGTGGGAAATGCATTTTGTACTGGGGTGAGTAGTCCATAAAGATAAAGGTTCTTAGACCTTCAAAATGTCTTCTCTTTGCCTGTTTAACTGGCTTCTTGATGGCGGTAGTTCTGCTGCTGCTGCTAGGCATGTTTTAAGAAGTGCCTCCTCAGAAAGGAATAGAGTCAAAACTATCTCCTATGTCACAAAGCAAACCTTTGTTTAGGCTTGCCACCCTATTAACTTGAACCTCAGTGTTCCAGAAGTTTTGTTTTTTGCTTACATTTCCTAGGTTCAAACAGTGAGTATTTTTTTCTTTGAATTAAAGACCTTGAGGATGTTCATTTAGTCTTTACTTACCTATTTGGCTTCACAGGCCAGCAGATCCAACTGCCAAGCTGTTGAGTCTAGCAGCTAGCTGGTAGAAATGCTGGGAATATGTGTTTTCTTCATATTTATGACAATTGGGAAATTATATATATTCATGTCCACAATATATATGTGTACTGAAATAATAGTATTCCCTCTTTATATCCCTGGAAAACAGAACATTAAAATCTATACCTTTTTGTTTTAGATTGTAGCTAGAAGATGAGTGGAGGAGAGAAGGGAGAAGAGAGTCATTTTATGGAAATGTCCAGTAGTACTTATAAATGTTAAGATTCTTAATAGTCTTTACTCTCTTGTTAGAGTGTAAAATGTCTTCTCAAAGTATGAATCCTTTCAGCCCTTAATCTTTCAGCAATAGCTGTATTTACATTATATTTCTGTGCTGCAAGCATTTAATTTTTGCAACAGTGTTTGTTCTTTTCCTATTCCGCACATCGTGTTTTTTTTTTTTTTTTTTTCAAGTCAAATTCTACCATTTGCCATGAATCATTTATCTTGGGATAAAGTCAATCTGCCTGCTGTAGGCCACTCTGTGGACTGCTCTTATTTCCCTCCTGGAGTGGCCTGGGCTTACTGAGACTGAGATTAGTCAGTCATAGAGATTACCTCAGAGCCTGTGGTTGATATCAGATATGGCAGACAGTCATATGAGGAAGAGAATTAGCATATACCAATTCTTATACATCCTCCATAAACATCAATCCTTTGCGAACTCATTTCAGATTTTCCAGTCTTGATGTGATTAAATAGGCAGCTTTGCGGCATGTTCTTCTGGTGGAGGGAGGCTGAGTCATGACAGTTTAAAAATAAAAATAGGGGGCACTAATATCCACAGAATTTTTATAGAATGTGTCTCCATGCTTGTCATCCTTTTCTTCCCTCTGTTCCTTTTAAATCAAGAGCTTTTGTCTCTCTTGGCTCTTCCCAGAAATGTTCATGCATTGAATAGGCAGATGGTGGGTTGAGCTTGGAGAGACCTAAAAGGGCACAGTCATGCCTCAGCATCTTTCTCTAGTACAGATGCCCGTTTGTACATTGACATCCAGTAAACCTTTGCTGATTGCAGTCAGATCTTAATTCTTAGTGTGGTTCAATACCTTTTTTTTTTCTCTTTTACAATTTTCCATTCTTGCATGCCTGTTGGCCTCTCAGGCATGCATGCATGCTCAGATGTATCTGACTCTGCGACCCCATGGACTATAGCCTGCCAGGCTCCTCTGTCCATGGAATTCTCCAGGCAAGAATACTGGAGTGGGTTGCCATTTTCTCCTCCAGGGTATCGTCCCACCCTAGGGATCGAACCCACGTCTCCAGCATTGGCAGGCAGCTTCTTAACCACTGAGCCACCAGGGAAGCCCAGATTTAAGGAAGGCTGCAGAAGCTGCAAGTCAACGAGGTTGGCCTCTCATCTGATTGCAAAGTATTCATCTTCATTCCTTCTGCATATACTGATCAGTATGTAAAGGAGGAGGAGGTCACAGTATTCCCAGACCAAATAGAGCAACTGGACTGAGTTCTAGGTAGTTGGGAGTCATCTTGGTAATAGTAAGCTTAGAAATGGTAGACAGGATTTGAAGTGCAGAAAGATGGTCTGTGATTAATCCTGACACCTCTGGACCTTATACAAGGCTTTCCCAGAAGAAATTATGAAGGAAAGTGGAGTTCTGCATCCAGCGTTTTCCTTCCCTTTGTGGCAACTCACTGCATTTTAACTTCATCTATTCTGTTTGAGGGTCAGTCAACTTCAGAACTGTATTTATCTCTTCTTTCACTTATTCTTATATATATATATTTTTTTTTTTTTTCCATTTGGGTTTTAGGACAAGCCAAAGAATTGAGGCAGAATAATCTAGAAAAGTTGCCCAAAAATACCCAAAGTACCAAAACAATGCTCTCCTTTAAGTCCTGCCTACTCAAATGTTAGAAACAAACAAGATATCCTAAGATAGTTATATACTTAGGAAGTTTCCCAAATACCATCTTCTCTAAAGCCTCTTAATTTCCTGAGATTTCATTCTATGAGGTATTCCCTCTATAAATAATTTCAATCTCCATTGCTTTCTATGCCTTATCCTGTAACCATCCTTAAATAGCTTTTGTTAAAAATAAAATCTTCCCTTGGTGTAGTCTGTTTTCAGATAGACCATATTCTCCCTGTTTCAGTATAGCATATTGGTTACCAGCTCACATTTTACAGCCAGATATCATACTTTGAATTTCAGCCATTCCAGTCACAAACTATGTGAACTTGGGCAACTTACTTTAGAAAATAATAGAAACCTCTCTGTGCCTCAGTTTCCTCATTTGTAAAATGGGATAATAACTGTACCTAACTTATAGTGTTGTAAGGATTAAATGACTAAATATATGTAAAGCACATGGAACAGTATATGGCTCTCATTAGTGCTATTTAAATGTTTGTTATTATAATTCCTTTGGAGATAAGCTTTACTACTCTAATTTTTGTCTGTAGTACTTATCACTTTCCAACATAATATATGATGGATTGCTTTGACCTTTTCTCCGCCCCCCCCCGCCTCTTCCTCCTGCTAAATCATAAGCTCTATGAGAACAGGGATTTTTTTCTGTTCTCTTCATTGCTGTATATCCTCTGTGCTTCGCACATAGTAGGTATTCAATAAACATTTGCTGAATGAACTCATTGTAATCTGGCTTTCTTGCCTACCAATCTATTGAAGTTGCTCTTGCAGAGGTTATTAGTAACTGCAAACCTGTGAACCACCTTTAGCACGTCCCCCTTCTCTTGCTCACAGTATCTAATCAAAGAAGACATCAGGTTAATTGTACTGGCAAGTATCTCTCAGATCCATCTTTGTCCTCCCAGAGCCACTGCTACTACCTTCTCTAGTCCTAGCCACCATCTATTTCCAGAGTCTTGCAGTAGACCCCTAATTAATTTTCTTTTTCTATTTTTGCTTCTTTTGACCCATTCTCTATGTAGTAGCCAAGGAAGATTTTAAAAATGTTAATCAAACAACACCATACTTTAACAACCCTTTCTTGTTATTGTTTAATTGTTAAGTCATGTCCAATTCTTTGTGACCACTAGCTTCCTATTGTTCTGTACAGTAAAATACAAAATTATTCAATGATCTACATGAAACTGTGCTAGCTGATCTTTTAGTTTCTTAAAAAGTTAAATGGTTACCATTTGACCCAATGGTTCTACTCCTCAGTATATATCAAAGAGATTGAAAACACTGATATAAACTTGTACGCAAATGTTCTAGCATTATTCATAATAGCTGAAAAGTAGAATCAGGCCAAATATCAATCAATTTATGAAAAGATAAATGAATGTTATATTATCCATATACAGGAATATTATTCTATTGTAAGCAGCGATGAAATACTGAAACATGCCACAACATGGGTGTACCTTGAAAACCTTGTGCTAAGTGAAAGAAGCCAGAAATATATTGTATTATTCCATTTATATGAGATGTCCAGAATAGGTGCAAGTATAGAGATAGGAAGTAGATTTTGTACTTGGTAGGGATTGGGACTGCTGCTGCTGCTGCTAAGTCACTTCAGTCGTGTCCAACTCTGTGTGACCCCACAGATGGCAGCCCACCAGGCTCCCCCGTCCCTGGGATTCCCCAGGCAAGAACACTGGAGTGGGTTGCCATTTCCTTCTCCAATGCATGCAAGTGAAAAGTGAAAGTGAAGGCGCTCAGTCGTGTCCGACCCTCAGCGACCCCATGGACTGCAGCCTTCCAGGCTCCTCCGTCCATGGGATTTTCCAGGCAAGAGTACTGGAGTGGGGTGCCATTGCCTTCTCCAGGTTGGGACTAGGGGAACATAAATGCTAACGGGTATTGAGCTTCTTTTGGGAGGTGTCAAATGACAAAAACAAAACAGTTTAGTAATGAGTTTGATATCATATATTCAAGGAAAAACAATCTATGGTTTGGGGGTGTTGACTGGAAAAAATGCACAACCTGAAAGTTGAGAGTTAGGGTTTATTTGGTACATGTTCTGAGGACTTCAAGTCAGGGACACAGAAGTCTCAAAGAGGCAAGGGAGGGGACAGAATATATAGGAGTTTTTGCAACAAAGACTGGGTAGTCGTAACATTGAAAGATTATTCTTTTTTTTTTCTAATTTATTTTTTTTCCATTTTTTTCCATTTTATTTTATTTTTAAACTTTACATAATTGTATTAGTTTTGCCAAATATCAAAATGAATTCACCACAGGTATACATGTGTTCCCCATCCTGAACCCTCCTCCCTCCTCCCTCCCCATACCATCCCTCTGGGTCGTCCCAGTGCACTAGCCCCAAGCATCCAGTATCGTGCATCGAACCTGGACTGGCATCTCGTTTCATACATGATATTTTACATGTTTCAATGCCATTCTCCCAGATCTTCCCACCCTCTCCCTCTCCCACAGAGTCCATAAGACTGTTCTATACATCAGTGTCTCTTTTGCTGTCTCGTACACAGGGTTATTGTTACCCTCTTTCTAAATTCCATATATATGCATTAGTATACTGTATTGGTGTTTTTCCTTCCGGCTTACTTCACTCTGTATAATAGGCTCCAGTTTCATCCACCTCATTAGAACTGATTCAAATGTATTCTTTTCAATAGCTGAGTAATACTCCATTGTGTATATGTACCACAGCTTTCTTATCCATTCATCTGCTGATGGACATCTATGTTGCTTCCATGTCCTGGCTATTATAAACAGTGCTGTGATGAAAGATTATTCTTAATTAAAGAAAACTAGGAGAAGGCAATGGCACCCCACTCCAGTACTCTTGTCTGGAAAATCTCATGGACAGAGGAGCCTGGTAGGCTGCTGTCCATGGGGTCGCTAAGGGTTGGACACGACTGAGTGACTTCCCTTTCACTTTTCACTTTCATGCATTGGAGAAGGAAATGGCAACCCACTCCAGTGTTCTTGCCTGGAGGATCCCAGGGACGGCGGAGCCTGCTGGGCTGCCGTCTATGGAGTCACACAGAGTCGGACACGACTAAAGTGACTTAGCAGTAGCAGGTATCTCAAGGTAACAACTTGAATGCTTTTATGCATGGAAAGTTGCAAAGTCTGGGCTACTTGAAATCATTTCTGTGATAGGCAGCTCAGCTGTGTGGGGCTAGTATCCTATGTGAGTCTCCTCTCAGTGCTTCATTGTTGGGGGTGGCTATAGCACTTGACTGCTAGGTGCTGGGCATCCTGTTTCATCCTGAGTTCCCTCAGGGCTCGCTGTAGGGGAGGCTGTAATGTGATGGCTTGATGGTGGCAACATCCTTTGTTTACTGGTATGGCAGGCAATATTTTTCATTCACAGGGGAGTATAGTACCTAACAAGCAGTGGAGCACTCTTCCCAAGGAATTTTGGGCAAGAGTGAATTTTATGGAAAGTTAAAAGAGGCAACATGAAAAACGGCATGATTTGCCAGGAGGCTGGGGATTTCCTTATGAGACTAACTTGTCCTGTTTTCTAGGGTAAGCTTTAACTCACTAAAGCTGAGTGTTTGTTTTTCAGTTGCTAAGCTGTGTCTGACTCTTTCCAACCCCATGGACTGCAGTGTATCAGGCTTCTCTGTCCTTCACTATCTCCTGGAGTTTGCTCAAACTCATGTCCATTGAGTTGATGATTCCATCCAACCATCTCATCCTCTGCCGCCTCCTTCTTTTGCCTTCAGTCTTTCCTAGAATCAGGGTGTTTTCCAATGAGTCAGTTCTTTGCGTCAGGTGGCCAAAGTATTGGAGCTTCAGCTTCAGCATCAGTCCTTCCAATGAATATTCAGGAATAATTTCCTTTAGGACTGACGGGTTTGATCTCTTTGCAGTCCAAGGGACTCTCAAGGGTCTTCTCCAGTACCACAGTTCGAAAGCATCAATTCTTCAGCACTCAGCTTTTTTATGGTCCAACTCTGAGTTGGAGTATTATAATTAGTGTATGTTAGATTTCCCTGACAAGTATTTCCTGTAAGTATAGGCTTACTTAGGTTCAAATTTGTTATATGAGCCAGGCTGTTGACTGACGCCTCCATTTTGTGGGTCTGAAACCATGCAACTCAGATTGAGATTTGAACCCACAGTCTTTTTATTGAAATCATACACCTGGTCTCAGGACTTAATAAAGTTTGGTTTCTTTGTCTCATCACAGGAGTTCAGTGAGAGACAAATTGATGGGTAAGAAATGGTTTAGGGAGATACACATTCTATAGAGAGAATGCAATCCCTCTTTAAGACAAGAATGGCCTTGACGCTCTATAGACGGAATAGGGTCCATATCTGAAGTTGAGAGACTCCAAATATGGGGTAGTTAGTTTTTATTGGCTGAGTAATTTCATAGGCTAATGAGTGAGAACAGTATTCCAACTGTTTTGGGGAAGGAACAGGGATTTCCAGGAATTGGTCCACCCCCACTTTTTGGCCTTTTATGGTTAGCCTCAGAACTGTCTTGGCACCTGTATGTCACTTCACATGCTGATGTATTAAAATGAGCATAAAATGGAGGCCTACTTAAGGTCCACTGGAATTAGATCTTCTGCAATCTTGGATCTAGTTGGTTCTAACCAGTTTTTGTCATGTCCTATGGGCATGTCATTCTTTTGAATGTTGTGCCCTGCCCCCTTCCCTCCTATTTCAGGTCCTGATATATGAATTAACTTTTTTGGGGTGATGAAAATGTTCTGAGATTAGATAGTTTGCTGGTTTATAACTGTGAGTATTTTAAAAAACACAGTGAATGGTATACATTAAACTTTATAGTATTTTAATTATATCTCAATTTAAGAAGTTTTAGTCCTTGCCTACCCTCTAATCTCACCTCCTGACACTTTCTCTCTCACTTGCTGTACTCCAGCCACAATCGTCTTCTCTGTTTCCCAAACATGAAATGTTCTCTCTTATCTCAGGATGTTTCCATGTGGTAATCTGTGTTGTAAAACTCATTTCTCATCTTTCTTACATAACTCATTCTTATTAATTATTCAGGATAGAGGTGAAACTCTACTACTTTCTTTCTTCTGGAAGCCATCCTTGACTCCCTTCATATTTTGCTTGTCCCATTTTTATACAATCTGCATAGCATCCTATGTGTCTCCATTAAAAATACGTGATTATATCTGCCTTTCAGATTGGGTCCATAGACCATAAACTCCATAAGATAGATACCATACCTATCTTTGTTTATTTTCTCTCCTTCATCCTTTATTCAAAACTAAAGACCCATTCCACTTTGTTGATATTTTGGATCCTAGCTATTATCATGAAGGCAATGGCTCCCCACTCCAGTACTTTGCCTGAAAAAATCCCATGGACGGAGGAGCCTGGTAGGCTGCAGTCCATGGGGTCGCTAAGAGTCAGACATGACTGAGCGACTTCACTTTCACTTTTCACTTACATGCATTGGAGAAGGAAATGGCAACCCACTCCAGTGTTCTTGCCTGGAGAATCCCAGGGATGGGGGAGCCTGATGGCTGCCGTCTCTGGGGTCGCACAGAGTCGGACACGACTGAAGTGACTTAGCAGCAGCTATTATCACCTTGTATTATCTCCTTTAAGTCTCAGGAGGGCAGGGATCCTGTCTACTTCAGTTGACCATTATGTCATGGCAATCCAGCCACATAGTGGATACTCAATAAATGCTTGTTGAATAAATGACTGTAATGGTTTCCCCTTTTAACCTCAGTTATCTGAGCAACAGCACACATGATTAAATGTGGGAAGTTTACATGATTTTCTGGTTAAAACCAAATATTCTCAAATATGACCCTTATTGCCTTTAGACATTCAGTCTTGAAACTGAATACACTTCTTTATAGTGTATCAGTTTCTTGGCATTTCTAGTTTTCTTTTGGGGAGTGGTGGTAAATAAAAGCATTAATCACATTGCCCCGGGAGTACACATCAACTCATAACATATCCTTCTTTTGACATGTAAGGCTCCTCCCCCATCTTGTCCCCGTGAGAATCAGTAATGAAGCATTTATGACTGTGTTGTTGTTGTTCAGTTGCTCAGGTGTGTCCGACTCTTTCCTACCTCATGGACTACAGCACGCCCGGCATCCCTGTCCTTCACCATCTCCTGGAGCTTGCTCAGACTCATGCCCATTGACTCGGTGATGCCATCCAACCATCTAGTCCTCTGTCATCCCTTTCTTCTCCTGCCTCAGTCTTTCCCAGCATCAGGGTCTTTTCTAATGAGCCGGCTCTTCACATCAGGAGGCCAAAGTATTGGAGCTTCAGATTCAGTCCTTCCAATGAATATTCAGGACTGATTTTCTTTTGGATTGACTGGTTGCAGTCCAAGGGGCTCTCAGGAGTCTTCTCCAACACCAAAATTCAAAAGCATCAATTCTTTGCTGCTTAGCCTTCTTTATGGTCCAAGTCTTACATCCATGGCTACTGGAAAAACCATAGCTTTGACTAGATGGACCTTTGTCAGCAGCATAATGTCTCTGCTTTTTAATATGCTGTCTAGGTTCGTCATAGTTTTTCTTCCAAGGAGCAAGCGTCTTTTAATTTCATGGCTGCAGTCACCATCTGCAGTGATTTTGGAGCCCAAGAAAATAAAGTCTGTCACCATTTTCTTGAAGAGATCTTTATAGTCTTTCCTGTTCTATTGTTTTCCTCTCCTTTTTTTGCTTTATTCACTTAGGAAGGCTTTCATATCTCTCCTTGCTATTCGATGGAACTGTGCATTCAGATGGGTGTATCTTTCCTTTTCTCCTTCGCCTTTCACTTCTTGTCTTTTCTCACCTCTCTCTGTAAGACCTCCTCAGACAACCACTTTTCCTTTTTGCATTTCTTTTTCTTGGGGATAGTTTTGATCACTGCTTCCTATACAATATTTTGAACCTCCTTCCATAGTTTTCCAGGCACTCTATCAGATCTAATCCCTTCAATCTATTTGTCACTTCCACTGTATGATCATAAATTATTTGATTTAGGTCATGCCTGAATGTCCTGGTGGTTTTCCTTACTAAAAATTTGAGTCTGAATTTTGCCATAAGGAGTTCATTATCTGAGCCATAGTCAGATCCTTGTCTTGTTTTTACTGATTGCACAGAGCTTCTCCATCTTTGGCTGCAAAGAATTTAATCAGTCTGATTTTGGTGTTGACCATCTGGTGATGTCCATGTGTAGAGTCTTCTCTTGTGTTGTTGGAAGAGGGTGTTTGCTATGACCAGTGTGGTCTCTTGGCAAAACTCTGTTAGCCTTTGCCCTGCTTCATTTTGTACTCCAAGACCAAACTTGTCTGTCTGTCTCTTGATTTCCTACTTTTGCATTCTAGTCCCATACAATGAAAAGGACATCTTTTCTGCGTGTCAGTTCTAGAAGATCTTGTAGGTCTTCATAGAACCATTGAACTTCAGCTTCTTCGGCATTGGTGGTTGGGGCTTAGACTTGGATTACTGTGCTATTGAATGGTTTGCCTTGGAAATGAATTGAGATCATTCTGTCATTTTTGAGATTGCACCCAAGTACTGCATTTTGGACTCTTTTGTTGACTATAAGGGTTACTCCATTTCTTTTAAGGGATTCTTGCCCACAGTAGTAGATACAATGGCCTTCTGAGTTAAATCACCCAACCCGTCCATTTTAGTTCATTCATTCCTAAAATGTCAATGTTTACTTCTGCCATCTCCTGTTTGACCACATTCAGTTTACCTTGATTCATGGACCTAACATTTCAGGTTCCTAAGCAATATTGTTCTTTACAGCATCGGACTTTACTTTCACCACCAGACACATCCACAAACTGGGCATTGTTTCCACTTTGGCTCAGCCTCTTCATTCCTTCTGGAGCTATTTCTCTGTTCTTCTCCAGTAGCATATTGGGCACCTACTGACCTGGGTAATTCATCTTTCAGTGTCATATTTTTTTTCCTTTTCATATGTTTTTAGAAAAGGCAGAAAATCCAGAGATAAAATTACCAATATCTGTTGGATCATAGAAAAAGCAAGATAATTCCAGAAAAACATCTACTTCTGCTTCATTGACTACACTAAAGCCTGTGACTGTGTGGATCACAACAAACTGTGGAAAACTCTTCAAGAGATGGGAATACCAGACCACTTAACCTGCCTCCTGAGAAACCTGTATGCAGGTCAAGAATCAATAGTTAAAACTGGACATGGAACAATGGACTGGTTCAAAATTGGGAAGGGAGTACATCAAGTCTGTACATTGTCACTCTGCTTATTCAACTGCTTACATCATATGAAATGTACTGGATGAAGCACAAGCTGGAATCAAGATGGCAGGGAGAAATATCAATAACCTCAGATATGCAGATGACACTACCCTTATTGCAGAAAGTGAAGAGGAACGAAAGAGGCTCTTGATGAAACTGAAAGAACAAAGTGAAAAAGCTGGCTTAAAACTCAGCGTTCGTAAAACTAAGATCATGGCATCCAGTCCTATTACTTCATGGCAAATAGATGCAGAAACAATGGAAACAATAAAAGATTTTACTTTCTTGGGCTCCAAAATCACTGCAAATGGTGACTACAGTCATAAAATTAAAAGATGTTTGTTCCTTGGAAGAAAAGCTATGAGAAACCAAGAAAATGCACTAAAAAGCAGAGACATTACTTTGACAGCAAAGGTCTGTATAGTCAAAGTTATGGTTTTTCCAGTAGTCATGTATGGATGTGAGATTTGGACCATAAAGAAGGCTGAGCACTGAAGAGTTGATGCTTTTTACTGTGGTGTTGGAGAAGACTCTTGAGAGTCCCTGGACCACAAGGAGATCAAATCAGTCAATTCTAAAGGAAATCAACCCTGAATATTCATTGAAAGGACGGATGCTGAGGCTGAAGCTCCAGTATTTTGGTCACCTGATGTGATGCTCTGACTCATTAGAAAAGACCCTGATGCTGGGAAAGATTGAAGGCAAGAGAAGAAGGGGACAACAAGGGGACGACCAAGGAGAAGGGGGTAACAGAGGACACGATGGTTGGATGGCATCACTGAGTCAATTGACATGAGTTTGAGCAAGCTCCAGGAGATGGTGAAGGACAAGGGAGCCTAGCATGCTGCAGTCCATGGGGTTGGAAAGAGTCAGACATGACTGAGTGACTGAAGAACAACAACTGTTTATGGGGTTCTCAAGTCAAGCATGCTCAAATGGCTGGCCATTCCTTTCTCCAGTGGACCACATTTTGTCAGAACTCTCCACAGTGACCTGTTCATCTTGGGTGGCCCTACAGAGCATGGCTTATAGTTTCATTGAGTTAGACAAGGCTGTGATCCATGTGATCAGTTTGGCTTGTTTTCTGTGATTTTTTTTTTTTCATTCTGTCTTCCCTCTGATGGATGAGGATAAGAGGCTTCTGGAAGCTTCCTGATGGAAGTGTAAAAGTGTAATTGTCATCCATATATGAGCATTTAGTGTTATAACTCTCTTAAGTAAAAGGAATGTTTATGCTTTTTAGAAGGCATATATTAGAATCACTTTTCAAAATGTAGCTAGTATGTGAAACTTGAAGTAGGAGAACCAAAATGAAGTTGAAAAGAGAAGGTTGAGTGCTTCCGTGAGTTGCATAACAATAGTCTCCTTTCTTCCCTAGAGCTCAACGTGAATGATTAAAAATCACCCCTCAGGGTCTTGGCTTGAATATCCTGCTTGTAACAGTAGGTTTGTGAGTACAAGAACAGCTGCCCATCTGCTAGGAAAATGAAAGGAAGTAAATCAGACATCCATTTTATGCTGAAGATTCATGTTATCTGAGGTGGCTTTAAAAAATTTCCTTTTACCTTTGTTTAAACAAAATGGAAATCTTGTTTATTTCCTAGTCATAGAGGTGAAGAAAATGTTAGTTTCCTGAAATGAATCTACCTCAATGAGGACTTTAGATAATCAGTGACCTGGCTAATTTTTTTGAGCGGATTGTTTATTCTTTTCATTTTTGGCATGCAAAAGCTATACATAATTATACATACATGTCCATAACTATACATAATTAGTGTATATGACTTGATGAATTTGGAAATAAGTCTACACTCATGAAACCATCACTATAATCTATCCATGAGCCTCTCCATCACCTCCAAAAGTATCCTCTTGCCTTTTATTAATAAGATTTTTTGTAATAAGGACACCTAAAATCTACCCTTTTAGCAAATTTTTTAGTATATAAGACAATGTTGTTAACTATAGTCAATATGTTGTATAGTAAGTCTCCAGGGTTTATCATCTTGTATAACTGAGACTTACATCCTGGCTCAATTTAAAAATTACTGTTTTTCTTATTACATAAGTAATGCATGTACAGTTAGAGAGCTCAGACAAGCAGAAATAGGAAAAAAAAATCACTGTAAGTTCATCAGAGAATATTAACATTTTGATATGTGTACATAGAGTGTGTATATGTGTAGCAACAAAATTGGATCAAACTGTGCATGTCTTTATAACCTACTTTTTTCACTTAATGTTACATCAAGAATATCTTTCCTTGTCAATAAATATCGGGTCATTCAGGTTTTTGGTTGGATGTTATAGAAAAACACAGATGAAATTTTTGGCCAACCTGATATATGTATACAATCTCATTTTAAATGGTTACATAGTATTTATTATATGTAATTTAAAGATTGTATTTTATGGGGCTTTTCAATTGCTTCCAGATTTCTAGCATTATTTAAAAATTTTGGTTATGTACCTTTATACTTATTTTTTAGGACAAACTACTCTATCAGTTAAGATAGGCTTGGTTATGTTGTGATAACAAACACTTGAAAATCTCTCTAGCTTAAAACAACAATGGTTTATTTCTTGCTCAGATTACATCTACATTAAAAGTTAACAGGAGAGTTCTGATTATTAAGTAGAGACCCCAGTTTACTGAGATTCTTTCATTATCTGACACCCTCTCACCATGCGCTCTCATGAATACCTTGGTAAGGAGTGAGAATATTGTAAATTGCTTACTGGCTCTTAAGTGCTTTTGCATAGAAATGAAACAGAGGTGCTCATGGTTCACTGGGCAGAACTAGTCATGTGGACACATTTAACCTCAAAGAGGTGGGGGAAGTTGGTGCTCCCATTTGCTTGAAAGTAGTGGAAAACCAAATATTGTCTCCCACAATAGCATTGCTGAATTAAATGCTGTGAAATAGCTAGTAGAATATGTAAATTTAGTAAATGTTTGTGTTACTTATTTAAAAATTATTCTCCAGGAGGATTATAACATCTTATGTTCAAACTGTTAGTGATTAAGGAAATTTCCCTGCATTTTCCCTCTTCTAATCTGTAATATAATTTTAAAATATTTTTGATAATTTTATGAGCAAAAGCAGCATCTGTTTTAATTGATATTTCTCTTATTATTAAGAGGATGACCATTTTGATATAGTTATATAGCCTGGTTCATATTGATGGC
This sequence comes from Bos javanicus, assembly GCF_032452875.1. Taxonomy (NCBI): domain Eukaryota; kingdom Metazoa; phylum Chordata; class Mammalia; order Artiodactyla; family Bovidae; genus Bos; species Bos javanicus. Next base: position 5,848,750 of record NC_083897.1, read on the forward strand.
TTTAAGGAAGGTTTTAAAAACATGACTTTGTGCGTGATACAGGGATGCTGTTATATCTGAAGTGACTGCAGTTGTGGAATACATCTTAAAAGGTGTAAATTCCTAGAGGTATTATGCTCTTTTGGCTGTATTTTCTTATCCTTCAAATTCAGGATGCAATTGAGTTCATGAATACAATTAAATATGAAATGTTGATAGTTTTCTCAAAGATGGCATGGTAGCACATTTGAAAATAATGCCTATGTGTTTAGTTAAGAAATACGAGATTCTCAACTTATACCTAGATTTTAGGAATATATTCATTCTATAATTATTTTGCACAAGTCTCATCTCCCTTACCATATAGGCAGCATCTTATTGTTAAAGGCATTATCCTCTTTTGATTGCCCATGTGCCTAACAAAAGTGCTGGGTATATAAGTAGAATCTTGGTAAATAAGTATTCAGTGAAATTAACTGAAAAGGAAAGGTAACTTATTTGCATATATATTATTCATTCATCTTATGTCAAGCATTGGGGTAGAAAGTGCTTCTATGCAAAGAGAAATTCTAAGTATTTTGTAATACTTTCAAAGGGAAGACCAAAGACAGTGTTTTGTCTCTCTTTGTGTATGTAGGTGAGGAGCCATGCTGAAAGGAATTCTCCAAACCAGGAGACGGGTAAACGTTTTTGCTTCACAGTGCTTTTATAAACTATGTCTGTTGGGACCATGGAGGTTAAAGGCCTTCCACTTATGATTTAACTTCTATTGAGATATTATGCTAAAATTCCCCTAGCCTTAGAGTCCATCCCGAGGAGCCAAGGTGGACTGTACCACTCTGGCCTGATTTTAGCAGGGCTCAAGTTTAAAAGGGATTAAAACGCATTCTTATGACCTGAATTGTAAGTTATTGAGATTTCATGTTAACACATTGTTGAACTTTGACAGGTCGACGTGTACTTAGATGGAGAGGATTTATTGTGAATTTCAGTTTCTTTGTGATGTGTTCGGTGCTTGACCAAAACTGCTGAGGACTGGAGGCGGAGCATAAAGAGAAGGGTTTAAGATTGTTCTCTTCAGAATTGGTGATCAGCATAAACCAGTTCTCAGCAAGGTTACTTGATACCAAACTGAATCAGTCAATTTAAATGAAGGAAGAAATAATAACTGTGTGTTTGTTAGTATGTGTTAATAGAAGCTATTTCATTTAGAAAAATTAGGAATTCTTAACATGGGGGGAAATATTGGAATAGACATTTCAAGTAAGAATTGGATGCTTCTGTCTCTGGGTTCTTTAATAAGAGAACAAATTTGGCTAAATATCCATCTGTCTGAAGACAGGAGGCTGGACCAAATAACCTCTTGCTACTAGTACTGGTGGCTCAGAAGGTAAAGCGTCTGTCTACAATGCGAGAGACCTGGGTTCGATCCCTGGGTTGGGAAGATTCCCTGGAGAAGGAAATGGCAACCCACTCCAGTACCCTTGCCTTGAAAATCCCATGGACGGAGGAGCTTCGTGCAGGCTACTGTCCATGGGGTTACAAAGAGTCGGCACGACTGAGTAACTTTTTTTTTTTTCCATTACTCCTGGCAGTAAGACCCCATATTCTAATTACAAGCTAATTTCAGCATTATTCTTATTTTGGCTTTTAATGCTTTCCAACTTGTAGAAGTTGAGCGTACATCTTAAAGTGGACTAGTGAGTTACCTTTTGTCAATCAGTTAAGAACTATTTATTGGGTTTTACCAAACTGTACTGCTAGACATATTAATATATAAGAAATTGTTCTTGTCCTCAAGGACTATGCACTATATTTGAACAGGGGCAAAAATCACACTGGAGACAGACCAACCCAATAAAATGTTGCACGCTATTTCTCTACTTCAGTAGCAGTTTGTAGAAAACTTTTACCACTGTGAGTTAGAGTGAATGAATTGTGGAGGAGGTAGACCTTGAGGAAGTCCCTGTGGGTAAGGAGGATTTAGATAAGCTGAGATCAGAGTAGAGGGGATCATAAGTATGGGAATGAGACATGATCAGAGGCACCAGAGAGCCATCCCTTCAAGTTTTCCTTTAAATGAACACTGTCCCATTTGTTTGTTCAATAGCAACTTTCCTCTCCTTGGTATCTGTATTCTCTTCTGTTGAAGTAGTTTCTCCTATTAAATAGGAGAATCTATCATATCCTTATTAAAAAATAAGAATCTATCATATCCTTATAAAAAAAACACAACATGAGGAATCTTTGCAAAATTATTAGCTACTTCTGAGGATTGGTTTCTGTTTATCTGAATCTCTTTTATATTAGTTGGATCATCTCAGTTCTCTTTTCTGTTTCTAGTCCCATAGATGATAGAATGTCAGGCTGATTATTTAGTACCTGAGATTCTTTAAATGCCTGTGTGTGAGTGTTCTTGGAAAACCATCTTTGCTTTGATGAAGGTTTGATGAACCTGTCAGATTTCTCATGTGACAGCATTCTTAGTTATTATTATTAGTAACTAAGGGGCTTACTTAGAAGTTTGCTATTTTAGAAAGCTCTTCTTCATTCATGTACATATGCTATGCAACAGTGGCAGAATACAGCAGTTTGCCCAGATCACTAGCAATGAGGTTGATCCACAAGGCCATTCTGGAGGAATGCCAGCAAGTCATTGACAAGATTTATTTGTTCCATATTCAAAACCCTAAACCATGAGAGTAGTCTAACACCTGTCCATATGTCTGTCTCTCTCTTTCCGTCCTTCTTCCATTTAAGCAGTAACATTTGAATCCTCTACTTCTGACACATCTCATACTTCATTTCTGTCTGTATAAATTCATTTGGTATGAAATTGAACACAAAACAGAACTTCTAAGCATGTGTTTTCCTTGAGATTTTTCTGTCATTATTATTTGCGAGGAAGGGTATTTTGGTGGAGTTTTTAAATGCAGCATGATTAAAAAAAGCATATCAATACCTCATTATTTCCAAGAAAGCACTTCAATGGGAGGTGGCAGTAATTTCAAAATTAGTGGTACCTGAGGTGTTTGTGATACTCATCAACACAAAGCCATGCTTCCTTGGGCTTGGTTTTGAAATAGTTTCTCAGGTCGCCACTGAGCTTTGTGTCTGGTTTTCTTTCAGAATCTGCCCTTCATGTCAGGGCAGCTGTTATATTGTTTTTGCTGTATTATGGTTTTTGTGAAATCACACAATACTTCTTAATGTGATAGTTTGATAAGTGAATTTCTTTATAAAGATGACATCTTTGTCAAGTTTTGAAAGAAACTATTCTAAGATAACCAATAACCCAGAACATTTGCATATCAAATAATAGAGTAATATAGTGGTTAGCTCCCAAAAGAATGATTTTGGTAGGGAAAATGTGTAGTTTGCATGTGTAAATGTACAAGGTTTGATGAAAAAATGTTTAAGCATTAAAGCTATCTCCAAAAAAGAGTGTGGGCTAGGAGGAAATGGGAATTCCTGTGGTTAAAATTATCTTAGGTGTACCAACATCTAGGTGTACATTGGTCCCACCCAAAATTAAGCTTCAAGATGAGTTCCTTTGATAGCCACGATTTCTCTGGACCACCTTCATTCAGTCTCATTTAGATTCCGTGTAGAGGGAATGACATAATTCGTAACTTTAGTCCATACCAGCTGAAGAGAAAAGCTTATGTATGTTTCAGAAGACTTTGTAATCTGACACAATGTTTCAGATTCCTCATTATAAACCATTTTGGCATCCAGTACCTGATTGGGAAATTCTGTGCTCTTTTCTATACCCCAGACCCTTATTTCCTCATTAGATGGATTTTCTGAAGGAAAATTAGATGTTTGAACTAGTAACAGAGGGAGGTAGTATCAAGTTCTTGATAAAAAATAAGTGAAAGCTATTATGGATAATGGTGTTCATAAATATATATGAACAATAAAATCAACTGATACAAAAATAAGACATCATAATTTTTGCTAGAAGGTCCAGTCATTTTAATTAGTAAACAGGATCCTCTATGCATAAGAAAAGCATATCATCACCAACATATTATGATTTGTTCCATTGCTCAGTCATATCCAACTCTTTATGACCCCATGAACTGCAGCACACCTGGCTTCCCCATCCTTCATTATCTACCAGAGTTTGTATAAACTCATGTCCACTGAGTCAGTGATGCCATCCAACCATCTCAGCCTCTGCTGCCTTCTTATCTTCCTGCCTTCAATTTTTGCCAGCATCAGGGTTTCAAGAATCCCATTGTGATTTGAGGGTTATTGATGACCTACCTCTCTAAAATCATCTCCTCTACTAACAGTAGTTCCCCAAATCCTCACAATGGCAATATTGTATTTAGTCTGTAAATATAGTAGTTGGATGGAGCAAAGCATTCATTAATCAACAACATCCACTGTCATATTAGCAGGCGGTGTTCAAGTAAAGTTAATTACCGTCAGTCAGACAGTAGTTCCTAAAGGAACTATGATCTAGGACAAGGATATTTGGGGATAAAAGAGAGTTATGGGGAATGAATTGTTGTCTAGGGTAGATAGGCTCTAGCGAACCACCTCTGTTGGGATGAGATGAGGGGTGAGAGGCAGTGTGCTCTGGGCTGTCAGGTCCAAAGATGCCAAAAGGGAAGGTAAGCAGTGTCAAATACTGACTTTCTGTCCTGTGCAATCCTTCCTTTATGCAATTTCTGAGGAAATATGACAATCCATACATGTAATGAATTTTGCCAAAATGTTTGTAGATTTGGGAGTTAGCATTTAGTCCAAATACTGTTATTAAAATGTAAACCACATATTAATATGTATTGACAATCTTTTGAAGGTATTTCCTTAGAATGGGAGAAATTTAGAATCACAGGGGCCCTTAGAGAGCATTTAGGACTCTGTGGTTTTCAAATTGTGTTCCCTGGAACCCTGTGGTTCTGAAAAAATGTCTTAGGGCCACTGTAGGGGTAAAGAAAAAGAGTAACAGAGACAGCTCTAGATCCCCTGCCCGTGGTACAGGTAGAACAGATAGACTTTAGTCTATCTTCTCCATTATGTCGTTGAATAAGCTATTATTTTTTTCTTATTTTATTGGAGGATAAGTGCTTTACAATATTGTGTTGGCATCTGCCATATATCAGCATGAATTAGCCGTAGGCATACATATGTCCTAATAATAACATATGAATAAGTTACTATTTTCTATTCTACTGATTTTAAAAAATGGTTTAAAAACCACAGATCTATTCGAATTCCTTTGTTTTACAGATGGAGAGTTTGAGTTAGAGACAAATGTTTCCTACTTCAGAATCCTGCGGAAAGGCCAATGTGGCTTAAATTGGAATTTAGAAATATAGAACAGTCTTTTGGACTCTGTGGGAGAGGGAGAGGGTGGGATGATTTGGGAGAATGGCATTGAAACATGTATAATATCATATATGAAACGAGTCGCCAGTCTAGGTTTGGTGCAAGATACTGGATGCTTGGGGCTGGTGCACTGGGACGACCCAGAGGGAGGGTATGGGGAGGGAGGAGGGAGGAGGGTTCAGGATGGGGAACACGTGTATACATGTGGTGGATTCATGTTGATATATGGCAAAACCAATACAATATTGTAAAGTTAAAATATAAGTTAAATATTGTAAAGTTAAAATATAAATATAAAAAAAAGAAAATAAAAAGAATTCCTTGTAAAAAAAATAAATATAGTTAACTTTTAAATATAGCACATGTTACAGATTAATATAAATGGGTGCTAATAAGCAGAATGAAGTAATGAAAATTTTAATTTCAGGCTAACTCTACATCATGTAATAAACTCCCAGAAACGAAAGATCCTATTAACATTCACAACTTACAGGACCCAGTTCAAAGCATATTGAAGGTATTCTAAATTTATTGATTTTGGTTTATGAAAGCTACTGACTTTAGACTTGAATTGTTTTTTGTAAATGTCACCTTGAACATTTACATAGGAAAGCATCATTTGCAAAGTTGTGATTAGTTAAGATTTGTAATATCTGAATTACTAGAATTTGCCACAGTCATATTTTCACTGTGCCTCATGAATGCCAAACATATTGTCAGCCCTTGATTTTTCTCATGCCTCTTCCCCTCTTGACTACTATTACCCTCCTCTTAGTTTCTCTGAATCTTAACTATTCTTCAAGATTCCACTGGTTTCTTCTGGTCCAGAAGTCTTCTCTGACCACCCCAGCCCTTAGTAATCTTGCTTCCATTCATCAAGTAAAGCAGTTCCTCTCTGGGCCTGTCATTTGAAACTTAGCATACGCTGACTTGTCTTGGTCTTTGATTTGGTGTGTTTGTCCTAATCACCTCTCAGTGCCCCAGCCACATGATGTACTTCTTGAAGTAGGTGCCATCTTAAATCTCTTTGACTCCATCTCTCTCAGAAGATACCTGGTTTTATAGTACCTGATCAGTAAATATTTGTTGATTGATTGTCATCATCACTTTATTTTTTTAAAGATTTTTTTGATGTGCACCATTTTGAAAGTCTTTACTGAGTTTGTTACAATATTGCTTCTGTGTTTTTGTTTTTTTGGATGTGAGGCCTGAAGGATCTTAGCACCCTGACCAGGGAGCAAACCTGTACTCCCTGCATTGGAAGGCAAAGTCTTAACCACCAGACCACCAGGGAATCCCCATCTCTTACTTTAAACAGTCTTAGAGAACTCAATTTGGCTTCTCCAATGGCTCAGACAGTAAATAATTGGTCTGCAATACAGGAGACACAGGAGATGTGTGTTCAATACCTGGGTTGGGAAAATCCCCTGGAGGAGGGCATGGCAACTCACTCTAGTATTCTTGCTTGAAAAAAACCTGTGAACAGAGGGGCCTGGTGGGCTACAGTCCAAAGGATTGCAAAGAGTCAGACATGACTGAACACACTCACATGTACACACAGAATTCAGTTAGGCATATTGTCTCCATAAAAATTGGCTAAGGAGTTATACATTCTCAGTTCTCAAAAGCCTTTTAAGCTATTATATATTTTTTAATTTTAAAATACACAATTTAGCAGACAGTAAGATTAAATAGGGAATTGTACAAAAACCAGAATTGCTTTTCTATTTCTTAGATCATGTCCAACATGCCCCTTAGCTTATTGTGAATTCAAAGTACTTTTTTTTTAAGTAATAAAATAAGTGTTTTAATTAACTATAAGAAAAATAAGTCTTTTGGAATGCTGGAGAGGGTGTGGAGAAAAGGGAACCCTCTTACACTGTTGGTGGGAATGCAAACTAGTACAGCCACTATGGAGAACAGTGTGGAGATTCCTTAAAAAACTGGAAATAGAACTGCCTTATGATCCAGCAATCCCACTGCTGGGCATACACACTGAGGAAACCAGAAGGGAAAGAGACACGTGTACCCCAATGTTCATCGCAGCACTGTTTATAATAGCCAGGACATGGAAGCAACCTAGATGTCCATCAGCAGATGAATGGATAAGAAAGCTGTGGTACATATACACAATGGAGTATTACTCAGCCATTAAAAAGAATACATTTGAATCAGTTCTAATGAGGTGGATGAAACTGGAGCCTATTATACAGAGTGAAGTAAGCCAGAAGGAAAAACACCAATACAGTATACTAACGCATATATATGGAATTTAGAAAGATGGTAACGATAACCCTGTATACGAGACAGCAAAAGAGACACTGACGTATAGAACAGTCTTATGGACTCTGTGGGAGAGGGAGAGGGTGGGAAGATCTGGGAGAATGGCATTGAAACATGTAAAATATCATGTATGAAACGAGATGCCAGTCCAGGTTCAATGCACGATACTGGATGCTTGGGGCTGGTGCACTGGGACGACCCAGAGGGATGGTATGGGGAGGGAGGAGGGAGGAGGGTTCAGGATGGGGAGCACATGTATACCTGTGATGGATTCATTTTGATATTTGGCAAAACTAATACAATTATGTAAAGTTTGAGAATAGAATAAAATTAATTAAAAAAAAAGAAAGCAAAAAAAAATTAAATAAAATTAAAAAAATAAAAATTCCAAGTTTATCTTAAGGTTTTAAAAAAAAAAAGAAAAATAAGTCATCTTAAAGAAAGAAATTTATAAAGTATGTTTATAAATTTATAAAGTATGTCCATCTCTGGATATATTTTGAACCTAATTTGAACTGTAGATTATTGCAGTAATCCAATAAAACCCTTTATCCTAGGTAGAAATATATATTCTTACCAGATTTTATCATAGGTAGAAATGTATGTTCTTACCAAAGTTTCATGTTAAGCCAATAGGAACAATTTCTTCTTCCCCCTACAGTCCTGACCTTGGGGTAAATATTTGATCTTTCTGTCTGTTCAATGATGTGATTATGTTTATAGGATTTGTAACAAAGTTGGAAAATTACAGAACTATCTAGTGTTTTCAAAGTGAAAATAAGTACCCTCATATCTAATGTGAACTAGCTTAAGAATTCAAAAAGGTAGCTTTGCATTAAAATGAGGTATAAAAGTGAAAGTGAAAATCGCTCAGTCATGTCCAACTCTTTGCAACACCATGGACTATACAGTCCGTGGAATTCTCCAGGCCAGAATACTGGAGTGGGTAGCCTTTCCCTTCTCCAGGGGATCTTCCTAACCCAGGGATTGAACTCAGGTCTCCTGCATTACAGGCAGATTCTTTACCAGCTGAGCCACAAGAGAAGCCCAAAATGAGGTATACTGGGTGGTAAAAAGGATCATTCTTTTGTGCTTTTATAGACAAAGTACTGGATAATGACTGGATTGCTTAAATTGGAAGTCCCAGTAGGGAAGCAGTTTTATATCTTTAATTGAGCAGCAGTTGTCTTTGACCTTTAGAATTTCAAAAATGTGTGTGACTTGTGATGATTTTTAAATAATGGCTTGGAGTTCACTGGGTGCTTACAGGCTCAAAGTAAACTCACTTCTCTGTTGGCATTTTGGGAGGGGTCAAGATGAACTCTGTGTTTTTGGAGTCAGGCAGTCTCTTCATTGATTTACATTGGCTAAAATAGGAAAGAACCCTCTATGCTTGAGGTAAGGCCACCCCTTACTTGGTCCCTTGTTGGCTGCAGTCACTAGGGAGCCTAGATGCCTTCTGACTACTCAGAGTAAAACTGTTCCTCTGTTGAACTTGATACGTTTGTGAACAAGACTCAAATGTGTACCCCTAAACCCTGGATGTTTCTGGTAAGAAGCCTGTTTTTCCTTTATTTCCTCATATAAATTAACAGCTTACCACCACCAATACCAACCACCCCCTCCCAAAGCCCCATCTGCATTGAGAACACTGGCACTGATCTAATTATGTTATCTCTTTTAATTATCAGAAGATGACCAGGTGATCCTTTGTCTACCCAATTCTAAACTACACATTCTTTCACAAACCCCTTTTCTGAGCCTGTAGTCTATGCCTCCCCAGCTGCCTTTCACTGAGCCCTCTGGAATTCATGGTTAGTCATCAGAAAATCCTCCTATATCTTCAACTGCTTTTCTGAAAGCTCTTTCCTCTTTTTGCTTGAATTGAAAGCTGGGTCTTTTCCTGATGATACAGCTTTTCCTGTAGTCCTTCTGTGTGATGGTTGGTTGCTTTCCAACATTATTCAGATAAATAGGCCTGGAAATGGGGTAGATGACATCCTGTATCCCCATTGCTCTTTTCAGGCTTCTTTTTTTAACCAACTCCAAACTGCCCCGTGTGGATCTTATATCATTAGACTTTATCTCCTTGATACTTTCATCAGTTAATCTATAGGTCACTTTCTCCCATTTCTTGAAGATTTTAGCTCCTGGCTCACTATCATTCCCTCCAATGCTACTCCCATCTTATTTTCTGAAAGTTTTATGAGTAAAGATGATCTTTCTAATACCAGTGAATTTTAAGTCCTTCCCCTCCACTCCTATAAATAATATCTGTCCTCCATCCTACCTTTAGACATTCACTTCCATTGTCACGCTCCTTGCCTTGTCATTAACAATTGCTGCAGCCCATGAGTAAACCTAGTTTTAGGCATCCTATTTTGATGATTACTTTCTTTCTTATATCTGGTGATCAAAACAATCACTGCCCTCCTGATACTTAAATTTTAGAGGAAAAGACAGAAAATAAATATGTAATATTGTAGATGGTGGTAAGTGGGTTATAGAGGAATAAAGCAGAGAAATGGAGTAGGGGGTGCCAGAGGATATGGTTTGCATTTTAAATAAAATGATTGGGTAAGCCTTTGCCAAGAAAATGGATTTGAGCAAAGTTCTGTAGATACCTGGGGGGAGGAGTGTTCCAGGCAGAGGTAACAACATTCAGCAAGGAAACAGTGTGACTGGAATAGAATAAGCAAGAGAAAAAGCTTAGGTCTTGAAGTCAGAGAAGTTACAGGTAAACTGAGCGAGTAGTTTTGTAGGACCTTTTAAGGATTTTGATTCTTTGAATGAGATGAGGAGCTCTGGAGATGATTGAGCAAAGAAGTGAACTGATCTGACTTGAGTTTTCACAAGAGTATTCTGGCTGTTGTAATAAGAATAGGCTAAAACTGGCAAAGACTGGAAGCAACGAGACCTGTTAGGAAGCTATTACAATAATCCAGGTGAAAAATAACGGTGGCTTGCCTTCAGTCAGGCTTCCCAGGTGGCACTAGTGGTAAAGAGCCCACCCACCAATTCAGGAGTTATAGAAAACGTGGGTTCGATCCCTGGGTTGGGAAGATCCCCTGGAGAAGGAAATGACAACCCACTCCAGTATTCTTGTCTGGAGAATCCCATGGACAGAGGAGCCTGGTGGGCTATTGTTCACAGGGTCGCAAAGAGTTGGACATGACTGAAGTGACTGAGCACACACATGGAATGAGACAAGCATCTCATTTCCTAATATGGCATAAATATTACTAAGATGACCTTGCTAAACTGGGAAAAAAGAACCCGTAGAGAGGCAAAAGGGTGAGAAGATGTGCTCTAGTATGTCAGTTTACTCTCTCATGGGTCGTTGTGGCAGGGATGCATGAATTTCCCATGGGTCAGCTGGTCACTGCAGAAGAGACCTGAGCTCTCTTGCTGATATACAATCTGAGAGGGCTACTCGTTAACAGGGCTGTAGGTTACTCTTAAGCTTCCCAAGTGGCACACGGGTAGAGTCCGCCTGCAAATTCAGGAGATGCAAGAAATATGGGTTTGATTCCTGGATTGGGAAGATCCCCTGGGATAGGGAATGGCTACCCACTCCAGTATTCTTGACTGGAAAATCCCATGGACAGAGGAGCCAAGCAGGCTACATTCAGTCCCTAGGGTCACAAGAGTCAGATACAACTGAATGTCTAAACTTACACAGGTTACTCTACAGTGGGTGGGAATTATTCACATTAGGGAACTGTGCAGTAGTCTTTTGTACCGTTTCCCTAAAATCTCATGCGTCACATTTGATGCCTGATAGAGAATCCATGGTCAGTAAGCATTAGCCAGAAATATGGTGACAACTTGCAAAGTGGGGACTATAGTCATGGGCAGTTAAGAAAAGACATTTGTATTTCCTCCAGTATTTGCCTTTGAGTATTCCAACACCATAGAATTGAGGCATTGAATAGACAGAGGGAGGAGGAATCCCAGAACCAGACTTTTAATTCCCTTACCCCGTGATGCTGCAAAGGAAGGGGGAGTATAAGTGAAGCCCATTCCTTATTCCCACTTCTCACTGTGAGTCCTGGGGCCATAAGCTGGCCAGCCTGGGGGGTAGAGGTTAGTGGCAGGGGTGAGGAAGGGATTAAATTAAATTGACTATGACAATAAAGTTTAAAACTGGATTGACATGTAATATCTGAAAATGACTGAGTATTTTTGAAACATGCCCTGGAGGCAGTAAGGGACCAGAAAAGCTATTTCTATAGGGTTAAGGAAAGCAGTGATTGGAGAAAATTAGAATGACTCAGTTCAAAATGCTTCATAAATCAATTACACACAGAGGATTTACTATATGTAGTTTACTTTATATGTTTTATCACATTTTAATCTTCATGGGCAACCTAGTTTTCACACATATACATTCCAAAAAACCTAAAACATGCTCAGAGAATTTAATAATATGTCCTATCTTACAAGGGTAACAAGTGACAGAGCAGAGATTCAAACCCAGGTAGTATGAATTTAGAACCTAAGTTCTTAACAGTCATACTCAATAAAGTAGTGGAATGGGAATTAAGGGCTCACTGCTGATAAACCATGTAATCCTGGTCTAGTCACTTATCTTTTTGTTCCTTAGTTTCTTTATCTTTAAAATAAGAAGAGTAAAAACTTCCTTACTCCAGTGGGTACATGCTGGAATAAAATGAGATGATAAATGGAATAGAATTTGCAAAGTAAGGCATTGTCATTTTATCATGTATGTATTTGTCAGTTCAGTTCAGTCACTCAGTCGTGTCTGACTCTTTGCGACCCCATGAATTGCAGCACGCCAGGCCTCCCTGTCCATCAACAACTCCCAGAGCTCACCCAAACTCATGTGCATCGAGTTGGTAATGCCATCCAACCAACTCATCCTCTGTCGTCCCCTTCTCCTCCTGCCCCCAGTCCCTCCCAGCATCAGGGTCTTTTCCAATGAGTCAATTCTTCGAATGAGGTGGCCAAAGTATTAGAGTTTCAGCCTCAGCATCAGTCCTTCCAATGAACACCCAGGATTGATCTCCTTTAGAATGGACTCCTTGGATCTCCTTGCAGTCCAACAGACTCTCAAGAGTCTTCTCCAACACCACAGTTCAAAAGCATCAATTCTTCAGTACTCAGCTTTCTTCACAGTCCAACTCTCACATCCATACATGACCACTGGAAAAACCATAGCCTTGACTAGACAGATCTTTGTTGGCAAAGTAATGTCTCTGCTTTTTGATATGCTATCGAGCTTGGTCATAACTTTCCTTCCACGGAGTAAGTGTCTTTTAATTTCATGGCTGATCACCATCTGCAGTGATTTTGGAGCCCCCCAAAATAAAGTCTGACACTATTTCCACTGTTTCCCCATCTATTTCCCATGAAGTGATGGGACCAGATGCTATGATCTTCATTTTCTGAATGTTGAGCTTTAAGCCAACTTTTTCACACTCCTCTTTCATTTTCATCAAGAGGCTTTTAGGGACTTCCCTGGTGGCTCAGATGGTAAAGCGTCTGTCTACAATGCAGGAGACCTGGGTTCGATCCTTGGGTCGGGAAGATTCCCTGGAGAAGGAAATGGCAACCCACTCCAGTACTCTTGCCTAGAAAATCCCATGGATGGAGGAGCCTGGTGTCCATGGGGTTGCAAAGAGTTGGACACGACTGAGCGACTTCACTTCACTTTCTACCATAAGGGTGGTGTCATCTGCATATCTGAGGTTATTGATATTTCTCCCAGCAATCTTGATTCCAGCTTGTGCTTCTTCCAGCCCAGTGTGTCTCATGATGTACTCTGCACATTAGTTAAATAAGCAGAGTGACAATATACAGCCTTGACGTACTCCTTTTCCTATTTGGAACCAGTCTGTTGTTCCATGTCCAGTTCTAACTGTTGCTTCCTGACCTGCATACAGGTTTCTCAAGAGGCAAGTCAGGTGGTCTCGTATTCCCATCTCTTGAAGAATTTTCCACAGTTTATTGTGATCCACACAGTCAAAGGCTTCAGCATAGTCAATAAACCAGAAATAGATGTTTTTCTGGAACTCTCTTGCTTTTTCCATGATCCAGCAGATGTTGGCAATTTGATCTCTGGTTCCTCTGCCTTTTCTAAAACCAGCTTGAACATCAGGAAGTTCACGGTTCACATATTGCTGAAGCCTGGCTTGGAGAATTTTGAGCATTACTTTACTAGTGTGTGAGATGAGTGCAATTGTGCGGTAGTTTCAGCATTCTTTGGCATTGCCTTTCTTTGGGATTGGAATGAAAACTGACCTTTTCCAGTCCTGTAGCCACTGCTGAGTTTTCCAAATGTGCTGGCATATTGAGTGCAGCACTTTCACAGCATCGTCTTTCAGGATTTGAAATAGCTCAACTGGAATTCCATCACCCCCACTAGCTTTGTTCGTATTGATGCTTTCTAAGGCCCACCTGACTTCACATTCCAGGATGTCTGCCTCTAGGTGAGTAATCACACCATCATGATTATCTGGGTCGTAAATATCTTTTTTCTACAATTCTTCTGTGTATTCTTGTCACATCTGCTTAATATCTTCTGCTTCTGTTATATCCTTACCTTTTCTGTCCTCTATTGAGCCCATCTTTGCATGAAATGTTCCCTTAGTATCTCTAATTTTCTTGAAGATATCTCTAGTCTTTCCCATTCTGTTGTTTTCCTCTATTTCTTTGCATTGATAGCTGAGGAAGGCTTTCTTGTTTCTCCTTGCTATTCTTTGGAATTCTGCATTCAAATGGGAATATCTTTCCTTTTTTCCTTTGCTTTTCACTTCTCTTCTTTTCAGAGCTTTTGTAAGGCCTCCTCAGACAGCATTTTGCTTTTTTGCATTTCTTTTCCATGGGGATGGTCTTGATCCCTGTACAGTGTCACAAACCTCCATCCATAGTTCATCAGGCACTCTGTCTATCAGATGTAGTCCCTTAAATCTATTTCTCACTTCCACTGTATAATCATATGGGATTTGATTTAGTTCATACCTGATTGATCTAGTGGTTTTCCCTACTTTCTCCAATTTCAGTCTGAATTTGGCAATAAGGAGTTTATGATCTGAGCTGCAGTCAGCTCCCGGTCTTGTTTTTGCTGACTGTATAGAGCTTCTCCATCTTTGGCTGCAAAGAACATAATCAATCTGATTTTGTTGTTGGCCATCTGGTGATGTCCATTTGTAGAGTCTTCTCTTATGTTGTTGGAAGAGGGTGTTTGCTATGACCAGTGCGTTCTCTTGGCAAAACTCTATTAACCTTTGCCCTGCTTCATTCTGTATTCCAAGGCCAAATTTGCCTGTTACTCCAGGTGTTTCTTGACTTCCTACTTTGCATTCCAGTCCCCTATAATGAAAAGGACATCTTTTTTGGGTGTTAGTTCTACAAGGTCTTTTAGGTCTTCATAGAACCGTTCAACTTCAGCTTCTTCAGTGTTACTGGTTGGGAATTAGGCATGGATCACTGTGATATTGAAGGATTTGCCTTGGAAACGAACAGGGATCATTCTGTCATTTTTGAGATTGCATCCAAGTACTGCATTTCGGACTCTTTTGTTGACCATGATGGCTACTCCATTTCTTCTAAGGGATTCCTGCCCACAGTAGTAGATATAATGGTCATCTGAGTTAAATTCACCCATTCCAGTATTTGTAGTATTCTGTAATAAGGCACAGAGGAAGAACAGGTATTTAAAGAAATGGAAAGGTTTTATAATATCCTTCTTAATTTTTTCTAAAGCCCTCCTCTCCCCCTACCCCAATCCTCCCACTCTTGGAAGATCAGCTAAGAAATCTTCTTGACTTCCCTGGTGGCTCAGATGGTAAAGCGTCTGCCTATAATGAGGGAGACCTGGGTTCAGTCCCTGGGTCAGCAAGATGTCCTGGAGAA
The DNA here is from genome assembly GCF_032452875.1 of Bos javanicus. Lineage (NCBI taxonomy): Eukaryota > Metazoa > Chordata > Mammalia > Artiodactyla > Bovidae > Bos > Bos javanicus. The sequence continues at coordinate 5,864,236 of NC_083897.1, forward strand.
GTAAATGGCAACCCACTCCAGTATTCTTGCCTGGAAAATCTCACGGATAGAGGATCCTGGTAGGCTACAGTCCACGGGGTTGCAAAGGGTCAGACATGACTGAGTGACTTCACTTTCACTTTTACTTTCCCTGTGAATCTAAGTCAGCCAATTGGAGGTGGTAAATGATATGGGATGAGAGTGCTGGGATGCTTCATGAACCTAACAACATTCCTCCTCCCTTTGAGATTTCCTCAAGAGTGGCTATCTTTGAGCTATCAATTTTTAATAGGTCCCAAGCTTCTCATTCTCCTTGTATGCAGCTAATTGGGTCATAAGTTGTCCACACTTATTGACAATTAGTGATCTGTTCACTCTCAGTACTGGGCCGCTTGGTGTTTACAAGTTGATTGCATTAATTGAGCCAACTCATCAAGTAAGGATGAGGAAGAAAGGTTTCCTGTATGTGTTTGCTTATTCTCTCTCATAGTTTTAGTCTGGCGGAATAATCTTCAATGTGCTTCAGGTCCTCTCAGTCAGCAGGCTGAAGTGGAATGCAGTTTCTCTGATAAAAGCAATCTGAAACTATAGTGGAGCTGCTGGAATTTCACCTAATTGAGCCAATTTTTCTCAGAGAATGCTTGGTTAGCTTTGCTTTGTTGCTTAGCGGGACACTGTAGCCCTCATTAGCACTAGTCATATTCCTTGTAAACGGGGGTCACTTGTCACCAGAGAGTATTGAATAAAAAAGTATGGTGATCTCTATGCAAATCCATCCTTCCATGTGAAATAACTCACAGGGCATGTTCTAGTATTGGTAGGGCAGGATGTCAGTATTTTCTATATAAGGAGAGAATATTGTGACAAAATGCTCTGTATGGGATGAACAATTCTTAATAAAGTTGAAATGAATTAACCACCACATTTATTTTATAATGTCATAGCCTTATTTTTAGATTGATGTTCTCCCCATTTTTTACTTCATTTTCTCCTTTAGTTTGATTTAAATTCTAATTATCTATAATGTTCATTATTTTCTTCACAAAAGTACTTATCTTTGGTATAAATCCATGGTTTGCCTCGTTCTGGAATTCATGTGCTCAGTATAATCATTATTATCTTTTGCTTCGATTCTGGGAATATTTTCTTTTTTCCTGGATTATCTTCTGTGAAATCCTCATTAGTACGTATCTGTTGATCACCAAACTTTTAGCTTCCTTTGTCTGAAAATTTATAATTTGCCTGAAGATCATTTTCTGGATACATAACTCTAGGCTAACAGTTATTTGACCTCAGTGCTTTTAAGATATTATCGCATTATTTTCTAGTTATTACTATTACTCTTGTATAGTTCACTGTCCATTTACTTTTTAATTATTTTTGTGTGTGCATTCTGTCTTTCCCCCCAGCAGCTTAATTATTTTCTTTGTCTCTGCTATTGTACAGTATCACTGTGATGAATTGTTAGATTTTATCTTACTTGAAATTTATTGTGGTTTCTGTATCTGAGGATTCATTTATATAACAGTTTTGAAATATTCATAGCTATTATCTCTTTGAATATTGCCTCTTCCTCATTCTTTTTTCTTTCTGTAATATGGTAGATGTTTATAAGATGTCTCTATCTTCCTTGTTTCCTTTTTTAAAAAAATATATTTCTTTATTTGGCTGTACCGGGTCTTTCCCTTATAGCTCAGTTGGAAAAGAATACACCTGCAATGCAGGAGACCCTGGTTCAATTCCTGAGTTGGGAAGATCTGCTGGAGAAGGGATAGGCTACCCACTCCAGAGTATTCTTGGGCTTCCCTTGTGGCTGAGCTGGTAAAGAATCTGCCTATAATGTGGGAGACCTGGGTTTGATCCCTGGATTGGGAAGATCCCCTGGAGAAGGGAAAGGCTACCCACTCCAGTATTCTGGCCTGGAGAATTCCATGGACTGTATAGTTCATGGAGTCACAAAGAGTCAGATTTGATTGAGAAAGTTTCACTTTCACTGGGTCTTAGTTGTGACATGCAGGATCTCTAGCTGTAGCATATAAACTCTTACTTGTGGCATGTGGGATCTAGTTCCCTGACCAGGAATCAAACCAGGCCCCCTACATTTAGAGCCTGGAGTCTCAGACACTAGATCACCAAGGAAGTCCTTTTCCCATGTATCTTAACCTTTCATATTACCCATCTTTTGTTTCTGCTATATGCTATGCTACGATTTCCGCTATTTTCTAGTTTACTAATTTTTATCTTCAGCTATACCTGTTCTGTTTTTACACTGCTCAGTTCAGTTGCTCAGTCATGTCAGACTCTTTGCAACCCCATGAACTGCAGCATGCCAGGCCTTCCTGTCCATCACCAAATGCCGGGGTTTACCCAAACCTGTGTCCATTGAGTCAGTGATGCCTTCCAACCATCTCATCCTCTGTTGTCCTTTTCTCCTCTAACCCTCAATCTTTTCCAGCATCAGGGTGTTTTCAAATGAGTCATCTCTTCACATCAGCTGGCCAAAGTATTGGAATTTCAGCTTCAACATCAATCCTTCCAATGAACACCCAGGACTGATCTCCTTTAGGATGGACTGGTTGGATCTCCTTGCAGTCCAAGGGACTCTCAAGTGTCTTCTCCAACAGCGCAGTTCAAAAGCATCAATTCTTTGGTGCTCAGCTTTCTTCACAGTCTAACTCTCACATCCATACCCGACTACTGGAAAAACCATAGCCTTGATTGGATGGACCTTTATTGACAAAGTAGTCTCTGCTTTTTAATATGTTGTCTAGGTTGGTCATAACTTTCCTTCCAAGGAGCAAGCGTCTTTTAATTTCATGGCTGAAATCACCATCTGAAGTGATTTTGGAGCCCAGAAAAATAAAGTCTGACACTGTTTCCACTGTTTTCCCATCTATTTGCCATGAAGTGATGGGACTGGATGCTATGATCTTCGTCTTCTGAATGTTGAGCTTTAAGCCAACTTTTTCACTCTCCTCTTTCACTTTCATCAAGAGGCTCTTTAGTTCTTCTTCACTTTCTGCCATAAGGGTGTGTCATCTGCATATCTGAGGTTATTGATATTTCTCCCAGAAATCTTGATTCTAGCTTGTGCTTCTTCCAGCCCAGCGTGTCTCATGATATACTCTGCACATTAGTTAAATAAGCAGGGTGACAATATATAGCCTTGACGAACTCCTTTTCCTATTTGGAACCAGTCTGTTGTTCCATGTCCGGTTCTAACTGTTGCTTCCTGACCTGCATACAGGTTTCTCAAGAGGCAGGTCAGGTGGTCGGGTATTCCCGTCTCTTTCAGAATTTCCCACAGTTTTTTGTGATCCACACAGTCAAAGGCTTTGACATAGTCAATAAAACAAAAATAGATGTTTTTCTGGCATTCTCTTGCTTTTTTGATGATCCAGTGGATGTTGGCAATTTGATCTCTGGTTCCTCTACCTTTTCTAAAACCAGCTTGAATATCTGGAAGTTCATGGTTCACATATTGCTGAAGCCTGGCTTGGAGAATTTTGAGCATTACTTTACTAGTGTGTGAGATCAGTGCAATTGTGCGGTAGTTTCAGCATTCTTTGGCATTGCCTTTCTTTGGGATTGGAATGAAAACTGACCTTTTCCAGTCCTGTGGCCACTGCTGAGTCTTCCAAATTTGCTGGCATATTGAGTGTAGCACTTTCACAGCATCATCTTTCAGTATTTGAAATAGCTCAACTGGAATTTCATCACCTCCACCAGCTTTTAGTGGAGCTAGTAGTTGATATGCTGTTAGTTAATAATTATTTTTAAAATTTTAATGATAAATTGTTTCCAGATTTTTTTTTTCTGGTCATTAAAAAATCTCTTGTTCCTTACTGATACCTTTGAGATAGTTTTAAAAATTAAATTTATTTTGTATTGTTTATCAAATAAACACATTTCTGAAATTTTTTTGAGGATGGTTTTGCAGTGTTTGTGCATGTATGCATGTGTGTTTGTACTGCCTTTTGATGCTAGTTTCTTGTTTCTTGTGTTTCTATAATTGTCAGTTGGGAGTCCATGTTAAATGGAAATATATTTGGGAGAATTTCCTGACACCTGTGATCGAACTGCTTTTATCTGAAGAGGACTTTGATTAACTTTTATCAAATACTTGGGTTTTCTATTAACCCTGTAAAAGTTTTAAATAAACTTTCAAGTTTGGGTTTTTCATAGAAGAGATAGTAGAAATTCTGACTGCACTTCCATTTAAGATCTTTGTTGTTAGATTCTCAGGGAGATTATGTTTGTTCCTCTGCCCTGCGTTAAGAATGAGAGTGGAATGTATCCAGGGATACCTTCTGAGGGATGGGCTTTTCTCTAGTTCATCTTGTTTGCACAGGAGGTAATCTTGCAGTTCTATTTTTGTTTGGGCTTCCCTGGTAGCTCAGCTGGTAAAGAATCTGCCTGCATGGCAGGAGACCCTTGTTCGATTCATGGGTCAGGAAGTTTCCCTGGAGAAGGGATAGGCTACCCACACTGGTATTCATGGGCTTCCCTGATGACTCAGATATTAAAGAATTCATCTGCAATGCAGGAGACCTGGGTTTGATCTCTGAGTTGGGAAGATCCCCTGGAGGAGGGCATGGCAAACCACTCCAACATTCTTGTCTGAAGAATCCCCATGGTCTGTGGTCCATGGGGTCATGACGAGTCGGACATGACTGAGTGACTAAGAACAGCACAACTTTGTTCAAGAGTCCTAATCAGACTTCTGCCTTTGTGCATGCACATTGCCTTCCAAGTCCTTTGCCATGTGTAGCCATGAAAATTATAGCCATTAAAATAGGATCAACAGTGATCAGCATATGTCTTGATGGCACTGGGGACTTCAGTGTTTTCTTATTTACCACTTTTGTAAGGACTGTGAAGATTGTTTTACTTTCTTTTCAAATTATATATATATATATATATATATAAAATGTATAATTTTACCAGCAATTTTAGTTGTTTAACAGCAAGAAGGCTTTTTAGGATTCATGGTATTAATTTTATAAATGAACACGCAAGCCAATATTTTCAAATATACAAGTATATATTCTGTGAGGAATGAAAAATGAAACTAAATCTTCTTTCTATGTGAAGTTTTCCAATTTAAGTGGGAAGGAATTAGAAATAGCAAATATTCATAAGTCATATGATAGAATACTGAGTTTGGCAGTAAATGCCAAGAGGAAGTTCATTGTGAGTTGAAAAATAACTTCTTGGAAGAACTAGATTTTAGAGAATTTGGATAGCCAGAAAAGCAGGAGCTTCCATCTTATAAAAATATAAATAAAGATAAATGTGTCAAATATGCCATATGAGACACCAGGAAATAACATCTTAGTGTTTTACTCAGAGGCTAGAGAGAACATCGAGTTGTATTAATTTTTATTCACTTTGAGACAGCATAGTTAGAAGGATTCTGTGTAATTATTATAGAAATGCATCATCTTTTTTAATATATGAAGTACTGTTAAGAAATTAGATTGTTTATCTGTATATAAAGCAGAGAAATTACTTTGCCAATAAAGGTCCATCTAGTCAAGGCTATGATTTTTCCAGGGGTCATGTATGGATGTGAAAGTTGGACTGTTAAGAAAGCTGAGTGCCAAATAATTGATGGTTTTGAACTGTGGTGTTGGAGAAGACTCTTGAGAGTCCCTTGGCCTGCAAGGAGATCCAACCAGTCCATCCTGAAGATCAGCCCTGCGTGTTCATTGGAAGGACTGATGCTGAAGCTGAAACTCCAATACTTTGGCCACCTTATGCGAAGACCCTGATGCTGGGAGGGATTGGGGGCAGGAGAAGGGGACGAGAGAGGATGAGATGGCTGGATGGCATCACTGACTCGATGGACGTGAGTCTGAGTGAACTCTGGGAGTTGGTGATGGACAGGGAGGCCTGGTTTGCTGTGATTCATGGGGTCACAAAGAGTCGGACACGACTAAGCAACTGAACTGAACTGAACTGATGTGTTCATTTGATTAAATCTGGAGTCTTGTATAAAAAATGATTTTAAAAATTCCTTACTGTTTTATACAGTTGCCTCTATTAGTAGAGAACTGAATAAGCCAAATTGCTTATCCTTAATAAAAAAATCTCACCATAGATATTTTAAAAACCATCCAGATATTTTAAGAAAACTTCTCAACATATGTATACTTGAATTTCCCACAATGTCCAAGCTGACTGACTTTAAGGAAATCCAGTTAGCATTTATTTAGAAATATCATTTCAAAGTTAGTGGTTACAGTTAAGTATATTAGTTTTTAGAAAATACAGATATGCAAAAAGAGGAAATAATTCTGTCATGTAATTACATACATGTGATAATCAATGATGGCATTTTGGTTAATATCCTTCTAGTTGATTTTCAAAAATTTATATCATAACATTCATATTACATGTTTTATATGTGACAAATTATTTCCAGTTTTGTACATGTATTTTATTCTTGCTCTGTTTTATCATCATTATTTATTATTAAGGTTTATAGTCTTTATATAGTCAAATATTGCATCATTTCCATTATAGTGTATGATTTTTAGATCATGTTTAGAACTGTATTAAATTACATTAACATATGTGTAATTAAGTCTTATTACACAATTAAAAATCTTTAAAAGTTCAGTTCAGTCCCTCAGTCGTGTCCAACTCTTTGAGACCCCATGAAATGCAGCACGCCAGGCCTCCCTGTCCATCATCAACTCCCGGAGTCCACCCAAACCCATGTCCATCGAGTCGGTGATGCCATGCAACCATCTCATCCTCTGTCATCCCCTTCTCCTCCTGCCCTCAATCTTTCCCAGCATCAGGGTCTTTTCCAGTGACTCAGCTCTTCACATCAGGTGGTCAAAGTATTGGAGTTTCAGCTTCAACATCAGTTCTTCCAATGAACACCCAGGACTTATCTCCCCCAGGATGGACTGGTTGGATCTCCTTGTAGTCCAAGGGACTCTCAAGAGTCTTCTACAGCACCACAGTTCAAAAGCATCAATTCTTCGACACTCAGCTTTCTTTATAGTCCAACTCTTACATACATATATGACCACTGGAAAAACCATAGCCTTGACTAGATGGACCTTTGTTGGCAAAGTAATGTCTCTGCTTTTTAATATGATGTCTAGGTTCATCATAACTTTCCTTCCCAGGAGTAAGCGTCTTTTAATTTCATGGCTGCAATCACCATCTGCAGTGATTTTGGAGCCCCCAAAAATAAAGTCAGCCACTGTTGCCACTATTTCCCCACCTATCTGCCATGAAGTGATGGGACTGGATGCCATGATCTTCGTTTTCTGAATGTTGAGCTTTAAGCCAACTTTTTCACTCTCCTCTTTCACTTTCATCAAGAGGCTCTTTAGTTCTTCTTCAGTTTCTGCCATAAGAGTGGTGTCATCTGCATATCTGAAGTTATTGATATTTCTCCCAGCAATCTTGATTCCAGTTTGTGCTTCTTCCAGCCCAGCGTTTCTCATGATGTACTCTGCATATAAGTTAAATAAGCAGGGCGACAATATATAGCCTTGACATACTCCTTTTCCTATTTGGAACCAGTCTGTTGTTCCATGTCCAGTTCTAACTGTGGCTTCCTGACCTGCATACAGGTTTCTCAAGAGGCAGGTCAGGTGGTCTGGTATTCCCATCTCTTTCAGAATTTCCCACAGTTTATTGTGATCCACACAATCAAAGGCTTTGACATAGTCAATAAAGCAGAATTAAGATGTTTAACTTATTCTATACTTAATATATGGTGAGTACTTTCCATTAAATTTAATATTTTTCACTAATATTTTTGTTGTTTGTATAAAATAATTTTGCACAGATGCACCATAGTTTATACTTGTCTTTGGTTTCTAATTGTTAATTCATCTGATTTTTGACTTATGGGGAATACTCCAGGGAATTTCCATATAGCTTGACCTTTGACCATATCAAAATAATTTCCTTAGGACAATCTCCATAAAATATGATTAATATATCAAACAATATGCACTTAAGGTTTTGATAACTATTGCCAAATTACCTTCAGGAAAGATTGTACTGTTTATACACTCCCCACCAATGTCTAGGACTGCCCATTTTCTCATATGTTCGAGAATGCTGGCAGTTTTAATAAGAAATACTTGAGTCATTTTAGAAGTAAAAGATTGTAATTTATTCTTAAATTTGTCCTTCATATGACTTATAATGGGTTATTTGAAAAGCTTCATTGATTTTTTGTAATTTTAAAACCTGTTTCAGTCCTGGTGAAGAAAGTATTTTATTTTCTTTAGTCTTAAATGGGGATGCTAATAATCAGGGATTGCTTCCTCGGTGTCTCAATGGTAAAGAATCTTCCTGTCAAGCAGGAAATGCAGGTTCAATCTCTGGGTCGGGAAGATCCTCTGGAGAAGGAAATGGTAACCCACTCCAATATTCTTGTCTGGGAAATCCCATGGACATAGCAGCCTGGTGCACTACAATTCATGGGGTCACAAAGAGTCAGACATGACTTAGCAGCTAGATAGCAACAACACAATAATTGTGAAGACTCAAAGATTAGAATAAGCTATGTAGATGAGTAATCTAAAAACTATTTTCCTGAATGTATGTATTTATTCAATACATATTTACTGAGTACTTTCTATTTGCTTGACACTTTTCTAGGTATTTGGTAGACAAAATTTCTGTACCCCACCAAAAAAAAAAAAAAAAAAGTAATATAAGATCTAGTACAGCCACTATGGAGAACAGTGTGGAGATTCCTTAAAAAACTGGAAATAGAAGTGCCTTATGATCCAGCAATCCCACTGCTGGGCATACACACTGAGGAAACCAGAAGGGAAAGAGACACGTGTACCCCAATGTTCATCGCAGCACTGTTTATAATAGCCAGGACATGGAAGCAACCTAGATGCCCATCAGCAGATGAATGGATAAGAAAGCTGTGGTACATATACACAATGGAGTATTACTCAGCCATTAAAAAGAATTCATTTGAATCAGTTCTAATGAGGTGGATGAAACTGGAGCCTATTATACAGAGTGAAGAAAGCCAGAAGGAAAAACACCAATACAGTATACTAACGCATATATATGGAATTTAGAAAGAGGGTAACAATAACCCTGTGTACGAGACAGCAAAAGAGACACTGATGTATGGAACAGTCTTATGGACTCTGTGGGAGAGGGAGAGGGTGGGAAGATTTGGGAGAATGGCATTGAAACATGTAAAATATTATGTATGAAACGAGATGCCAGTCCAGGTTCAATGCAGGATACTGGATGCTTGGGGCTAGTGCACTGGGACGACCCAGAGGGATGGTATGGGGAGGGAGGAGGGAGGGGGGTTCAGGATGGGGAACACATGGATACATGTGGTGGATTCATTTTGATATTTGGCAAAACTAATACAATTATGTATAGTTTAAAAATTAAATAAAATTAAAAGAAAAGTCCCACCAAAAAAAAAAAAAAAAGATCTCTTAATCATTAGGACTAAGAAGAAAAATAAAGCAAATTAGAAGATAAAAAAAGATGAATACTATGGGTGTTTTATTTAGGATGGTCAAAGAAGATCCCTATCAGAAATTGACATCTGAGCACAGACTTGAGTGAATTTAGGAAAGAAGGCATGTGACTGTTTGGGGGAAGAGTATTCTAGGCAGAGAAAATAAGTGCAAAAGTCCACTCTATTTTTTAACAATTATTATAGTCAGTTTAGTTATTCACAAAGGTATAACCCTTTTCCCTTTTGAAACCATCTTGATAGCTTTTCTTCCTAGTCAGCTTAGTTTTGAAACTAACCATACCTGCATGATAATCTGAAGTTTAAGAAAATACATAGGAAAATAACTGTTTTAAATTGAATTTAGTATAATGGTGATAGTTTTACTGACTTCATTTTGAGTACCATGTAATTACTAGGAAATGGTTTCTGTAAAAGTGCTGAGTAATCAAGAGCAGCTTATGGCTATATAAACTTACAAGTGATGGCAATTATTTCTTTTAATAAAAACTGATAAATGGAGAATGTATAACAGGCTATAAAAAGAGGCTAATAAGAGCTGAGCACAATTATAATTTATTTTTCAGAATAATTTTGTATATAAGAAAATGGCTGACAGCTCGGCCATATGGCAGAGCAAGAACAGAAGCACACTGGTTTTAGGGAAGATTTTATAGAAAATATCATCACTTGAATGAGTCAGAAAGTGTGCTATGGTGTTAAATTCACATTGGATGGCAGATGGAAGTGAGCTTCCATATCAAGTGCAATCTTGGGTTTGAATTTCAGAGTGTTAACTGGCTGCCCTTTTTCCATATGATTCTGTTCATAAGGAGATCCATGCTCAATATTTGTACCAATCCATCATTCTGTAATTTTTGCCCTTATATTCTTACCTTGTTCCATTTTTAACCTGTGTGGTTTTGAAATGTTTTAGCTTTCTGCACATTTTCTCTGCATTAAATATGAAAAATCCTTAAGGGATAGGAAAATACATACTCAGATCAACAACTATAGCACTGTTTTGTTAGGCCCACTAAAATATATGATGTAAAGCTGTTTCCTTAACAGGTAATACTCAAGCTAAACAGATGAAAGAATGAATAGTTCAAAGGAATTGTAGATGAAGATACAAAATTGAAAGTATATTTCTATAAACCTAACATAGAGCTTGACTAATATTGATGGGATAAAGCTGTTACCACTGACCCCCATTTCTTGAAATGTCATGATTTTCGTGCTTTGAGAAATGTCTTTTCAGTGCTCATCCTCTCAAAAGTACATAGTGAAGTTTCCAGATCATGTGATAATGTGATGGCATCATCATTCTGTAAGCTAATAGGAAATGTGCTTATGTATACAAGTATTCTATTGTTTGTAAAATTTGTCATAATTTTAATACCGTAAGTTTTGATAGATATAGGCCATGTAGGCAAAAGCTCTTTGGAGTCTTCAATAATTCTAAGAGTATAAGGGGCTTCTTAACTAGAACATTTGAGAACTGTTGACATAAATTGTAATATCTCTACTTCTCCATTCCTCTCTATCCTCTCTATCCCTCCTTAGGCTCTACTTTCCAGTTTTGCTGAAATATTAGAAATTATCTAAGCTTATCTTAATTTGTATTAAGTTACCAGTTGCATGTGTACATGGCTTTTCTTCTGCTTAGAATGTCCTTCTTTCCCTTTACTTGAAGAACTTCTAGTGATTCTTAAAATTATAGAAATTATAGTGCAAGCCTTTGCTCTCCTATGAAGCTCTGTAAGAATTACCTTGATAGACAGAGGTACACTATCCATTATGGTAATATAGCACTATTTGCAGTCGTCAATGATAGCATGTGTGATGCTTTGAAAATGATTTTTGATCAAAATGACAGAATAGGAATTTTCTACTATTTTCCCCAAAGAACATAAATTTTGACAGTCACCTTATTCATGAGAGTGACTTTGTGGAAGTCTGAGACTTGAGGGGCAAAGTTCTAGCACACCACTGGAACAAAATCAATCTGAGATTGGACACATTGAAGAGGGTAAGAGGAACAATTTTACTTTACCTGCATCATCTCTTCCCAGAGGCAGCACAGCCCAGTGCCAAGAGAGGCTTTACTGATCCAAGAATTCTCCCATAGGGGAAAGTGAAAGCATATGAATGAGCATCCAGCTTTTCCAGCTGTGTAGGATGCTGCCAAAGAGACCTCCTTGTCCTTACCCTATCCAGATTAAAGTGTACGTGCTTCATGACCCAGGGATGGGGAGCAACTGGGAGAATAGCCAGAGATCTGGGAGGGCATCAGCAGGATGTAGATCCAGTAACCTCTTCATAGATTCCACCAGCCTGTCTATTTTCCACTGGGTACACCTTGCCTATGTATCTCCCCAACTAACCCATGGGCACCCCCAGTGCTTTATGTAACTTACCCACACATTTCCTTTGCCTTGTGGCTGGCTCCATGTGCAATTCCCTGAAAGTGGCAAGACTGAGCTTTTACTGATGGCTAGTGAATGCATCAGAAAGCTAGCACAACTATGTGGAACGGGAGACAGTATAGAAACTTGAGATCCAGCACTGTCCTAGGGAAAGCAAATAGGAAGCTGTCAGCTTCTGGTCTGATTTTGCAGAATTGATAGAAGGCATATAATCTTTAGAATTCCTTCAAGAAGGAACAAGACATATAGAGCACGAGTATCCATAGGAAAAGTCTGAGAAAGCCCCAGAATTCCTAACAGGGCTGACTTAAGGCACATTGTCAAACCTTTAGGTAGCCTAAGGCAAAAAAAGAAGACTCAAATAATCATAAATGAAAGTGGAAACATTACAACTGATGTCACAGAAATACAAAGAATCATAATAAACTACTATAAATAATTATATGCCAACAAATTGGAAAACGAAGAGATGAATGCATTCCTAGAAATAGACAACCTGTTAAGACTGAATCATGAAGAAATAGAAAATCTGAGCAGACTAATAATGAGTAAGGAGATAGAATCAGTAATCAAATAACACCCAAAAAAGAAAAGCCCAAGACCATGTGGTTTCATTGGTGAATTTCAACAAACATTTAAAGAAGAATTAGCACCAAAACTTCTCACATGCTTCCCAAAATGTTGAAGAGGAGAGAATACTCTGAAACTCATTTTATAAGGCCTACATTACCCTGATTCTAAAGCTAGCTGAGGCTACTACATAAAAAGAAAACTACAAGCCAATAATGTTGATGAATATAGATACAAAAAGTCTTAAACCAAATACTGGCAAGCTAAATTCAACAGCACGTTGGAAGATAATACAACATAATCAAGTGGGATTTATCTCAGGGATACAAGGATGGTTTAATAGATGTAAATCAACAAACATCACAATAGGATGAAAATAAAAAATCTTGTAGTCTTCTAAATAGATACAGAAAGAGCATTTGATAAATGCAACCTCCTTTCATTATAAAAAAATGTTGGGAAACTGGGTGTAGAAGGAATGTACATAGTAAAGTCCACGTAAGACAAGCCAACAGCTAGCATCATGCTCAAATTTAAAAGGTTGGAAGCTTTTCCTTTAATAGCAGGAAGAAGACAAGGAAGCCCACTCTTGCCACTTCTATTCAACATAGTACTGAAAGTCTTAGGTACAGGAATTAGGCAAGAGAAAAATGTAAAGCTTCCAAATAATAAGGGAAGAATCAAGAATTGCTGGTTGAAAATTATCTCTGTTTGCAGATGATATGAACTTGTGTATCAGTTCAGTTCAGTTCACTCACTCAGTCATGTCTGACTCTTTGCAACACCATGAACCACAGCACGCCAGGCCTCCCTGTCCATCACCAACTGCTGGAGTCCACCCAAACCCATGTCCGTTGTGTCAGTGATGCCATCCAACCAACTCATCCTCTGTCATCCCCTTCTCCTCCTGCCCTCAATCTTTCCCAGCATCAGGGTCTTTTTTCAAATGAGTGCGCTCTCTGCATCAGGTAGCCAAAGTATTGGAGTTTCAGCTTCAGCATCAGTCCCTCCAGTGAACACCCAGGAGTGATCTCCCCCAGGATGGTCTGGTTGGATCTCCTTGTAGTCCAGGGGACTCTCAAGAGTTTTCTCCAACATCACAGTTCAAAAGCATCAATTCTTCGACACTCAGCTTTCTTTATAGTCCAACTCTCACATCCATACATGGCCACTGGAAAAACCATATCCTTGACTAGATGGACCTTTGTTGGCAAAGTAATGTCTCTGCTTTTTAATATGATGTCTAGGTTGATCATAACTTTCCTTCCAAGGAGCAAGTGTCTTTTAATTTCATGGTTGCAATCACATCTGCAGTGATTTTGGAGCCCAGAAAAATAAAGTCAGCCACTGTTGCCACTGTTTCCCCATCTATTTGCCATGAAGTGGTGGGACCAGATGCCATGATCTTTGTTTTCTGAATGTTGAGTTTTAAGCCAACTTTTTCACTCTCCTCTTTCACTTTCATCAAGAGGCTCTTTAGTTCTTCTTCAGTTTCTGCCATAAGAGTGGTGTCATCTGCATATCTAAGGTTATTGATATTTCTCCTGGCAATCTTGGTTCCAGCTGTGCTTCATCCAGCCCAGCATTTCTCATGATGTACTCTGCATATAAGTTAAATAAGCAGGGTGACAATATACAGCCTTGACATACTCCTTTTCCTATTTGGAACCGGTCTCTTGTTCCATGTCCAATTCTAACTGTTGCTTCCTGACCTGCATACAGGTTTCTCAAGAGGCAGGTCAGGTGGTCTGGTATTCCCATCTCTTACAGAATTTTCCACAGTTTATTGTGATCCACACAATCAAAGGCTTTTGCATAGTCAATAAGGCAGAAATAGATGTTTTTCTGGAACTCTCTTGCTTTTTCTATGATCCAGTGGATGTTGGCAATTTGATCTCTGGTTCCTCTGCCTTTTCTAAAACCAGCTTGAATATCTGGAAGTTCACGATTCATGTATTGCTGAAGCCTGGCTTGGAGAATTTTGAGCATTACTTTACTAACATGTGAGATGAGTGCAATTGTGCGGTAGTTTCAGCATTCTTTGGCATTGCCATTCTTTGGGATTGGAATGAAAACTGACCTTTTCCAGTCCTGTGGCCACTGCTGAGTTTTCCAAATGTGCTGGCATATTGAGTGCAGCACTTTCACAGCATCATCTTTCAGGATTTGAAATAGCTCAACTGGAATTCCATCACCTGCACTAGCTTTGTTTGTAGTGATGCTTCCTAAGGCCCACTTGACTTCACATTACAGGATGTCTGGCTCTAGGTGAGTGTGAGTGATCATACCTTCGTGATTATCTGGGTCATGAAGATCTTTTTTTGTACAATTCTTCTGTGTATTCTTGCCACCTCTTCTTAATATCTTTTGCTTCTGTTAGGTCCATATCATTTCTGTCCTTTATTGTGCCCATCTGCCAATGAAATGTTCCCTTGGTATCTCTAATTTTCTTGAAGATATCTCTAGTCTTTCCCATTCTATTGTTTTCCTCTGTTTCTTTGTACTGATTGCTGAGGAAGGCTTTCTTATCTCTCCTTGCTATTCTTTGGAACTCTGCATTCAAATGCATATATCTTTCCTTTTCTCCTTTGCTTTTCACTTCTCTTCTTTTCACAGCTATTTGTAAGGCCTCCTCAGACAGCCATTTTGCTTTTTTGCATTTCTATTTCTTGGGAATGGTCTTGATCCCTGTCTCCTGTACAGTGTCACGAACCTTCATCCATAGTTCATCAGGCACTCTGAACTTGTGTATAGATAATCATAAAGACTCTATCAAAAACTATTATAATACATGAGTATAGTAAAGTTGCAAGACACAAAATCAACAGACAAAAATCAATTATTTCTATTCACTAATAAGTATCTGAAAAAGAAAACATTTTCATTTAGAATAGCATCAAAAACAATAAAATACTTGATTGAATTTAATGAAAGTAGTTAAAGACCATACACTGAAACTGTAAAACATTGATGCAAATAATTGAATAAGATACAAATAAATGGAAAGATACTTGAGGTTATGGATCAGAAAAATTACTATTGTTAAAATATTTATAGTACCCAAAGCCATCTATAGAGTCAATGCAATTCCTATCAAAATTCCAATAGCATTTTTCATAGGAATAGAAAACAATTCTAAAATTTTTGTGGAACAACAAAAGACCTGGAATAGACTAAGCAATTCTGAGAAAGAATGACAAAGCTTGAGGCAGCATATGTCCTGATTTTCAAGTACATTGCAAAACTATTTGAATCAAAACAGCATGGCACTGGCATAAAGGGAGACCTGTAAGGGTGGCACTAGTGGTAAAAAACCCACCTATGATGCAGGAGACACAGTGAGACATGGCTTTGAACCCTGGGTTGGGAAGATACGCTAGAGAAGAACCTGGCAACCCACTTTACTATTCTTGCCTGGAGAATCCCTTGGACAGAGGAGCCTGGTGGGCTATAGTTCATAGGGTCCTAAAGAGTCGGACATGACTGAAGCAACTAGAATGCATGCATAAACCAATGGAGGAGCTTCCCAGGTGGTTCAGTGGGTGAAGAATCTGCCTGCCAATGCAGCAGGTACAAGAGATGCAGGTTTGATCCCTGGGACCAAGAAGATCCCTGGAGTAGTAAATAGCAACCCACTCTGGTATTATTGCCTGTAAAATTCTTTGGACAGAGATGCCTGGCTACAGTCTATGGGGTTACAAAGAGTCAGATATGACTTTGCACACATGCATAGACCAATGGAACAGAACTGAGAGCCCTCGAAATAAAAACATGTATATACAGTCAATTAATAATTGACAAAGAGCTTCCCTGGTGGCTCAATTGTTAAAGAATCTGCCTGCAAAGCAGGAGACGTCTGCAAAGCAGGAGACCTTGGTTTGATCCCTGGGTCAAGAAGATTCCCTGGAGCAGGAAATGGTAACCCACTCCAATATTCTTG
Organism: Bos javanicus; assembly: GCF_032452875.1. Lineage (NCBI taxonomy): Eukaryota > Metazoa > Chordata > Mammalia > Artiodactyla > Bovidae > Bos > Bos javanicus. Next base: position 5,880,635 of record NC_083897.1, read on the forward strand.
CCTGGGAAATCCCATGGACAGAGGAGCCTGGTGGGCTATAGTCTGTGGAGTCTCAAGGGTCAGATATGACCTAGCAGCTAAACCACCACTAATAATTGACAAGCCGAAAATATTCAGTGGATTAACTCTCTTCATTTAATAGTTGTGAGAAAACTGGTATTCACTTACAGAAGAATTGAATTAAACCTTATCTCACATCACTTATAAAAGTAAACTCAAAATGGGCTTAGGTTAGGACCTAAAAAAAAAAAAAAAAGACCTAAAATCACAAAAATCCTAGAAAACATCAGGATAAAGCTTCTTAACTTTGGTCTTGGTAGTGGTTTTTTAGATATTAAACCAAGAACATAATCTATAAAAGCAAAAATAAGTGGGACTAGATCATGCTCAAAAGGTTTGGCAAGGCAAATAAATAATTGAGAAAATGAAAAGGCAACCTATGGAATAGGAGAAAATATTTGCAAACCATGTATCTAATAAGTGGTTATACAAAATATTTAAGGGACTTATATAATTCAAAAGCAAAATGTCAAATAATCCTCTTAAATAATGGGCAATGGAATTGAATAGATATTTTTTCCAAAAATGGCATACAAACAGTCATCAGGTATGTAAAATATTGGTCAACATCAATGTGCTATGCTTAGTCACTCAGTTGTATCTGACCCTTTGCGGCCCCGTGGACTGTAGCCCACCCGGCTTCTCTGTCCATGAGGATTCTCCAGGCAAGAAGACTGGAGTGGGTTGCCATTCCCTCCTCCAGGGGATCTTCCCAACCCAGGGATCAAATCCAGGTCTCTCACATTGTGGGTGGATTCTTTACCATCTGAGTCACCAGGGAAGTCCCAAGAATACTGGAGTGGGTAGCCTATCCCTTCTCCAGGGGATCTTCCCCACCCAGGAATTGAACTAGGGTCTACTGCCTTGCAGGCAGATTCTTTACCAGCTAAGCCACCCAGGAAGCCTGGTCAACATCACTAATCATCAGCAAATTAAAGTCAAAACCACCTCACACCTCTTAGAATGGCTATTAACAACAAGACCAGATGCAAAAATACTGATGTGGAGAAAATGGAATCTTACAGTGTACTACTGGTAAAAATATAAATTGGTACAGCCACTATGGAAACGAACATGGAGAACCCTAAAAAATTAAAAATAGAACTATCAAGAAATCTCAGAATCCTACTTTTTGAATACAGTCTTCTGTCTATGGTTCCACAGCCATAGGTGGAAAATATTAAAAAAAAATTTTTTTTCAATATATTCTAGAAGGCCAAACTTGCATTTGCCATGTGCTGGCAACTGATTACATTACCTTTATATTGTATTTACAACTATTTACACAGCATTCATACTGTCTTAGGTATTATAAGTTATCTAGGGATGATTAATGGAGAAGGCAATGGCACCCCACTCTAGTATTCTTGCCTGGAAAATCCCATGGACGGAGAAGCCTGGTGGGCTGCAGTCCATGGGGTCGCGAAGAGTCAGGCATGACTGAACGACTTCACTTTCACTTTTCACTTTCATGCACTGGAGAAGGAAATGGCAACCCTCTCCAGTGTTCTTGCCTGGAGAATCCCAGGGACAAAGGAGCCTAGTGGGCTGCTGTCTATGGGGTCGCACAGAGTCGGACACGACTGAAGCGACTTAGCAGCAGCAGCAGGGATGATTTAAAGTATATGAGCAGATGTGTGTAGGTTATGTGCAACTGCATCATTTTATTTAAGAGATTTGAGCACTTCAGATTTTGGTATCCACAGGAGATCCTGGGATCAGTACCCCGTGGATACCAAAGAAAAATTGTGTGCATCTGAAGATGAAATTACTATTTTTAGGAGATTGCTGCACTCTTGGGTTCATTGTAGCATTATTGTAGCAGGACATGGAAAAAACATGTATCCATTGACAGATGAATAGATAAAGAAAACTTGGTATGCATGTGTGTCACACAGAGTGGAATATCATTCAGCCATGAAAGCAAGAAATCCTCCTATTTGCAACTACATGTATGGACCTTGAGGACATTATGCTAAAAAGGCCAAAGCTAAAGAAACAGAGAGTAGAATGATGTTCGCCACTGGGTCTGGGAGATGGGGAGATGTTGGTTAAAAGGTACAAACTTCATTTATAACATGAATAACTTCTGGGGACTCTACTGTACAGCATAGTGGTGCTAGATTATAGTTAATAGTACTGCGTTATATACTGGAGAGTTACTCAGAGTAGATCTTAAACATTCTTACCACAGAAAAACATAAATGGTAAGTGTATAAACTGATGGATGTATTAACTAACCTTATTGTGGTGACCATACACAATATTTATGCATATTGTATCATCATGTTGTATACCTTATAATTACATAGCTTTATTTTAACTTATGTTTCAATAAAGCTGGGATAAAAAGATATGACTTTTGTGTACATGTTGGTCTCCTAAACAAATTTAGTAAGAGTGTGAACTCTGATTTTAAGGCATGTTTTCTCAAGAAATACACAGTAAACATTGCTTGAATTAATAATAAAAAAATCATATATGATATTTATTAAGCACTTATATGCAAGTATTAGTCTATGACCTCTAATAGTATTGTTTTATTTAATCCTAGCCACAACTTTGTGGGATAAGTACCATTTTCAATTAAAATGATTAAAAAAATACCTGGCATATGACAAGGTCCAATTACAGTTATCATAATTATCATAATCATTGCCAGACTCCACAAAGAAACTGAGATGCAGATTGGTTAACTAATTCCTCCAAAGTTACACAGTTAAAGTGGCAGGACTTGTTTGAATCCTAGAACTGTAGCTCCAGTACCCGGGCACTGGATTACTACTCTTATACTGTGGATCTACAAACATGTTAGTTAATAATGGCAGTGGAAATAGTTATGGAAATTACCTCATGGTTTGACTGGTCCAAAATTAGCTAATTTATTTCTGGAGAAAGGGTCACAGCCTCTTTAACCAGAGAATGAAGAAAAAATTCATTAACATATGGCAAGGGTAGTTATGCACTATAGAGAAAAGAGTGCTAGCTTGACAGAACATTTACCACAACAGTATCAGTTGAAATCTATTTCTGTGGCCATTTTCAATAGAATCCAACAAAAGTTTAGATAGGAAATAGATAGCCAGTTACTGGATTCTAGTAGACAGGGAAATATATATTGATAAGTTCTTTTCCCTACCTATTCCCCCATAAGCATGGGCAGCAGCTGGCTCTTATGGTAGACCAGAGTAATAATTAAGGAGAGAAAACAAATTCAACAGTGGGGAGACTGAGTTTGGATTAAGCACTTCTCTTTAGACATTGCTTGACTCTATGCTTGGAAATGAACTTCAGAGATGCCTTTATCAGTAGGATAGTCAAGTCATATCCTGCAGGAAAAGCGTGTAAGTATAACAAATGAAGAGGGGATCAACAATTATATGTTCTATGTGTAGGTTTCAGTGGTTTTCAGACTCTGTTCTTCAGAGCTATAGAGGGTTTTGAAAACCCCTCTCAAAGGCTGTCAGAGTGCAGGAGGGGTGAGTAGGCAACATTTCAGGCCACCTACTTCCATATTAACCAAATTATCTCCACTTTAATTCTCTTACATATTGGGCTTCTGCATGGCATTTCAGTTGACCAGAATGTTTGCTGCTGAAGTTATTTTCAAAATCATTTACCTTCAGTCATAAAGTACTTTCACATAATTTCCCAGTAATTGTCTTAGCTATCCTGTTTTATAGTTGAGAAAGCAGAAGATGCAAGAATTGAGGTAATTTGCCTAGGATCACAAACTAGTAAATTGTGGAGCTGGGACTCAAATACACTGTTATTAATTCCAAGTCTGATTCTATTTCCATTTCACCAGTGATGGCTACTTGTGGGTCAGTATACATACATTTTTGACAATAAGTATTTTTTACAAGTTTATTGTTAGCAAAATTGTTATATATGTATATGTATGTGTGTGTGTGTGTGTGTGTGTGTATAGTGTGATGATTTGATATCTGTATACATTTTGAAAGGATTCCCACCTTTCATAGTTAATTAACACATTTTTTTGTGTGTGTGAGAATGGTGAAAGATATACCCTTAGTAAATTTCAGTTTATGATTCAGTATTATCAACTGTAATTAACATGCTATACACTAGATTTCAAAAGTTATTCATCTTACAACTAAAAGTTTGTATCCTTTTACCATCCTGTCCACATTTCCCCTGCCTGTCAGCTCCTGACAACCACCATTCTCTCTGTTTCTATGAGTTTAGTTGTTTTCTTTTTTTGATTCTACATATAGATTGGAATAATGTAGTATTTGTCTTTCTCTGTCTGGCTTATGTAAACCCTCCAGGTTTGTACAGGATTTCACAAATGACAAGATTATTTTTAAGGTGAGTAATATTCCATTGTGTTATATACAAAAAATACATATTTTTACCCTTTCATCCATAGGTAAGCAGTTTGTTTCCATATTTTGGTTATTGTGGATTTAGTACAAAAAACATGGAGTTTCAGATATCTCTGTGATCTAGTGGTTTTGTTTCCTTCAGATATATACTCATAAATGGGATTCCTGGATCATATGGTAGTTTAATTTAAAATTTCTTAAGGAACCTCCATAGAGGTTTTCATCGTGGCTATATGGATTTACATGCCCACCAGCAGTGCACAATGTTCCCTTTTCTCCACATTCTCTCTAACACTTGTTATCTCTTGTCTTTTTGATAATAGGTATCTTCACAGATGTGAGGCAATATTTCATTGTGGTTTGGATTTTCATTTCCCTGGTGATTAGTGATGTTGAGCATCTTTTCATATACTTATTGACCATTTATATGTCTTCCTTGGAGATACGTCTATTCAGATCATTTGCCCATTTTTTATTTGGGTAACTGGTTTTGTTAATGAGTTGTACGAGTTCCTAATATATTTTGGATATTAACACTTTATGTATTTTGGATATTAACTCCTTATCAGATATGTGGTTTCCAAATATCTTTTACATTCTGTAAGTTTCCATTTTATTCTGTTGATGATTACCTTTAAGCAAAAGCTTTTTAGATTTGATATAGTTCCACTTGTTTATTTTTTGTCTTTTTTGGTTTGCTTTTGATAAGAAATATACAAAATTATTGCTAAGACAAGTGTCAAGGAACTTATCCCTTGTGTTTTCTTCTAGGAGCTTTATGGTTTCAGGTCTTACCTTCACATCTTCAATCATTTTGAGTTGATTTTGTGTATGGTATACGATACCAGTTTCATTCATTTGCAAGTGAATATCCTTTTTCGCCAGTACTATTTATTGAAGAGACTATCCTATCCTGTATAGTTTTGGTGCCTTTGTTGAAAATTAATTGGCCATATATGTATGGATTTATTTCTGGACTTTTGATTTCATTGCATTTGTCTAAATATCTGGTTTCATGCTGTGCCATTTGACCTAATAGTGGAACACGGATGTGAATTAGGGAAAGAACAAAAAGTGTGGTCTTGGCCCAAGAGTAGATTCTATTGTCTCCTATCACCATATCTATTCACTTAAACCAGCATCTGTATTCATTTTCTTTGCCTTCCTGCTAGTTAGAATAGATGAATTCCCTGTGCTCCTAAGAAAACCAATCTTTCCAGTTTTGTGCTAGATCATAACCCTTTTCACCTTGTCAAGAACGCTATGTTAGCTGTTCTCCTACATGATCAATTTTTCTTTCTCTGTGGTTATTCCCTTTAGCATACCAATGTGCCCTTTCTCCCACCTTAAAAGAAACCAATCTCTTAAATCTAGTCCCCTATGTTCTACCACCTTCCTCCTGATTTTTCTATTCTTTGCTGTGGAAGTCCTCAAAGTTTAAAACACTTTAATCTCTAAATCCTGTGTTATGTTTGATTTTGATTGTTTCTCTCACCCAGAATGTCAGTTCTACCTGGCATGATTTTTGTTTGTTTTGTTCCATGAATTGCCAGCACCTAGAACAGTACCTGGAACACAGTAGGGACTCAATAAATACTAGATGAATAGTAGTTAATTTTCTTTTAAATTTATTAGTCAGCATCTGTGTAAATAAGTGTTGGTCCATATTGTATCTACTGATAACAATGTGTTGAGAGTAAACGACATTAATATAGAGTTCATGTGGTAAGGTGAGACCTCCTAGAGGAGTTTAAAAAAACTTGAGACTTCTGATTTTTTCACATCTTGTTTGGTGTTTTTCTATGATCTTGTTCTTCCAATTAGTGCTTCAGGTTCTCTGTATTTCTCTTGGGCATGGTTAATCCTGGAGACACAAGTTTTGGAGGTAGTTCTGTTTTGTGCCTCTTGCTGACAGAGCTATGAACTCTAAATAGAACTGGAGAAAATGAAAGTCTGCTTTTCATTCACTTATTTTCATCTTAGAGGCCTCTTAGCTCCTTTGTTAGTATCAGGGATAGGAAAGTGAAATCTCATCTTCATTATATTTCTAATTTCTATCTGTGAATAACAAGGATATTAAAAGCTGTCTGATAAATAATAAGACATAAAGTTGCCCTGGATTATTCTTGATGAAAGAACCTCCCATGCTAAAAGGACTGTTCTAAAATAATATTCTTCTTCTTGATATAATGTAGGAGGATTTTTTAAATTTTTGTTTCTGGAGGGTCTCTGTGGTTCTGAGCCAAATGAAATTCTCAGCACTGTCAAAACGCCAAGGTTGGCCCTAAAAATATCACAGTCTTATGGGAGTGCTTAGTCTCTTGGGTTGTGCGGGATAGCAGAGATTATTGAGTTTACCTCACAGGGGAATTTTAAAAGTAATGTTAAGTTATATTTTTTGTTTTAATTCCTTAACATGTTATGGAAATGCAAATCAAGCAGGTCCAAAGTTTTAGCAGTAATTTACTCATGTCTGTCCCATGTATAGGGTAATGGGAGTATTAGGGTGAGTAAACCTGACATCAGATACTCCTCTTTGCATGTGGGCAGGAAGGAGAACTACCTCCAGGTAGTTTTCCAGATAATGATGCACAATGGACTAGGATGAAGTTCCTATTGTGTTCTAAAGTTGCAAACATTGATCATCAAACCTAGTAGGATAGAGCTCTAGAAGGCTGAGACATGGACATCAGACCTGTAACTGCTATATTCCTGTATCAGAAAATAGGGCTAGTACAGTTGTGTAATGACAGGAAATATTAACAGTAGATATGTTGACATTTGGCCTTGGAGTACAAACAAAGCAGGCCAAAGGCTAACAGAGTTTTGCCAAGAGAACACACTGGTCATAGAAAACACCCTCTTTCAACAACACAAGAGAAGACTCTGCACATGGACATCACCAGATGCTCAATACCAAAATCAGATTGATTATATTCTTTGCAGCCAGAGATGGAGAAGCTCTATACAGTCAGCAAAAACAAGACTGGGAGCAGACTGTGGCTTATAACATGAGCTCCTTATTGCAAAATTCAGACTTAAATTGAAGAGAGTAGGGAAAACCAGTAGACCATTTAGGTATGACCTAAATCAAATCCCTAACGATTATACAGTGGAAGTGAGAAATAGATTCAAGGGATTGGATTTGATAGAGTGCCTGAAGAACTATGGACAGAGGTTTGTGGCATTGAACAGGAGGCAGTGATCAAGACTGTCCCCAAGAAAGAGAAATACAAAAAAGCAAAATGTTTGTCTGAGGAGGCCTTACAAAGGCTGAGAAAAGAAAAGAAGCTTAAGGCAAAGGAGAAAAGGAAAGATATACCCATTTGAATGCAGAGTTCCAAAGAATGGCAAGGAGAGATAAGAAAGCCTTCTTCAATCATCATTGCAGAGAAATAGAGGAAAACAGAATGGGAAAGACTAGAGATCTCTTCAAGAAAATTAGAGATACCAAGGGAACATTTCAGGCAAATATGGGCACAATAAAGGACAGAAATGGTATGGGCCTAACAGAAGCAGTAGATATTAAAAGAGGTGGCAAAAATACACAGAAGAACTGTACAAAAAGATCTTCATGACCCAGATAAACATGATGGTGTTGATCACTCACCTAGAGGCAGACATCCTGGAATGCAAAATCAAGTGGGCCTTAGGAAGGATCACTAGGAACAAAAGTAATGGAGGCGATGGAATTCCAGTTGAGCTATTTCAAATCCTGAAAGATAATGCTGTGAAAGTGCTGCACTCAATATGCCAGCACATTTGGAAAACTCAGCAGTGAACACATTACTGGAAAAGGTCAGTTTTCATTCCAATCCCAAAGAAAGGCAACGCCACAGAATGTTCAAACTACCACACAATTGCACTCATCTTACACGCTAACAAGGTAATGCTCAAAATTATTCAAGCTAGGCTTCAACAGTACGTGAACTGTGAACTTCTAGATTGTTCAAGCTGGATTTTGAAAAGGCAGAGGAACCAGGGATCAAATTGCCAACATCCATTGGATCATCAAAAAAGCAAGAGAGTTCCAGAAAAACATCTACTTCTGCTTTAATGACTACGCCAAAGCCTTTGACTGTGTGGATCACAACAAACTGTGGAAAATTCTTAAAGAGATTGGAGTACCAGACCACCTTACCTGCCTCCTGAGAAATCTGTATGCACGTCAAGAAGCAGCAGTTAGAACTGGACATGGAACAACAGACTAGTTCCAAATCGGAAAAGGAGTACATCAAGGCTATATACTGTCACCCTGCTTATATAACTACACATTGAGACTTCTCCCCTTTGATTGGGAAAGCAAACACATAATAAGGCTTAAAAACAATTATAAAACAGAGTAGTACAAATTTATCTATCTGGCTAATTCAAGGCCTGTACATGTCAAGCTGAATATTTAGGATCCTGCAGACAATTCATCTACATATCTATAGGATTTGGAAGCTTACTAGCTGAATGTTTTGGCTTAAGATTTTTATAATACCATTTGCTGAATCTCTATTCTTAGATCTGACATAGGAAAATGGTATGGTGGTAGTCTTGGTTTTTGATAGTGTTGCATAATTATTCTTCTCAATCCCAACACATTGATAGGTATTTGAATATGTATATGCGTATATTGGACATTGTGCCCTAAACAAGACCTACATAAACAACTTTTCAATTGGCATTTTCCTCCTCTATTACCAGTGCTATATTTGAATGCACTGTTGGATGACTTTGTGCATAAGTGAGTTTAAAATAATTATAACCTGCCACATTTTATGTCTTGTTTCAATCGAATGTTTTTAGTTGTGCTTTATTGGCAATTCCAGTGACTTGGAAATGGACTGATACATGTAGATCCTTACTAGTGGACATTTTGATTGTTTCCAAGCCTTTATTTTTCCCCAAATTTCTACAATGAGCATTTTTATGCATGCTCAGAAATAGTTTCTCTAGGCTATTTTCCTAGAAATGGAATAGCTGGGTCATCATGTATACGTGTCTTTAATTTTATTAGATATTGTTCTGTATATCTATCTGTTTATATATATCAATATATATATTGATATATATAAATATATATATATATAAATATATATAAATATATATATATATTTACCTCTACCTGAGGTCTATAAGCATTTACCTTTCTCTCTATCAAATGCTTGTATTATCTTTTTTTTAATTTTATTTATTTATTTTTTTAATTTTATTTTTAAACTTTACATAATTGTATTAGTTTTGCCAAATATCAAAATGAATCCATCACAGGTATACATGTGCTATGAATATGAATTTTTGTTCATCTTATTTAAGAAATTTTTATTTGCCATAATGTTACAATTATTCTGCTATAATTGTATTCATGATGTATGCTAGGGCTCAGGTTTTATATCTTTTATATGTGTAACCACTAGTATTACTTTAATAAGTAGCTTATCATTTTTCCACTAATTTGTGATGCCTTCTTTATCATAAACCATATTTACATATGTACTTGAGTCTACTATTCTCTTTTTTTAGTCCCATTAGTTTATTTGTCCTCCCGGGGTCAATGTCACATTGACTTATGAAGCATTATAATAAATCATGATGTATTACAATAGCTTTGTATTTACTTCTTGTTCTTCCTCAAAATTGTGTCTTAGCTATCTCTTGGAGAAGGCAATGGCACCCCACTCCGGTACTCTTGCCTGAGAAATCCCATGGACGGAGGAGCCTGGTGGGCTACAGTCCATGGGGTCGCGAGGAGTCGGACATGACTGAGTGACTTCACTTTCACTTTTCACTTTCATGCACTGGAGAAGGAAATGGCAACCCACTCCAGTATTCTTGCCTGGAGAATCCCAGGGATGGGAGCCTGGTGGGCTGCCGTCTATGAGGTCACACAGAGTCGGACATGACTGATGTGACTTAGCAGCAGCAGCAGCTATCTCTTACAAACTGTGAAGTCAGCTTCTCAAGTTCCAGAAGAAATTCTATTGATGAAATTAAATTGAGATAGCATTAATTTTATAGATTAATTTGGAAGGATGATATAACTTCATGGTGTTGAGTATTCCCATCTATGATATAGTATAACTTTCAGTATATTAAGTATTCTAGAAACATATTTACTTTCCTCCCCAACATTTCAAGGAGTTTATAGCAGTTTAACTCCAATCAGCTCCTCACATTGTATGGGTTATGTGGTGCTTAGTCGCTCAGTCATGTCTGACTGTTTGTGACCCCATGGACTGCAGCCCAACAGGCTCCTCTGTCCATGGGATTCTCTGGGCAAGAATACTGGAGTAGGTTGCGGTGCCCTCCTCCAGGGGATCTTCCCAACCCAGATCTCCTGCATTGCAGGCTGATTCTTTACTATCTGAGCCATCAGGGAAGCCCAGGAATACAGGAGTCGGTAGCCTATCCCTTCTCCATGGGATCTTCCCTACCCAGGAATCAAACCAGTGTCTCCTGCATTGTAGGTGAATTCTTTATCAGCTGAGCTACTAGGGAAGCCCCTCACACTGCATATGTAATAACTATTTGATATATTAATTTCACTTTCTTTTAAACTATAGTTGATTCTTATTATGTATGTTGCTTGTAGCTAATTTTATTTACTTAGCTTTATTTAATAAGCTAGTCTTATTTTTAATCTCTTTCTTTATTACTGTTTTTTGTATTTTAATCCTTCCCTTTGGGCCACCTTTCCTTTTGTCCTCAATTGTGTTATTTAGTATTGTCCAGGGAGTGTCTATGGGTAACAAAATTAATATTTCTTTGTCTGTAAATACTTTTAATGTCTAGGTGTGTATTTCTTTTTCATTCTCTTTGTACCTTTCAGTTTGATTTTGGAAAATTTGCCACCAATATCTGTTCAAATATTGCCTGACAGTGTTTCTAATATCTATTTCTATGATTCATACTCAGTTCAGTTGCTCATTGTGTCTGACTCTTTGTGACCCCATGGACTGCATCATGCTAGGCCTTCCTGTCCATCACCAACTCCCGGAGTTTACTCAAACTTGTGTCCGTCTAGTTGGTGATGCCATCCAACTATCTCATCCTCTGTCACCGCCTTCTCCTCCTGCCCCCAATCCCTCCCTGCCCTTCTCATCTCTCAAGCTCCCTTTCAAAATTTCTATCTTTCCATTTCTGTGTGTTGTATTTTGGATAATTTTTTCAGATCTAGCTTTCATACTACAAATTTTTCTTCACTTATGTCTTTCTCATTTGGTGTTTGACTTGCTCCTGGAGTTTTTAGGGCAACTCTTTTTGTTTATTTTTATGTGAAGAATTCTATTTGGTTATTTTTTTAAATGATGAGTTCTTTTGCTGATGTCCTATTGATTCCTTGTGGTTTTTATTTCTTCATTTATTTCTTCAATCACTTTAAATATACTTATTTTATGGTTTATCTCAGATTGCTCTGTTTCAAGGTCTTAGAGGTACTAATCTTTCTGTGTGTGTTGACTGATGTACTTCTCCTAATAGATTGTTTCTTCGTGTGGTTTTAATTCTTTTATTAGAAGCGCATCTTTAGTTTACTTGGAGGAGTAGGAGATGGGAAGCATTGAGTTTCTATGTGTCCCTGATTGTAGAAGTGTTATATCAAAAGTAATTTTGTACATGCTTCTGTCCAGAGCCCAGGAGTTTCTCTGTTTTAAAAACGTCATCATGTTAATTTCATTCTTCAAGGTTTCCCCTACTATGTGTGTATTTTAAATTCAGATTTGACACGTGCATGGCACATGTGTGGCAACTTTGATTTCTTTTGAGAGACCTTTGCCCCACTCTGAACCATGGTTAATCAAAATTTGAATTTTCTCCCCATTGCTGATGGGTGGAGGCTTTCTAGTCCATCTTTGACTCAAAGGACAGTGCTACAGTGTTTTTGTCTTCATGTCCCTCAACAGGCGTTACAGCCCTAAAATCTAGGACCTATAATTAGTCAACTAATACCCTGGGCTTCCTAAACTTCTGCTCAAGGATTAATTGCTCTTGATTTTTTGAAGTTGTATGTACTTTTTTTTTTTACAACTAGGATTTTTACTTTCTTTTTTCATACTTGAGCATTTAATTTTTTTAAATATATATTTTATCCAATAGTTACATGTATTTTTAGCTGAGGTGGGGTGTCCACGTTCACTCAGTTTTCCATGTTACCATAACCATCTCACTGTACATTTATTTCACTGCACTTCACGCATTAAGGGCCAATACCCCTGGGGTGGGTACTGATGTTGCTGTGTATGCATGGATGTGATCGTGAACATGGGATTTCTTTATTGCAAATTTGCTTTATCTAATAGATTCTCTATCTCATTGCTTCTCATTCCATTTCTCACATGAGGTAGTATACTTTACTGGATTTTTTTTTACATTAGTATTGTTACCCTCCAATTTTTTTTTTTCTTTCTTATTTTTTGTGAGGGTTGGATAGGTATTATACATATGCACTTCTCTTCATGTATTTTTTTCTTAGTCCTTTGATGTGTAACATGGGAAAGTATTCATATGTATGATTTCTAAAGCCCATTAAACCTCTGAAATTTAGTAAACTGTTGTTGTGCAATACTGTTCTCCTTTAAGAAAGAGCTAGATTTTAATTTTCATAGGATTGAGATTCATCTTGCCATTTGCTTATTCTGATCTGTCTTATTGGAGTTGATGGAGTTGCAAATCAAGTTTCCTTTGAGAAATATAAATGACCTCATTTAATTTAGATAGTTTTTTATGTTAATGTGCGTTATTTATAAAGGATTCACTTTGAGGAATTCAATTTGCAGCATGAATAGTTCAATTTCCAGGTATAGTATGATTTGGGACACAGTGAAGCATTTGGATTACAAAATCCAACAAATATTTGTAAAAACATCTAGAGTTGCACCCCTCGTGAAAATCCATTAAAAACTTGAAAATAGAAGGTAAAAGTGGCATTTAAATATCTCAGAATTGAAAGTTGAAGTGATAGATTTTGCATTTGTCTTATTGATTTTGGAGGTTTCTAGTTATCTTGGAAGATAAAAAGGTATCTAGAAATAACATTTTCTGTAAAAGTACATTTAACTGTACCTTAATTTTATGATTTTTATTATGGTACTTGCTTATTAGTCATACATAAAAGGGAATGCCATTAGCTATAGGTTCTGTGCTTTAAATCATGCAGTGTACTATTCTTTGTTATTCTTTCTTTAGGCTTACGATTGCATTTATGATTCCAGATGGCAGTTGTTACAAGAAGCAATTTGCCAAAAGCATACCAAATTAATATTCATTTAATGTGCACAAAAGTCAAAGGACTTCATCTTTTACTTCCATTTAATATTGCCTTTTCAGATGCTCCCCATGCATACTTTGTAGTCATTCATTTTTCCTGGCATGCACACTCTGTCAGATTTTCCTCATTCAGACATCTCCTTACATGAGTTCCTGGCTTTTAGTGAAGTCTGGAAATGCATCAATCAGTGAAAATCACCAAATTGTTACCTATGCACAAAAGCAAGTTGCCAGTTACAGTTACCTCGGTTGGGAACCTTAGAGGATTTGAGGCTTTTTATGCAGCATTAAGGTTACTTGCCTGCACATAATATTGCAATTATTAAATCCCAGCAGTGCTACTTGGAATAAAAGACAAATGTTTATGTCTTTGAGGAGCTCATGTTCCACATCCACAAGGCAAGTATAATCCACACAACCTATTTATATAAAGATAATTTGGCACACTAGAGTTTACTAATTATTAAGGCACTGACTAACTCAGTAGCATACTAAAAACAAAGATCTGAAGCACACTCTCTTTTCTGGGTACCACGGCAAGGACAAAGGTTGAGAGGCTTATCTTGAAAGTGTCACTGAGCATATCTAACCTTTTGGGTCCCTTGCCATGGAAGCCACTTTAACATTGTTCTCTAGTGTTGTTTCAACAAGGGTGAAAATAACAAAAGAGTTCGCTGAGAGTGGGAATAGAACTGCAGGAAACCACGACATAAAAAGTCAACTGACCTTTTTTATTTTTATACAATGAAGCAACTTAAAATGTCTCTGCTTACTAATAAGGTTGGAGTCCTCAGATATTTCTGATGAGATATGGTCCGAGTATTAGAAGTAATCTTCCATGTAGTGAATATGTTTTACTGTGGTAGGTATTTTCAGCAAGAGGTCCCATGAAATCCTCCAGACCATGGGATAACTGACCTAGAGGCTTCAGGTTATCCCCACCCTCCATCTTTGTCCCTTAAACTGATTCTGTTTTGGTATCCATGGGCATCTCTTGCTTGTTTTTCTTATAAAGGCAGTCACTCAGTTGTGTACAACTCTTTGAAACCCCATGGACTGTAGCCTGCCAGGCTCCTCTGTCCATGGAATTCTTCAGGCAAGAAGACTGGAATGGGTTTGGTTGCCATTTCCTTCTCCAGGGGATCTTCCCAACCCAGGAACTGAACTCAGGTCTCTTGCATTACAGGCAGATTCTTTACCATTTGAGCCACCAGGGAAGCCCCTTATCAAGGAAGAGCACTGACAAAGTGATTTTCAGGCCTTCTTAAAAGCCAATAAGTTCAGTTCAGTCACTCAGTTGTATTTGACTCTGCGATCCCATGTACTGCAGCATGTGAGGTCTCCCTGTCCATCACCAACTCCTGGAATTAACTCAAACTCATGTCCATTGAGTCGGTCATGCCATCCAACTCATCCTCTATCATCCCCTTCTCCTTCCACCTTCAATCTTTCCCAGCATCAGGATCTTTTCAAATTAGTCAGTTCTGTGTATCAGGTGGCCAAAGTATTGGAGTTTCATCTTCAGCATCAGTCCTTCCAATGAATATTCAGTGTTGATTTCCTTTCGGATGAACTGGTTGGATCTCTTTGCTGTCCAAGGGACTCTCAAGGGTCTTCTCCAACACCACAGTTCAAAAGCATCAATTCTTCTTCTATAAAGAAAGTGCTCGGCTTTCTTTATAGTCCAATTCTCACATCCATATATGACTACTGGAAAAATCATAGCTTTGACTAGATGGGCCTTAGTTGGCAAAGTAATGTCTCTGCTTTTTAATATGCTGTCTAGGTTGGTCATAACTTTTCTTCCAGGAGCAAACATCTTTTAATTTCATGGCTGCAATTACCATCTGCAGTGATTTTGGAACCCCCAAAATTAAACTCTGTCACTGTTTCCGCATCTATTTGCCATGAAGTGATTGGACCAAATGCCATGATATTAGTTTTCTGAATGTTGAGTTTTAAGCCAACTTTTTCACTCTCCTCTTTCACTTTCATCAAGCAGCTCTTCAGCTCTTCTTTGCTTTCTGCCATAAGGGAGGTATCATCTGCGTTTCTGAAGTTATTGATATTCCTCCCAGCCATCTTGATTCCAGCTTGTGCTTCATCCAGTCCAGCATTTAAAAGCCTGTATCTCATTATTAAGACAAAATCTTCACATTTTTGAATAATACAATGATAAGGACTTATTATCTGTCACAGCATACTCTCTGAATCTGTCAGGATATCAACAGTAAATAAATGGAATATTCATATTATAATAATTTGAGGTGGGTTTATTTACAAAGGGGCTGTTTACAAATTGCCAACATTCATTGGATCATAGAAATAGCAAGAGAGTTCCAGAAAAACATCTACTTCTGCTTTATTGACTACACTAAAGCCTTTGACTGTGTGGATCACAACAAACTGTGGAAAATTCTTAAAGAGATGGGAATACCAGACCACCTTACCTGCCTCCTGAGAAATCCATATGCAGGTCAAGAAGCAACAGTTAGAACCGGACATGGAACAACTGACTGGTTCCAAATTGGGAAAGGAGTACATCAAGGCTGTATATTGTCACCCTGCTTATTTAACTTATATGCAGAGTATATCATGTGAAATGCCTGGCTTGATGAAGCACAAGCTGGAATCAAGATTGTTGGGAGAAATATCATTAACCTCAGATATGCAGATGACACCACCCTTATGCAGAAAGTGAAGAGGGACTGAAGAGCCTCTTGATGAAAGTGAAAGAGGAGAGTGAAAATACTGGCTTAAAACTCAACATTCAAAAAACAAAGATCATGGCAACCGGTCCCATCACTTCATGGCAAATAGATAGGGAAACAATGGAAATAGTGAGAAACTTTATTTTTGGGGGCTCCAAAATCACTGCAGATGGTAACTGCAGCCGTGAAATTAAAAGACGCTTGCTCCTTGGAAGAAAAGCTATGATCAACCTTGACAGCATATTAAAAAGCAGAGACATTATTTTGCTGACAAAGGTCCATCTAGTCAAAGCAATGGTTTTTCCAGTAGTCATGTATGGATGTGTGTTGGATCATAAGGAAAACTGAGTGCAAAAGCATTGATGCTTTTGAACAATGGTGCTGGAGAAGACTCTTGAGAGTCCCTTGGACTGCAAGGAGATCAAATCAGTCAATCCTAAAGGAAATCAGTGTTCATTGGAAGGACTGATGCATAAGCTGAAACTCCAATATTTTGGCTACCTGATGTGATAAACTGACTCATTTGAAAAGACCCTGATGCTGGGAAAACTTGAAGGCAGTAGGAGAAGGGGACGACAAAGGATGAGATGGTTGGATGGCATCACTGACTTGATGGATCTGAGTTTGAGCAAGGTCTGGGAGTTGGTTATGGCAGGGAAGCCTGGCATGTTGCAGTCCATGGGGTCACAAAGAGCTGAACATGACTGAGCAACTGAACTGTTCACAAAGCTGTGGACAGGGTGTATGAAACCAGAAGAGATAGTGCACAAACCAGGGAAAGTTGACATTGTCACCACGCCTAGTCCTGAGAGACAGGAAAGAGAGTGGCTACTGGAACCCAGATGGAGAGGGTTCATGGGAAAATGGCTTTAAGGCCAGTGACTTTCTTTTGAGAGAGATGCAGCTATCCAGAGTAAAACCTCATAAGAAGAGAACTAAGGGAATGAGTACATTGACATCACTCTCCTCTTTCCTGCTGGTCTTCTGCTGATATTCCCCATTGTCTGAACCTCACTGAAAGCCAGAGGGCAGGTGATTTCAGTGATCAGGCTCTGAGGCATGAAGCCAGATAATGAATACTAGAGAGTGAATCTGGGCCTGCAGTTTTATTTATGTCTATGATGTAACAGACTCCTTCTTTAGATTATTTCGTTTAATTTTTATAATAACTCCATAAGGGAATATTTTATTTGTCCCATTTTACTGATGAGAAGTTGAAGCATAATGAGTCTAATTAATTTGACCTGGGTCACACAGATAATTAAACTCAAATTTGGGCTCATATATATGATACTATATTTCTTCTCTTTACAAAGCTCATTATTGTTAGCTTACAGTTATTGAGAGGTTATTGAGTCTAATTCTCTTTTTTTTAAATTTTATTTTGTTTTTAAACTTTATATAATTGTATTAGTTTTGCCAAATATCAAAATGAATCCATCACAGGTATACATGTGCTCCCCATCCTGAACCCTCCTCCCTCCTCCCTCCCCATACCATCCCTCTGGGTCGTCCCAGTGCACTAGCCCCAAGCATCCAGTATCGTGCATTGAACCTGGACTGGCATCTCGTTTCATACATGATATTTTACATGTTTCAATGCCATTCAGATTTGGGAGTCTAATTCTCTTAAGAAGTAGCTACTACTATTATCTCCATTTGTCTGAGGCACAGAAGTTAAATACCAAGGTTATAGACCTAATAAGATATAATAGCTACATTTAGATCCAGTTGTTTTTCAGTCACCCAGTCGTGTCCAACTCTTTGCAACCCCATGGACTGCAGCACACCAGGCTTTCCTGTCCTTCCACATAGCATGTTCTGGAAGGGATTGTTCCCTGACCAGGGAGTGAACCTGGGCCCCCTGCATTGGGAGCGCAGAGTCTTAGCCACCTGAGCTACCAGGGAAGTCCCTTAGACCCAGAAAGTCATGTTAAACGACTTTACTATGTGTTGACCTCTCATTTGTTTTCCAAAGTATATTATTATATTTGTTCATCCTTTCCTCCACATGACGAAACTCAGGTGAGAATAGCTTATATGATCCTTTCCCTTCTAACTCATGTCTTATCCCAGGCTTTAAATGAAGGAAGTGTTTGTAAATGGATTGCCCATCTCTTCATACCTTTCCCAAAGAAGGAAGCAATTCTTTCCTTTACCTTGGCATTCATAGGCTTTTGTTCTTGTCTGCACCAGCATTTCATCTCTAGGAGTAGGGAATTGAATTTGTGTACTGCACAATTAGGACAGCAAAATAACCTTATACCTGAGCTGGTTGTGAAAAATATCTCACTTAAATATTTTAAAAATCTGCTGCAAGATACACCTTTCTCTTTTTTTTATAGAAATAAACCCTAAGCCACCACCATCACCACCACAACAAAATATTGGGGAGTGAAAGTCACTCAGTTGTGTCCGACTCTTTGCGACCCCATGGACTATACAGTCCATGGAATTCTCCAGGCCAGAATACTGGCATGGGTAGCCATTTTCTTCTCCAGGGGATCTTCCCAACCCAGGGATCAAACCCAGGTCTCCTGCATTGCAGGCGTATTTCTTTACCAGCTGAGCCGCCAGAGAAGCCCAAGAATGCTCGAGTTGGTACCCTATCCCTTTTATAGCAGATCTTCCCGACCCAGGAATTGAACTGGGGTCTCCTGCATGGCAGGCAGATTCTTTACTAACTGAGGTACTAGGGAAGCCCCAAATATTGGAGAGAGAGCTTCTAAATCTGTTTTAATAGAATTAAGAGTCTGAAATATTATTGTCAGAGTTCCCAGAGTAAATTAACATTTTAATAATTTTTATTATTTTAAATACCTGAATAACACAGTAATTTTAGAAAATACAGATAAATGGCAAGAAGAATGTAAAAAGTGATCCATAATCTCACAATCTAGAGATAAATACTGTTTACATTTTGTAACATTTCTTGGTATACTATCTTTGTATATATGAACTTATTTTGATGGATGTTTAAAGTATATACTTATAATTGTTAAAATATACAAATTATTCATGCTCATTGGAGAATAAATGTAAATAATGCAGTTTAAAAAAGGAATCAAAATACAAATTAACACAGAACTAACCAAGATTAATGTTTTGGTGATTTTCTTTCCAGATTATTTTTTATGCATATGCCTGTGCATATATACACCTGAGCACATTTTACAAAAGTAGCATCATGCTGTATATGTTGTTTGTGGCCTGATTCATGAATACATACTATTGTCCTATTTGGAGGTACTAACTTAATTTCTTTTAAATTTTTTTCTTAAAAATTGAAGTATAGTTGATTACAGTATTGTGTTTCGGGTGTACATGAAAGTGGAGAAGACTCTTGTGAGTCCCTTGGACTGCAAGGAGATCCAACCAGTCCATCCTAAAGGAGACCAATCCTGGGTGTTCATTGGAAGGACTGATGCTGAGGCTGAAACTCCAATAGTTTGGCCACCTCATGCGAAGAGTTGACTCACTGGAAAAGACCCTGATGCTGGGAGGGCTTGGGGGCAGGAGGAGAAGGGGACGACAGAGGATGAGATGGCTGGATGGCATCACCGACTTGATGGACATGAGTTTGAGTGAACTCCGGGAGTTGGTGATGGACAGAGAGGCCTGGCGTGCTGCAATTCATGGGATCACAAAGAGTCGGACATGACTGAGCGACTGAACTGAACTGAACTGATGTGTGTATGTGTATGTGAGTGCATGTGTGTATGTTTGAAGATATTGGGTGGAGTTTCCTGTGCTATACAGTAAATCCTTGTTGTTGTTCGTTGTTCAGTTACCCAGTCGTTTCCAACTCTTTGTGTTCCCATTGACTGTAGCATGACAGGCTTCTCTGTCCCTCACCATCTCCCCAAATTTGCCTAAGTTCATGTCCATTGCATCAGTGATGCCATCCAGCCATCTCATCCTCTGATGCCTTCTTCTCCTTCAGACCTCAATATTTCCCAGCATAGGGGACTTTTCCAAGAATCAGCTGTTCGCAGCAGGTGAGCAAAATACTGGAGTTTCAGCCTCAGTATCAGTCCTTCCAATGAATATTCAGTTGATTTCCCTTAAGATTGACTGGTTCAATCTCCTTGCTGTCCAAGAGACTCTCAGGAGTCTTCTGCAACACCATAGTTTTAAGGCATCAGTTTTCAAGAAGCACTCCACCTTCTTTACGGTCCAGCTCTCACAACCGTACATGACTACTGGGAAGACCATAGCCTTGGCTGTATGGACTTTTGTTGGCAGAGTAATGTCTCTGCTTTTCAACACACTGTTGAAGTTTGTCATAGCTTTCCTGCTGACAAGCAAACGTCTTCTGATTTCATGGCTGCACTCACCGTCTACAGTGATTTTAGAGCCCATGAAGAGGAAATCTGTCACTACTTCCGCCTTTTCCCCTTCTATTTGCCATGAAGTAATGGGTCTGAATGCCATGATCTTAGTTTTTTTTTTTAATATTTAGTTTTAAGCCAGCTCTTTCACTCTCCTCCTTCACTGTCCTCAAAGGCTCTTAGTTCCTCTTCGATTTCTGCCACTAGAGTGGTATCATCCACATATCTGAGGTTGTTGATGTTTCTCCCACCTATCTTGATTCCAGCTTGTAACTCATCCAACCCAGCATTTCTCATGGTGTGCTCAGTATATGGATTAAACAAACAGGATGACAGCAGATAGCCGTGTCGTATTCCTATCTCAATCTTGAACCAATCAGTTTTTCCAACAGGAGTCTTACCTTGACCCACATACAGGTTTCTCAGGAGACAGGTAAGATGGTCTGGTTTTTCCCATCTCTCATTAAGTGCTTTCCTCAGTTTATTATGATCCACAGAGTCAAAGGCTTTGGCATAGTCCATGAAATAGAGGTAGATGCTTTTTTTGAGTTTCCTAGGTTTCTCTGTGATCCAGTTAAAGTCATAATTTGATCTCTGGTTCCTCTTTCTATTCTAAATCCAGCTTGGACATCTGGAAGTTCTTGGTTCACATAATGTTGAAGCCCAGCATGCAAGATTTTAAGCATGACCTTACTAGTGTGTGAGATGAGTGCAACTGTCCAATGGTTAGAACATTCTTTGGTACTATGCTTCTTGGGAATTGGGATGAGGATTGACCTTTTTCCAGTCCTGTGGTCACTGCTGGGTCTTCCAGATTTGCTGACATAATGAACTCAGCATCTTGATGGCATCATCCTTTTGGGTTTTGAATAGTTCCATTGGAATTCCATCACATCCACTAGCTTTATTAACAGCAGTGTTTCCTAAGGCCCACTTGACTTCACTCTCCTGAATATCTGGCTCTGGGTGGCTGACCACACCATCGTGGTCATCTGGTTCATCTGAATCTTTTTTTATATGGTTCTTCTGTGTATTCTTTCCATGCCTTCTTGATCTCTTCAGAGTCTACTAGGTCTCTTCTGTTTATGTCCTTTATTGTGCCCATCTTTGGACAAAATGTTGCTTGATATCTCCAGTTTTCTTGAAGAGATCTCTAGTCTTTCCCCTTCTATTATTTTTTTCTAGTTTTATACATTGTTCATTGAAGAAGGCCTTCTTGTCTCTCCAGGCTGTTCTTTGGAAATCTGTGTTTGGTTGGATATACCTTTCCCTTTCTCCCTTGCTTTTAATTTCTCTTCTTTCTTTAGCTATTTGTAATAGAACTGGCCATGGAACAACAGACTGGTTCCAAATAGGAAAAGGAGTATGTCAAGGCTGTATATTGTCACGCTGCTTATTTAACTTATATGCAGAGTACATCATGAGAAACGCTGGGCTGAAAGAAGCACAAGCTGGAGTCAAGATTGCCAGGAGAAATATCAATAACCTTAGATATGTAGATGACACCACCCTTATGGCAGAAAGTGAAGAGGAACTAAAAAGCCTCTTGAGGAGAGTGAAAAAGTTGGCTTAAAGCTCAACATTCAGAAAACGAAGATCATGGCATCTGGTCCCATCACTTCATGGGAAATAGATGGGGAAACAGTGGAAACAGTGTCAGACTTTATTTTGGGGGGCTCCAAAATCACTGCAGATGGTGACTGCAGCCATGAAATTAAAATATGCTTACTCCTTAGAAGAAAAGTTAGGACCAACCTAGATAGCATATTGAAAAGCAGAGACAGTACTTTGCCAACAAAGGTCCGTCTAGTCAAGGCTGTGGTTTTTCCAGTGGTCATGTATGGATGTGAGAGATGGACTGTGAAGAAAGCTGAGCGCTGAAGAATTGATGCTTTTGAATTGTGGTGTTGGAGAAGACTCTTGAGAGTCCCTTGGAGTGCAAGGAGATCCAACCAGTCCATTCTGAAGATCAGCCATGGGATTTCTTTGGAGGGAATGATGCTGAAGCTGAAACTCCAGTACTTTGGCCACCTCATGTGAAGAGTTGACTCATTGGAAAAGACTCTGATGCTGGGAGGGACTGGGGACCGGAGGAGAAGGGGATGACAGAGGATGAGATGGCTGGATGGCATCACTGACTCGATGGATGTGAGTCTGAGTGAACTCCGGGGTTGCAGCACTCCGGGGTTGCAAAGAGTAGGACACGACTGAGCGACTGAACTGAACTGAACTGAAGGCCTCCTCAGATAACCACTTTGCTTTCTTGCTTTTCTTTTTATTTGGGATGGTTTTGTTCATTGTCTCCTGTACAATATTATGGACCTCTGTCCGTAGTTCTTCAGGCACACTGTTTATAAGTTCTAATCCCTTGAATCTGTTTGTTACCTCCACTGCATATTCATAGGGGATTTGATTTAAGTTGTACCTGGCTTGCCTAGTGGTTTTCCACTTTCATTAGTTTAAACCTAAATTTTACTATGAGAAGCTGATGGTCTGAGCCATAGTCAGCTCCAAGTCTTGTTTTTGCTGACTGTATACTTATTGCTTATCTATTTTATGTATGGTAGTTTGTATCTGTTAATTTTATATTTCTATTTTGTCCTTCCTATTCCTCATTTCCCCCTTGGTAGCCATAAGTTTGTCTATGTCTGTGACTATTTCTGTTTTTTTAAATAGATTCATTTGTAACATTATTTTTTTAAGATTCCACATGTAAGCAATATTATATTTGTCTTCCTCTGTTTGGCATACTACACTAAGTATGAAAATTTTGGGTCCATCCATATCACTGCAAATAGCATTATTTCATTCTTTTTATGGCTGAGTAATATTCCATTGTATGTATGTACCACACTGTGTTTATCCATTCACTTGTCAATTGTTATTTAGGTTGCTTCCATTACTGGGCTATTGTAAATAGTACTGCAGTAAACACTGGGTACATGTATCTTTTTGATTTAGATTTTCTCTGGATATATGCCCAGTAGTGGGACTGCTGGATCATATGGTAGCTCTGTTTCTAGGTTTTTTGAGAAACCTCCATAATGTTTTCCATCATAGCTGTACCAATTTTCATTCCTACCAACAGTGTAGGAGGGTTCCCTTTTCTCCACATCCTCTCCAGCATTTATTGTTTGCAGATTTTTTGATGATTGCCTTTCTGACCATCGTGAGGTGATACCTAATTGTCGTATTGGTTTGCATTTCTCTAATAATTAGTGATATTGAACATCTTTTCATGTTCCTGCTGACCATCTGTATTTCTTTGGAGAAATGTCTATTTAGGTCATCAGCCCATGTTTTTATTAGATTGCTGATCATCTATTATAATACTGTGGTAAAATATGTATATGAATTTAATTTTTTCCTCTATAAAATTCTTTTGAAGTTTTTTACTAGAATGAGCTATCTTTACAAATTTTTAGAGTACAGTTGATCAAAACAACTTAGGTATATCAATGTTTTGACAAATAATTAAAAGATAAAATGCTATTTGAAATGCATTTCTTAATGAAATGATAGCTGCTTTTCAATTAGCTTTTTCAATTTGTAGATGAGTTTTATTATTTTTTCCTAAGTTAAAAAAATTTTTGGAGTATGTAAATATAGATGAATTTGTTCTCATACACAATTAGATGTGAATGGAAAGAATTTTGTTGTAGAAGTGTCTCTTAATCCTTTGAATTCCTTTTTAATTATATGTCAAAAATCACATACTCACTTATCAAAACTTATTTTTAATGATCCATCAGCTGACAGCTCAATTAGATTCTCCTTCAATTTTGTTAAAAACAAGGAATTACAAATTACCTAACTTGGGATATTACTCACCCATTAGTCATTCATTTTATCATCTTCATTAACATAATTTCACCCTGTCCCTTTGTTTGGCACACCATAGCTTTTTCATCCTGTGGCAATATACTATAGTAAAATTAGTGATGGCTGAGAGCTATTCTTTATTTTTTTCTGAGTGACAGAAGGGTTTTGTAAGTGGGGAGCTGGAAAAAGAATCTGCAGATTGCAGGTGCCCTCTCAGGCAGATAACTATTAGCAAAGTATTCATATGGAAGTTGAAAGTCTGAAATTGATTATCTCAAAACTCTCCATTTTCCCACAAACTCATCGGAAAGTTTTCCATGTACCTTGAGAGGTATATGTGCCATGTTTTATGATCTTTGATTTTGAATGTGATATACCATTGCTTCATCTCCATTAGTCTTTTTTCCATCAATAAAATTGTAAAGTACTTGATGGCATAGATTGCATGTTTATATCTTCCCACCTGATATGATTCTGGGCATGCAATAGGAGCTCAATAAGTACTGTATTAATCTGAATATGTACTTGAGGCTATTCTTTCTATAAAATGAGAACTGAGCTAAAATATAAGCATAGTGAAATAAAGTGGAGGCAGTTCCAGGAGACAGCAGGTTTGCAGAATACAGGGACAACAAAAGAAGCAAATGAACAATAGAATGCAATCGACCAGAGGCATTTTCTGGATCACAATCATGGTTAAACATCTCCTATTTTCACAGGAAAATCAATAGTAATTTTAGATCCCTTTTGTTTTTTTTCAGTGGTCTTGGTGATTTGAGCCAACTTTCTGCCTATCTGAATGCTACTCATGTTTCAGGAACCATTGCCCATTCCTTAAATCATTCCTGACTTCTGAGCTTTTTTTTTTTTCTTCAATATCTCTGAACAACTATTTATAACCTGTAGCATATAATTTTGAATTTACTTATGTATTATACTGTATTGTTTGAAGTTCTATCCTAACTTTGCCTGGTTTCCTTGATTAGTTTAAAGGCAGGGATGAAGTTTTATTTTGTGTGGTAAATACTTTGTAAATATTTGAAGTTTGAAAGTCCTCCTCAAGTGTACTATAGCATGCTTTTGAATGTCATAAACATTTGAGGCCCTTAGAAATACTGATCCTAATCTATAAATAACTTGGTTGAGAATCAGATAAACACCTCCCCTTATTTTGTATTATCTGTAAGGTTTTTCATAAACTGTTCATTTTATTACCAATTTTATGGAGAATATCCTATTGTTTATGATAAGAGGCATCAACAGTAGCCTTGCTTACAGTCATTTAGCAGCTGTGTAATTACCAAACGTAGGCCTAAGTGTGCTGCAGATTTTGGTCATTGTGGTCGATTAGTTTGTGGGTGCTATTAAGCTTTCAGTGTTTATTATAAAGACTTCTATTTTAATGTAAGATCTAATCACTTTGAAGCCATTTCCTGCCATTGTTGCCCCTAAATATGATCATTTCTATTTGTTAGCAAGGAAACATTTCCCCACATTGTATCTTCTTCCTTGTATAATAACTGAGACATCCCATGGAGCTGTAGCCAGACAGGGAGATGGGCAAACTTTGAAGTCATTAAGACTTTCTTGAAGTATAAGTTTCTGTATAAGCACTTTCTGATAACCATTTTCTCTTTTCCATTAGATCAGTGTTTTGCAATATATAGGTTTGAGTTTTAAAAGTTAATGAATTTTCTTTAACTTCTATGGTAACATTGAGGTTAGTCAAAAATAAAACAAGCATAAAAGAAAGATAGTGGCTCTGAAAGGAATGAGAGTAGGAATTGATTTACTTATGATCCTACCCTGGACAAATGCTTTTGAGTGACTGAATTAAAAGGACAATGAATGTAGATTGCTATAATACTTTCTATAACTTGATAATAGAACATATGCAGCTATTAATAACGATAATTTAGAGCTATGTTTGGAATGATAAAATGCTCTTGACGTATTATTGAGTGAACAAAGAAAATTAAAAATAAATCTTATCAGCGAAATTTTGTTTATGTGTATCTATATACACATATTTATCTGTGGGTTTATAGAGGTCAAACTATCAGGCTAAAGCTTTAGATGTGTTTAACTAGTTCTGTTCTCTTGTAACTAAATCAAAATACCAAAACTGAATTTGGGATATTATTAGCTGCCATTGTCATTTTGTGACTTGGAGAAATATTGCTCCTGACTAATGAATAAACTTTCATATCCTGTAAAGAAAAGTATCCTTTGCAAAATTCCTGAGAATTTCTCAGTCATATGTTCTCATGGTTACTCCTGCCATGAATTTCCTGCTTGCTCTGAATTTTGTCTTCCTCTTATCTCACCTGTGACTGATATTCTGTTTGGGCTCACTTAATGAACAGGAAGTTTTCTTTGTAGCAGTGCTAATAACTTAGATTTGAATATGAGTCCTCATGCCAGTCAGCCAGTTGTATATCTCACCTTGTACATTTTGTCCTCAGGCTCAGTCCTTCTATCTTCTTGACAACTCCCTTACTCTCTTTCACATCCCTGTGGTCCTCCATCTAAGAAAACAAAACTAACCCAATTCCCTTTACCGTATTATGCAGAACAGTGTATAGTTTATTGATTAGTGAATATCTTTTTGAATTCAAAGACTCATTAATGTGCTATGCTAAAAGGGACATTCACTACTGATCTTATCTGCCTCAGAACTGGCAAGGCTTTGAAATTATTTTCCCTTACTGTTTTCCTCATCAATCTCCAAAAGTGGGGGAGTGTCACAAAACCTCAAAGATAGGAATTAGGCAGAAGTAGCTATATGATGTCCATGTGTAGAGTCTTCTCTTGTGTTGTTGGAAGAGGGTGTTTGTTATGACCAGTGCATTTTCTTGGCAAAACTCTATTAGTCTTTGCCCTGCTTCTTTCCGTATTCCAAGGCCAAATTTGCCTGTTACTCCAGGTGTTTCTTGACTTCCTACTTTTGCATTCCAGTCCCCTATAATGAAAAGGATATCTGTTTTGGGTGTTAGTTCTAAAAGGTCTTGTAGGTTTTCATAGAACTGTTCAACTTCAGCGTTACTGGTTGGGGGATAGACTTGGATTACTGTGATATTGAATGATTTGCCTTGGAAATGAACAGAGATCATTCTGTCGTTTTTGAGATTGCATCCAAGTACTGCATTTTGGACTCTCTTGTTGACCATGATGGCTACTCCATTTCTTCTGAGGGATTCCTGCCTGCCGTAGTAGATAGAATGGTCATCTGAGTTAAATTCACCCGTTCCATTCCATTTTAGTTCACTGATTACTAGAATGTTGATGATAACTCTTGCCATTTCCTGTTTGACCACTTCCAATTTGCCTTGATTCATGGACTTGACATTCCAGATTCCTATGCAATATTGCTCTTTACAGCATTGGACCTTGCTTCTATCACCAGGCCCATCCACAACTGGGTATTGTTTTTGCTTTGGCTCCATCCCTTTATTCTTTCTGGACTTATTTCTCCACTGATCTCCAGTAGTGTATTGGGCACCTACCAACCCAGGGAGTTCCTCTTTCAGTATCCTATCATTTTGCCTTTTTATGCTGTTCATGGGGTTCTCAAGGCAAGAATACTGAAGTGGTTTGCCATTCCCTTCTCCAGTGGACCAAATTCTGTCAGACACCCTCTTCCAACAACACAAGAGAAGACTCTACACATGGACATCACCAGATGGTCAACACCGAAATCAGATTGATTATATTCTTTGCAGCCAAAGATGGAGAAGCTCTATACAGTCAACAAAAACAAGGCCAGGAGCTGACTGTGGCTCAGATCATGAACTCTTTACTGCCAGATTCAGACTTAAATTGAAGAAAGTAGGGAAAACCACTAGACAATTCAGTTATGACCTAAATCAAATCCCTTATGATTATACAGTGGAAGTGAGAAATAGACTTAAGGGACTATATCTGATAGATACAGTGTTTGATGAACTATGGATGGAGGTTCATGACATTGTATAGGATACAGGGATCAAGAACATCCCCATGGAAAAGAAATGCAAAAAAGCAAAATGGCTGTCTGAGGAGGCCTGACATATAGCTGTGAAAAGAAGAGAAGCAAAAAGCAAAGGAGAAAAGGAAAGATATAAGCATCTGAAGGTAGAGTTCCAAAGAATAGCAAGAAGAGATAAGAAAGCCTTCGTCAGCGATCAATGCAAAGAAACAGAGGCAAACAACAGAATGGGAAAGACTAGAGATCTTTTCAAGAAAATTAGAGATACCAAGGGAACATTTCATGCAAAGATGGGCTTGATAAAGGACAAATATGGTATGGATCTAACAGAAGCAGAAGATATTAAGAAGAGGTGGCAAGAATACACAGAAGAACTGTACAAAAAGATCTTCACAACCCAGATAATCACGATGGTGTAATCACTCACCTAGAGCCAAACATCCTGGAATGTGAAGTCAAGTGGGCCTTAGAAAGAATCACTATGAACAAAGCTAGTGGAGGTGATGGAATTCCAGTTGACCTATTTCAAATCCTGAAAGATGATGCTGTGAAAGTTCTGCACTCAATATGCCAGCAAATTTGGAAAACTCAGCAGTGGCCACAGGACTGGAAAAGGTCAGTTTTCATTCCAATCCCAAAGAAAGGCAATGCCAAAGAATGCTGAAACTACCGCACAATTGCACTCATCTCACACGCTAGTAAAGTAATGCTCAAAATTCTCCAAGCCAGGCTTCAGCAATACATGAGCCATGAACTTCCTGATGTTCAACCTGGTTTTAGAAAAGGCAGAGGAACCAGAGATCAAATTGCCAACATCCACTGGATCATAGAAAAAGCAAGAGAGTTCCAGAAAAACATCTATTTCTGCTTTATTGACTATGCCAAAGCCATTGACTTTGTGGATCATAATCAACTGTGGAAAATTCTTTTTTTTTTTTTTTTTGATTAAATGGTAGACATTATAATTCTCTTTTCTTTTTTTTTTTTTTCTTCTTCCAATTTTATTTTATTTTTAAACTTTACATAATTGTATTAGTTTTGCCAAATATCAAAATGAATCTGCCACAGGTATACATGTGTTCCCCATCCCGAACCCTCCTCCCTCCTCCCTCCCCATACCATCCCTCTGGGCCGTCCCAGTGCACCAGCCCCAAGCATCCAGCATCATGCATCGAACCTGGACTGGCAACTCGTTTCCTACATGATATTTTACATGTTTCATTGCCATTCTCCCACATCTTCCCACCCTCTCCCTCTCCCACAGAGTCCATAAGACTGTTCTATACATCAGTGTCTCTTTTGCTGTCTCGTACACCGGGTTATTGTTACCATCTTTCTAAATTCCATATATATGCGTTAGTATACTGTATTTATGTTTTTCCTTCTGGCTTACTTCACTCTGTATAATAGGCTCCAGTTTCATCCACCTCATTAGAACTGATTCAAATGTATTCTTTTTAATGGCTGAGTAATACTCCATTGTGTATATGTACCACAGCTTTCTTATCCATTCATCTGCTGATGGACATCTAGGTTGCTTCCACGTCTTGGCTATTATAAACAGTGCTGCGATGAACATTGGAGTACACGTGTCTCTTTCCCTTCTGGTTTCCTCAGTGTGTATGCCCAGCAGTGGGATTGCTGGGTCATAAGGCAGTTCTATTTCCAGTTTTTTAAGGAATCTCCACACTGTTCTCCATAGTGGCTGTACTAGTTTGCATTCCCACCAACAGTGTAAGAGGGTTCCCTTTTCTCCACACCCTCTCCAGCATTTATTATTTGTAGACTTTTGGATCGCAGCCATTCTGACTGGTGTGAAATGGTACCTCATAGTGGTTTTGATTTGCATTTCTCTGATAATGAGTGATGTTGAGCATCTTTTCATGTGTTTGTTAGCCATCTGTATGTCTTTTTTGGAGAAATGTCTATTTAGTTCTTTGGCCCATTTTTTGATTGGGTCGTTTATTTTTCTGGAGTTGAGCTGTAGGAGTTGCTTGTATATTTTTGAGATTAGTTGTTTGTCGGTTGCTTCATTTGCTATTATTTTCTCCCATTCTGAAGGCTGTCTTTTCACCTTGCTAATAGTTTCCTTTGATGTGCAGAAGCTTTTAAGGTTAATTAGGTCCCATTTGTTTATTTTTGCTTTTATTTCCAATATTCTGGGAGGTGGGTCATAGAGGATCCTGCTGTGATGTATGTCGGAGAGTTCAACTGTGGAAAATTCTTAAAGAGATTGGAATACCAGACCACCTGACCTGCCTCTTGAGAAATCTGTATGCAGGTCAGGAAGCAACAGTTAGAACTGGACATGGAACAACAGACTGGTTCCAAATAGGAAAAGGAGTACATCAAGGCTGTATATTATCACACTGCTTATTTAACTTATATGCCGAGTACATCATGAGAAACGCTGGACTGGATGAAGCACAAGCTGGAATCAAGATTGCATGGAGAAATATCAATAACCTCAGATATGCAGATGACACCACCCTTATGGCAGAAAGTGAAGAGGAAATATAAAGCCTCTTGATGAAAGTGAAAGTGGAGAGTGAAAAATTTGGCTTAAAGCTCAACATTCAGAAAACAAAGATCATGGCATCTGGTTCCATCACTTCATGGGAAATAGATGGGGAAACAGTGGAAACAGTGTCAGACTTTATTTTTTTGGGCTCCAAAATCACTGCAGATGGTGAGTGCAGCCATGAAATTAAAAGATGCTTACTCCTTGGAAGAAAAGTTATGACCAGCCTAGATAGCATATTCAAAAGCAAAGACATTACTTTGCCAGGTCCGTTAGTCAAGGCTATGGTTTTTCCAGTGGTCATGTATGGATGTGAGAGTTGGACTTTGAAGAAAGCTGAGTGCCGAAGAATTGATGCTTTTGAACTGTGGTGTTGGAGAAGACTCTTGAGAGTCCCTTGGACTGCAAGGAGATCCAATCAGTCCATTCTAACAGAAATCAGTCCTGAATATTCATTGGAAGGAATGATGCTGAAGCTGAAGCTCCAATACTTTGGCCACCTGATGTGAAGAACTGGCTCATTGGAAAAGATTCTGATGCTGGGATAGATTGAAGGCAGGAGGAGAAGGGGCAACAGAGGATGAGATGGCTGGATGGCATCACTGACTCAATGGACGTGAGTTTGAGTGAACTCTGGGAGTTGGCGATGGACAGGGAGGCCTGGGGTGCTGCGATTCATGGGGTCGCAAAGAGTTGGACACGACTGAGTGACTGAAGTGAACTGAACTGAGCTATATGAAGTTTCATTTTAAAGCACCATTTAAAAACCATAAATACAGATGTCTAATTTCATTCATTTTTGTAAATGGTTCTGACTTCCTTTCCCAGAAAGCAGGTTTAATTTTTTTTTCATCACACTGTGCTCTCACTCCCGTGTTTCACTTACAGTTACTATTGTTTTTATAAGTAAAGCAAGGCAGCAATAAAAGGGTAAATAGGTGATTATATGTTCTCATCTGTCTAACCTTTCCTTCTTAAAAGTATGGCTTGAGTTTATTTCTTCTGTTTTAAGAATACAGATACATTTTTCAGTGAACTTGAATTATGATATAGAATGATATTCGTATGATAGGTTGTCATTTTCAAATGCTTTGGTAATCAAGGTTCTCATTTGTTTAAATAATGAAATAGTATAAATGCAGATCATAGTTTGTTGCATGTTTTTTCTCTTCAGTGTTAATAAATTGATTCACAGTCGAGGTAACATGCCCCATGCTGACTTAGTTGTTAGCAATAGGAATCCTCCCCCTTCATGGACCACAGCCTTGTCATGGCAAAGGGGCTTGCATAACTCAATGAAGCTATGAGCCATGTTGTTCATGGCCACCCAAGATGGAAGGATCATAGTGAAGAGTTCTGAGAAAACATGGTCCACTGGAGGAGGAAATGGCAACTCACTCCAGTATTCTTGCTTGGAAAACCCCATGAACAGTATGAAAAGGCAAAAAGATATGACACTGGAAGATGAGCCCCCCAGGTCAGAAGGCATCCAGTATGCTACTGGGGAAGAGTTAAGAGCAATTACTAATAGCTCCAGACAGAATGAAGTGGCTGGGCTAAAGTGGAATGATGTTCAGTTGTGGATGTGTCTTGTGGTGAAAATAAAGTCTAATGCTGTAAAGAACAACATTGCATAGGAACCTGGAATGTTAGGTCCATGAATCAAGGTAAATTGGATTTAGTAGGAAAAAAAATACACAGAAGGACCATCTGAGAAAGGTCTTAATGACTCAGATAATCACGATTGTGTGGTCACTCATCTAGAGTCGGATATCCTGAAGTGTGAAGTTAAGTGGGCCTTAGGACACATACTACCAGTAAACCTAGTGGAGGTGATGAAATATACAGCCTTGTCACACTCATTTCCCAATTTTGAACCAGTCCATTGTTCCATGTCTGGTTCTAACTGTTACTTCTTGTCCTGCATACAGGTTTCTTGGGAGACAGGTAAGGTGGTCTCGTATTCCTATCACTTTAAGAATTTTCCACAGTTTGTTGTGAAGATGTTTTTCTGGAATTTTCAAGCTTTTTTTCTATGATCAAACAGACATTGGCAATTTGATTTCTGGTTCCTCTGCCTTTTCTAAATCCAACTTAAACATCTGGAAGTTCTCAGTATGCATACTGTTGAAACCTAGCTTGCAGTGCTTAAAAGACTGAAAATAATGAAATGATGAGAGATCATATTTGAGGTATTCAAATCAGATGTATCAGATGTTACAAACTATACAATACAAACTTGAGAGTTTCCTATCCTAGTTGGCAGGCAACATTTCCTATTTTCTGATGGTGTGATTTTTTTTTTTTTAATTAGTTCAGAGGCCGAAAAGCACAGGCCTCTGAAATCAGTAAGAAGCCTTTTAAAGATACATGCAACCTTCAGACTAATTGACAGTTAACTTCTAGTAGAACATGTGGTGACCTAACTGTAGACTGTTCCTTTAAAATTTAAAGCCTAATGGCCTATAGATTACAATCAGGTTTTAGATCAATATCTAATTATTATTCAGAATGGTTCTGCTTTGTGATCCACAGACTGTAGAGTGGGCATTTCCTAGGAACTTATTAGAAGAAATGCAGAATCTCAGACTCAACCCAGACCTATTCAGTTAGCAGTCTGCACTTTAACAACACCCCCAAGTGATTCATTTGCACATGCAGTTTGAAAAACACTAATATATTACAATATTCTAGAATGAAGATGACTAAAATAACGTAATGGAGAGATTAGGCCCTGCAGATGAACTGCAGCTTTGACTATCATTGGCACCGATCATCTGTCTCTCAAAGGAGAAAAAAGAGCTAAAACTGAGATGTAAACTACAATACCATCCTCTACTATCACTTGTAATCAATGCTAGGATGCACCACCATTTCCTTAAGTAGACCTATACTTGTGAAACATTAAAACCCCCATGGTAGAACTTCCCTGGTGGTCTAGTGGTTAAGACTCTGTGCTTCTACTGTGTGTGTGTGTGTGTGTGTGGGGGGGGTTATAAGTTCAATCCCTGGTCAGGGAACTAAGACCCTGCATGCCATGTGATGTAGAAAAATAATAATTACAAAATTTAAAATTAGAAATTGAAAAGCAAACTACAAAATTAAAAACAAACAACCGATAGTATTGATGAACCCATAAATTGATAAAATATGTTTGGCACATTACTCTCAAGTCAGAGCTTTCTACAGTTATTCTTAGTGTATTGAGGGATGTGGGGGAGGAAGGAGAAATGCAGAGGGGAGACGTCAAGGCTAGACAGGGAAATGGTAGGCAACCCCATCCTTGGAGGCTGAGTGAGTCTGGGGACCTAGTATTTCCATTTCCTAGTTCAGAACATGGCATAACAAGCTCTTCTAATCAAAGACTTATGGATTTATGCCAAAGATTTACATCATAGTTTTGTTCAGATTTCAGGAGTATCATTTCTTTTAGACCCTTTCAGCTAACAGAACAAAGAAATAAATGTATGTATACTCATGTGCCATCTATTTACTTGTTCAATTCAAGTATACATGTATAACAGTATCAAGATTGTTAACCTATACCCCTGTGAGAAAGAACACTATCAGCTAGATTAGAGTGCCTTTTTCTTTTGCTTTTAGTCTTGCAAATTCTGTTCATTTCCAAAGTTACTTAAGTCAGGGGATCTTAGTGAGGTGGTTTCATACATTTGTAATATAATTAGATTGCTTAGTCAAAATCTGTATTCCATTCTTGATGTCAACAAGTTTTTCTTTTAATATGCATACATTGATTCACTTTTGTTTTGTGATGTTCTATGGCTTTTGACAAATATAGTATCATGCATTTACCATAACATCATACAGAATAGTTTCACTGTCCAAAAACATCCTCTGTGCCTGGAGAAGGAAATGGCAACCCACTCCAGTATTCTGGCCTGGGAAATCCCAGGGACAGAGGAGGCTGGTGGGCTACAGTCCATGGGGTCTCAAAGAGTCAGACATGACTTAGGGACTGAGCACAGCCACTTTTAGAAACAGGGTAGGCCACACAAAACACATCAGATGCTCCTAGTTTGTGGCCTCTGGTTTAATATCCTTCTTTCCAACTTGGCTCTCTACTCCACAGGGACACATGCCCACAGGTCTGTTCTGCTCACCTAGTGTCTGGATTCAGCAAATGGAAAAATAAAAATAGAAGACGGACCCACCTTCCCTGTAGAGCATCAAGTTAAAAAAGAACACACTGGCAAGGAGATGGCATTCTATCACTCCCCACCTCTTTTTTGATTGTCCGCTGGAAATGTCACCATTTCTCTTTAAGCCCTACTCCCACTTGACTTCCACAAGCCTCCTTATCCTCTGTCCTGAAGTCATTCCAATGGCCACATGGGTTCTGGCCACAGTGGGGCCCTCTGTGACATCACCAAGGGCCCAGCCTGGACTGGTCCTCAGTCTCCAGGTGCAAGGGCAGAGCAGCATCTTGGTTCACCATGTGTTTGCTGAAATGGTTCCTGTTCTTATCCATGGGTGTCTCTTGTTTCTATGCCTTAATGTTTTCTTCTCTGAGTGATAAAGCCAAAGAACTCTAGGGGAAGGTGCTCTGAGGAGGACACTTTCTAATTCAGCACAATCTACCAGAGCATGCCCAAGACTGGCTTGAGATCACGTTGGTCTGGCTTTTCTTCGTTGTTGTGATTGCATTCTGTCATTCCCCAACTCTCTTTCGATTGCCCACTGGACATTTCACCATTTCCCTTTAAACCCTACTCCTAGTTGACTCTCTCAAAACTTATCCTCTGCCCTGAAGTCATCACAATGACCACATGGATTCTGGCCATTGCCTGTTTTCATTGAGATTCAGTTTGTTTTCTTGAACAAATTTTCCTCAATTACTGCAGGTCTTTGTTCAGTTTCCATAATTCTGAACAAGTTTACTCTGACAGTTTTTGCCAGGGTTATTTTTATTTTATTTAGGTGAAAATTTTTAGAGGCCCTGGGGCTTCCCTGGTGGCTCAGAGGGTAAAGCATCTGCCTGCAATGTGGGAGACCTGGGTTTGATCCCTGGGTTGGGAAGATCCCCTGGAGAAGGAAATGGCAACCCACTCTAGTATTCTTGCCTGGGAAATCCCATGGACTGAGGAGCCTGGCGGGCTACAGTCCATGGGGTTGCAAAGAGTAGGACATGACTGAGCGACTTCACTTCACTTCACTTCACTTTATTCTATTATTTCCACTCTGTCATGTAAAAATAATTATATATGTACATATGTATATGTGTTATTGTATGTGTGAATTAGAATATTTTCTTACTTTATCCCAATTGATCATTTTGTACATGCACTGGAATGTGGTCACCCTACTTTCAGAATTACAGTTTCTCCTTGAACAACACAGGTTTGAACTACATGGTTTGTCTTATACATGGGTTTTAAAAAAATAGTAAATACTACAGTACTACATGCTCCATGGGCTTCCCTGGTGGCTCAGAGGTTAAAGCGTCTGCCTGCAATGCGGGAGACCTGGGTTCGATCCCTGGGTCGGGAAGATTCCCTGGAGAAGGAAATGGCAACCCACTCCAGTATTCTTGCCTGGAGAATCCCATGGATGGAGGAGCCTGGTGGCTCCAGTCCATGGGGTCACAAAGAGTCAGTGGACATGAATGAGCAACTTCACTTTCACATGCTCCATGGTTGATTGAATCAGCAGTTGTGGAATTGTGGATACAGAGGAACTGGACCATGTATATGGAGGGCTGACTATAAGTTATTTGCAGATTTTTGACTGTGTGGGGGTCGGTGCCCCTAACCCCTGTGTTGTTCTACGGTCAATTGTACTGTTATATTAATAAAAGGAGGGGAAAAAATGCATAGATGGAATTTACAGGGAAGATGCTCTTGTCCTGAAATTCAAAACTTAGAATTGCTTCAAAGGCAGGACAGGCCACTGTGTCAAGTGAGAAGCTTCCTAGATTATATTTTAAGGATACCTCAGAGGATACCCTTCAAGGCCACTGATGCAGTTAAAAAGCAAATGAATTATAAAATCTGTTTCAATTGTTTCTCCTTGGAATCTTTTTCTTATTTCAGTATATTTAATATACTTATCAAATTCCATTTATAAAACCATGCATTTTTGTGTTTGTGTAAGTGTGCAAACAATATATTTTAGAAAAATTATAAGGTGAGTATATGCAGATATTTACACAGAAAGTCTGTCACATGCACATATACATTTGAAGATTGAGATTAATACCAAAACATTGTAATAGAAATACGCTACTTGAAGAGATAAAATAAACCTAGATTAAATGTCATTTTTTTTTCCTGCTTGTAACCTTTGTGTTAAGAATGAACTATCAAGTATTTTAATGATCGACCTTTCCTCAGGGTTATATATTACCCTTTTAATTATTCTTAAAGATATAGAAATTGCTATAAAACATGTCCAATTCTGTGAACCCTCAATCATTCCAATAAAAATAGAAAATATCATAAAAGTAAATGTGATGTTCTGACATTTTTAAAAATAAGAATATGAAATGTTACAACATAATTTCATTTTCTTGGTAATTTATCCACTGCACTTGTGCTATGTTCTCTATGTTCAGTTATGTTCCTCACGACTTCTTTGGTGTTTATATACTTACTCTGGCCAATGTCTTTCTAGCACAGTTTTACTTGTACCCTTATTTGCATAGGATGGCTCCTAGATGGATTTGCCTGTGTCATTTAGAAGGCAGAACTCAGTCACTCTGTCAATACTAAAGCCAGCTTGTCAACCAGAAGTCAGTTGATGTTTTGTAATGGAAAAAGTAAAGAACATTTGCTTCTGTGTCTATAAACTAATTGCACTAAAGCCCCAAGTTGGTGCTTTCATGTACACAGCTACTCTAGCTAAGCTCATATGTTACTCAAAGTATCCTGCACATTTTTGAAAACCGAGGAAACCAGAATTGACAGAGACACATGTACCCCAATGTTCATCTCAGCACTGTTTACAATATCCAGGATATGGAAAAAACGTAGATGTCCATCAGCAGATGAATGGATAAGAAAGCCGTGGTACATATACACAACGGAATATTCAGTTCAGTTCAGTTCAGTCACTCAGTCGTGTCCGACTCTTTGCAACCCCGTGAATCACAGCACACCAGGCCTCCCTGTCCATCGACAACTCCCGGAGGTCACCCAGACTCACGTCCATCAGTCAGTGATGCCATCCAGCTATCTCATCCTGTGTTGTCCCCTTCTCCTCCTGCTCCCAATCCCTCCCAGCATCAGAGTCTTTTCCAATGAGTCAACTCTTCACATGAGGTGGCCAAAGTACTGGAGTTTCAGCTTTAGCATCATTCCTTCCAAAGAAATCCCAGGGCTGATCTCCTTCAGAATGGACTGGTTGGATCTCCTTGCAGTCCAAGGAACTCTCAAGAGTCTTCTCCAACACCACAGTTCAAAAGCATCAATTCTTCAGTGCTCAGCCTTCTTCACAGTCCAACTCTCACATCCATACATGACCACAGGAAAAACCATAACCTTGACTAGATGAACCTTTGTTGGCAAAGTAATGTCTCTTCTTTTGAATATGCTATCTAGGTTGGTCATAACTTTCCTTCCAAGGAGTAAGCATCTTTTAATTTCATGGCTGCACTCACCATCTGCAGTGATTTTGGAGACCAGAAAAATAAAGTCTGACACTGTTTCCACTGTTTCCCCATCTATTTCCCATGAAGTGATGGGACCGGATGCCATGATCTTCATTTTCTGAATGTTGAGCTTTAAGCCAACTTTTTCACTCTCTTCTTTCACTTTCATCAAGAGGCTTTTAGTTCTTCTTCACTTTCTGCCATAAGGGTGGTGTCATCTGCATATCTGAGGTTATTGATATTTCTCCCGGCAATCTTGATTCCAGCTTGTGTTTCTTCCAGTCCAGCGTTTCTCATGATGTACTCTGCATATAAATTAAATAAGCAGGGTGACAATATACAGCCTTGACGTACTCCTTTTCCTATTTGGAACCAGTCTGTTGTTCCATGTCCAGTTCTAACTGTTGCTTCCTGACCTGCCTACAGATTTCTCAAGAGGCAGGTCAGGTGGTCTGGTATTCCCATCTCTTTCAGAATTTTCCACAGTTGATTGTGATCCACACAGTCAATGGCTTTGGCATAGTCAATAAAGCAGAAATAGATGTCTTTCTGGAACTCTGTTGCTTTTTCCATGATCCAGCGGATGTTGGCCATTTGATCTCTGGTTCCTCTGCCTTTTCTAAAACCAGCTTGAACATCAGGAAGTTCACGGTTCACATATTGCTGAAGCCTGGCTTGGAGAATTTTGAGCATTACTTTACTAACATGTGAGATGAGTGCAAATGTGTGGTAGTTTGAGCATTCTTTGGCATTGCCTTTCTTTGGGATCAGAATGAAAACAGACCTTTTCCAGTCCTGTGGCCACTGCTGAGTTTTCCGAATTTGCTGCCATATTGAGTGTAGTACTTTCACAGCATCAGCTTTCAGGATTTGAAAGAGCTCAACTGGAATTCCATCACCTCCACTAGCTTTGTTCATAGTGATGCTTTCTAAGGCCCACTTGAGTTCACATTCCAGGATGTCTGGCTCTAGGTCAGTGATCACACCATTGTGATTATCTGGGCTGTGAAAATTTTTTTGTACAGTTCTTCTGTGTATTCTTGCCACCTCTTCTTGATATCTTCTGCTTCTGTTAGGTCCATACCATTTCTGTCCTTTATCGAGCCCATCTTTGCATGAAATGTTCCCTTGGTATCTCTAATTTTCTTGAAGAGATCTCTAGTCTTTCCCATTCTGTTGTTTTCCTCTATTTCTTTGCATTGATCACTGAAGAAGGCTTTCTTATCTCTTCTTGCTATTCTTTGGAACTCTGCATTGAGATGCTTGTATCTTTCCTTTTCTCCTTTGCTTTTTGCTTCTCTTCTTTTCACAGCTATTTGT
The DNA here is from genome assembly GCF_032452875.1 of Bos javanicus. Lineage (NCBI taxonomy): Eukaryota > Metazoa > Chordata > Mammalia > Artiodactyla > Bovidae > Bos > Bos javanicus. Next base: position 5,920,574 of record NC_083897.1, read on the forward strand.
AAGGCCTCCTCAGACAGCCGTTTTTCTTTTTTGCATTTCTTTTCCATGGGGATGGTCTTGATCCCTGTCTCCTGTACAATGTCACGAACCTCATTCCATAGTCCATCAGGCACTCTATCTATCAGATATAGTCCCTTAAGTCTATTTCTCACTTCCACTGTATAATCATAAGGGATTTGATTTAGGTCATACCTGAATGGTCTAGTGATTTTCCCTACTTTAATCAATTACTCAGCATTAGCCATTATAAAGAATACATTTGAATCAGTTCTAATGAGGTGGATGAAGCTGGAGCTGATTATACAGAGTGAAGTAAGCCAGAAAGAAAAACACCAATACAGTATACTAACGCATATATATGGAATTTAGAAAGATGATAACAATAACCCTTTATGGGAGACAGCAAAAGAGACATAGATGTATAGAACAGTCTTTTGGACTCTGTGGGAGAGGGAAGTGGGGGATGATTTGGGAGAATGGCATTGAAACATGTATAATATCATATAAGAAATGAATCGCCAGTCCAGATTCGATGCAGGATACAGGAAGTTTGGGGCTGTTGCACTGGGATGACCCAGAGGGATGGTATGGGGAGGGAGGTGAGAGGGGGGGTTCAGGATTGGGAACACGTGTACACCCATGGTGGATTCATGATGATGTATGGCAAAACTAATACAATATTGTAAAGTAATTAGCCTCTAATTAAAATAAATAAATTTAATTAAAAAAATTTGGCTGCATCAGGTCTCAGTTGCAGCATGTGAGATCTTTAGTTGTGGCTTGTGGAATCTAGTTCCCTGACCAGGGATTGAACCCTGGCCTTCTATCCTGGGGGCATGGCGTCTTAAGTACTGGACCACCCTGCATTTTAATATATCCATAAAACATATATTTTTGTGAAATTCCACTTCAAGATACAACTTGAGTTGTTGTCTATCACAGAAATGAAAAAACTCCAAATGGTCATTATGCTGAGTTGTGAAAGCATACTTTCAAGATGAGGATAATTTAGTCTGGGAAAATTTAGTCTAAGAAGAGAAAAAATTGATTTTGTAAAATCCTGGAGAAAGAGAATGTGACATTGCTTGTGTGGTGTGTGTTCATTCGCTCAATTGTGTCCAACTCTTTGCTACCCCATACACTGTTGCCTGTGAGGCTCCTCTGTCCATGGGATTCTCCAGGCAAGAATACTGGAGTGGGTTTCCATTTCCTTCTCCAGGGGATCTTCCTGACCCTGGGATCAAACCTAAATCTCCTGTATCTCCTACATTGGCAGGCAGATTCTTTACCACTGAGCCACCTTTGAAACTGTGTATCCTTTTAAATATGTGAATATATTTTTCTCATAAAAATTAAAAACACAGAAAAGTAGAAAGGGAAAGTCCTGCCTCTCAAGTTTCCTTAGTTCCCTTCTCTTACCCATAGAAATGTATCCCTCAAGTTATTTTCCATGATTTTTTTGTATATAGTTATTTGCACATACAGACAACATACACTTAGTTTTTGTTCTGTGGCATGATTTATCTGGTGATATCTCCATGTTATTAATAAGATCTGGTTTATTCTTTACAACTACTGCAGTGTATATACAATAATGCATTTATTTACATTTCTACTACTAGAGGCACATTTGGGTTTTAAAACTCGCTACTATAAATAATTATGTATTAGACAGGTGGATTGTGTTCTCGGTTCTTTAATCCTATCTCATAAACTGTGATTTTTATAGACATCTTTAATCCATTGTCTTCTGTTGTGATCTTTAATATATTTGGAGTTATTTTTTTACATCATTTTATGTTTTTTCTTTTATACATGAAATACATAGTTTATTTTATACACCAGTGTGGTGAGCACATTCTTTGGCTGAAATAATAGTGTCTGGATTCACTCATGCATCTTTGCCTTGCTCCTGGTCTTAGATGAAAGGTTTTTATTTTTATTTTTTTTTTACCATTAATTAGATGTTAGCTGTGGGTTTGTCATATATGGCCTTTATTTTACTGAGCTACATTCCTTCTATACATAGTTTGTTGAACATTTTGAAAGAGTGCTGAATATTTTCAGATGCCTTATCTGCATGTATTGGGATGATCATGTGATTTTCATCCTTCATTCTGTTAATGTGGTGTGTCACAGTTATTTATTTGCATATATTGAAGCATCCTTGAATTCCAGGGATAAATTCCACTTGGTCATGGCATCTGATCCTTTTGACATACTTTTGAATTTGGTTTGCTAGTATTTTGCTTAGGAATTTTTCATTTATATCCATAAGAAAGGTTGGCCTATAGTTTTTATGGTTTTTTATTTTTCAGTGTCCTTGTTTGACTTTGGTATTAGTCTCATAAAAGGAGTTTGGCATTGGTCCCTCCTTTTCAGTTTTTGGAAAAGTTTGAGGACCAGTGTTAATTCTTCTTCAAATGCTTGCTAGAATTAACTGGTATAACCATCTGTTCTTAGAATTGTCTTTATTGGAATGTGTTTGATTATTGACTCATTTTCAATAGCCTCACATGTTATCAGTGTATTAAGATCTCCTACTTCTTGATTCAGGCATGGTATGTCCTATGTATAAGGAATTTTCCGTTTGTTTCTAGATTATCCAATTTGTGTGTAATTATTTATAGTAGTCTCTTATGATTGTTATTTTTATGGAGTCAGTTGTCTTTTTCATTCTGATTTTGTTAATTTGAGTTTTTATTGTTAGTTTTAGTCTAGTTAAAATTTTGTTACTTTCATTAATATTCAGAAAATCAGCTCTTGTTTTAGTGATCTTTTAAATTGTTTTTCTGGTCTCTGTTTTGTTTATAGAGATTATTTAATCTTTATTATTTCTTTCTTTTTGCTAAATTTGGGCTTAGTTTTTTCTTTTATAATTTTTAAGTTTAAAGTTAGGTTTTGTTGCTTGAGATATTTCTTGTTTTTTTGTTTGTGTTTATTGCTATAAAATTTCTTAGCATTGCTTTTACTGTATCTCATAAGTTGTGGAAAGTTGTGTTTTCATTTTAATAAATATGTTTTCTATTTTTTCTTTTGACTTCATCTTTGACCCATTGGTTGCTTAGGAGTATGTTATTTAATTTATACATATTTGACAATTTTTCTAAGAATGGGCATTTTTTTTAAAAGGCTGTAACCCTTAGGTTATAATAAAGAATTATTACCATTATACATATCTGTGCACCAAGTGACACAGCCACCTTTACAAAATACAACTATAAGAGGTGAATGGACACATAGGTAGATATATAGTAATAACTAGAAATTTAACCCAGTTAAGATGTCGGTAAGACATGACAAGTAGACTAGAAAACATGGGAATAGAGGAGGGTAATGAAAGATCTAAGCAACATAAACAGTATGGTAGATCTTATGGGTGTATATCAAACTTTTTACCCTGATAATGGCAAGAGTAGTTTCTTTTCCAGAACACATGGAAGATTTAGAAGTATTTCTCAGTATTATCTTATAATGTGAATATCAGTAAGTCCCATAAAGTAAAATTATTAAGAGAACACTTTCTGAACACAATACAATAAGTTAATTAATAAAATAAATAATAGATAATTCCATGGCGAATGAAGAAGGAATTAACTCTTAAGCAGCTCATTTGTGATAGGAGAAATACCAATCAAAATTCTGAAATTTCTAAAAAATAACAACATTTAAAATATTCCATAATAAAATCGATGGGGCATATTTACACAACTGATTAGAAGAATTTTCATGGTCTTTAATACCTTAACAATAAAGATGAAAAAAATGAAAGTAAATGAATTAAAATCAAAAGTCTGGAAAGGGAAAGATGCTCAGTGATTTCTGGAGTGGGTAGCCTTTCCCTTCTCCAGGAGATCTTCCCAACCCAGGAATCTAACCAGGGTCTCCTGCATTGTGGGCAGAATCTTTACCAACTGAGCTATCAGGAAGCCCAAAGTTTGGAAATAGAACAACAAATAAACTGCAATAAAGTACAAGTAATGGAGTAATACCAAGAATATCAGAAATAAATAAAACAATGAAGAGAAAAACAAGAGATTCAAATAGTAAAATCTTGCTTTTAAAATATAATAATCAATATAGACAAATTACTAAGTAACCTAATCCAAGAAAAAATGTGGGGTTGAGAGAGAAATCACAAATGTGGGAAAAGGATATGGGGGAAGGAAGCACAGAAATAAATACTGTAAAGAAGTCACAACAGACTACTTTGCAGACTTCTAAGTACTAAATTTGGAAATCTAGATAAAATGGATACTCTTCCTAAATAAATTGAATTTAACAAATTGATCCCTTTAGAGAGAAAATTGATAGATCAAGTAGGAAAAATTGTATGCTAATTTTCACTGTTGCTCTAAATCTCATTAAAATACAGCCATGCTTGGTTGTAACATATTATCTTTTGGGGTTATTTTGTGATTTTCTTTGCTTTGAGTAAGTTAAGGACTTTTGTCTCCATGTAATTTTCTTTTCTTATATGTAATGCTGGGTTTAGAATCAAGGTTTTGCTTGTCTCATAGAGTGAATTAGGAAATAACACATTTTCTAATCTGTGGAATACTTTTTTTGGGTAAGATTTTCATTTTTTCTCTCATGTATATTTAGAGGAATTTCCTTGTTGGAACACTGTGTCTTGAATTTTTTTTTTCCTGAAAGGCTTTAACATACAGATTATTCCTCAAAAGTAAGGTTGTTTTAAAATTTAAAATAATGGGCGGGGGGTGGTCCTAAGATGGTAGAGGAATAGGACAGGGAGACCACTTTCTCCCCCACAAATTCATCAAAAAAATCATTTGAACGCTGATCAACTTCTACAAAACAACTTCTGAACACTAGAGAAGGACACCAGGCACCAAGAAAGGCAGCCCATTCTCTTTGAAAGGAGGTAGGGCAAAATATAAAAGACAAGAAGAGAGACATAGAGTTAGGGATGGAGACCTGTCCTCCTAATGGAGGGAGCTGTGAAGGAGAAGTTTCCACACAGTAAGAACTCTCTCACAGGCGGGTCTATGGGGAGTTTTGGAACCTCAGAGGGCAACATAACTGGGAGGAAAAAAACAAAACAAAACAAAACCATAGAATACATGCCTAACTACAACTGCCTGTGGAGAAGTAGCCTAGATGCTTGCATCCCCCACCAGAGAGCAGGGGCTGGGCAGAGAGGTGTGGGCTGCATCATCGGTGCTTAGGGTAAGAACTTGGGGCATTCAGGTCCGGTTTTGTATTTTTAATATTGTATTTTTGAGAGTCTAACCTCTACTCTAGATTTTTAATCTTTGCTTTTTGGTATTTGATATCAATTTTGTACGTTTAAGAATCTAGTCTTCAGTATCCATTTTCACTAAGGGGTGTGATTACTGGCTTGATTGCCCTTTCCCCTTTTGACACTCCCTTTTCTTCCCCAGGTCACCTCTATCTCCTCCCTCCCCCTTCTATTCTCTACTTAACTCTGTGAATCTCTCTGTGTGTTCCAGGCTGTGGAGAACACTTAGGGAATTGATTACTGGCTAGATTGCTCTTTTCCCTTTTGACTTCCTCCTCCTGGTCACCTCTATCTCCCTCCTCCCTCTTCTCTGTGTAACTCTGTGAATCTCTCTGGGTGTCCCGCATTGTGGAGAAATTTTTCACCATTAATCTAGATGTTTTATCATCTGTGCTGTAACGATGGAGAAGTTTTGAGGCTACTGTAAGAGAAGGACTGAAAGCCAGATGCAGGAGGCTTAACTCCAAAACTTGAGAACATCAGAGAATGCCTGATTCAAGGGAACATCAATAGACAAGAGCTCACCCAAAAGACTCCATACCTACGTTGAAACCAAGCCCTCCTCAAGAGCCAACAAGTTCCAGTGGAAGACATACCACACTAATTCTCCAGCAAAGCAGGAACACAGTCCTGAGCACTAAAAAATAGACTTCCCAAAGCCATGCCAAACCCACAGATACCCAAAAATGCACTACTGGAAAAATCATTGCACTCCAGAGAGAAGAGATCCAGCTCCACCCACCAGAGCACAGACACAAGTTCCCCCAACCAGGAAACCTTGACAAACCACTAGTCTAACCCCACTCACAGGGAGCAGGCTCCACAATAAGGAGGAACCATGAACTTCCAGCCTACAGAATGGGCACCCCAAACACAGCAATCAAAACAAAATGAAAAGGCAGAGAAATATTCATCAGGTAAAGGAACATGATAAATACCCACCAAACCAAACAAAAGAGGAGGAGACAGGGAGTCTACCTGAAAAAGAATTCAAGATAATGATAGTGAAAATGATCCCAAATCTTGAAAACAAAATGGAGTTAAAGATAGTTTGGAGACAAGGATTGAGAAGATGCAAGAAATGTTTAACAAGTACCTAGAAGAAATAGAGTAAATCAGTAATGAATAATGCAATAACAACAGTAGAATAACTGAGGCAGCAGAGAGGATAAGTGAGGTGGAAAATAGAATGGTGGCAATAAATGAAGCAGAGATGAAAAAAGAAGAATTAAAAAAAATAAGGACAACCTCAGAGACCACTGGAACAATGTTAAACACCCCAACATTTGAATCATAGGTGTCCCAGAAGAAGACAGAAAGGGGATGATAAAATACTTGAGGAGATAATAGTTGAAAATTTCCCTAAAATGGGGAAGGAAATAGCCACCCAAGTCCCAGAAACCCAGAGAGTCCCAAACAGGAAAAATCCAAGGTGAAACACCCCAAGACACATATTAATCAAACAAATGAAGATCAAACACAAAGAGCAAATATTAAAAGCAGCAAAGGAAAAGCAACAAATAATATACAAGGGGATCCCCATTAGGATAACAGCTAATCTTTCAATATAAACTCTTCAGGCCAGAAGGGAATGACAGGACATACTTAAAGTGATGAAAGAGAAAAACCTACAACCCAGATTACTATACCCAGCAAGGATCTCATTCAGATATGAAGGAGAAATCAAAAGCTTTACAGATAAGCAAAAGCTGAGAGAATTCAGCACCACCAAACCAGCTCTTCAACAAATGCTAAAGGATTTTCTCTAGACAGGAAACAGAAAAGATTTTTAAAATCAAACAAAAAACAATAAAGTAAATGGTAACTGGATCATACTCATCAATAATTACTTTAAATGTAAATGCCCCAACCAAAAGACAAAGACTGGTTGAATGGATACAAAAACAAGACCCCTATATATGCTGTCAACAAGAGACCCGCCTCAAACCTAGGGACACATACAGGCTGAAAGTGACGGGCTGGAAAAAGATATTTCATGCAAATGGAGACCAAAAGAAAGCAGGAGTAGCAGTACACATATCAGATAAAATAGACTTTGAAATAAAGACTGTGAAAAGAGACAAAGAAGGACATTACATAATGATCAAAGGATCAATCCAAGAAGAAGATATAACAATTATAAACATATATGCACCCAACATAGGAGCACCTCAATACATAAGGCAAATGCTAATAAGTATGAAAGGCAAAATTAACAGTAGCACAATAATAGTGGGAGATTTTAATACTCCACTCACAGCTATGGATAGATCAACCAAACTGAAAATTAGCAAGGAAACACAATATTTCAGTGATACATTGGACCAGTTAGACCTAATTGATATCTATAGGACATTTCACCCCAAAACAATGAATTTCACCTTTTTCTCAAGTGCACATGGAAATTTCTCTAGGATAGATCAAATCCTGGGCCATAAATCTAGCCTTGGTAAATTAAAAAAAAAAACTGAAATCACTTCAAGCATCTTTTCTGATCACAATGCGGTAAGATTAGATATCAACTACAAGGAAAAACTATTAAAATATGAACATATGGAGGTTAAACAACACATTTATGAATAACCAACAAATCACAGAAGAAATTGAAAAAGAAATCAAAATATGCATGTAAATAAATGACAATGAAAACACTACAACCCAAAACCTATGGGATTCAGTAAAAGCAGTGCTAAGAGGAAGGTTCATAGCAATACTGCTTACCTCAAGAAACAACAGAAAAAAAAATAACCTAACTTTATACCTAAAGCAACTAGAAAATGAAGAATTGAAGAACCCCAAAGTTAGTAGAAGGAAAGAAATCATAAAAATCAGAATAGAAATAAATGATAAAGAAACAAAGGAGAACTATAGCAAGAATCAACAAAACTAAAAGCTTGTTCTTTGAGAAAATAAATACAATAGACAAACCATTAGCCAGACTCATTAAGAAAAAAAGGGAGAAGAATCAAATCACCAAATTAGAAATGAAAATGGAGAATTCAAACAGACAACACAGAAATACAAAGGATCATAAGAGACTACTATCAGCAACTATATGCCAATAAAATGGACAACTTGGAAGAAATGGAGGAATTCTTAGAAAAGTGTAACCTTTCAAAACTGAGCTAGGAAGAAACAGAAAATCTAAACAGACCCATCTCAAGCATGAAAATTGAAACTGTAATAAAAAATTTTCCAACAATCAAAAGCCCAGGTCCAGATGGCCACACAGGTGAATTCTACCAAAAATTTAGAGAAGAGATAACACCAATCCTACTCAAACTCTTCCAGAAAATTGCAGAGGAAGGTAAACTCCCAAACTCATTCTTTGAGGCCACCATCACCCTAATACCAAAACCAGACAGAGATGCCACAAAAAAGCAAACTACAGGCCAATATCACTGATGAACATACATGCAAAAATCTTCCACAAAGTTCTAGCAAACAGAATCCAACAACATATTAAAAAGATCATACATCATGACCAAGTGGGCTTTATCTCAGGGATGCAAGAATTCTTCAGTATTTGCAAATCAGTAAATGTGGATACACCACATTAACAAACTGAAAAGTAAAAATCATATGATTATCTCAATAGATAAGAGAAAGCCTTTGACAAAATTCAACACCCATTTGTGATCAAAACTCTCCAGAAAGCGGGCATAGAAAGACCATACCTCAACATAATAAAAGCCAAATATGATAAACCCACAGCAAACATTATCCTCAATGGCGAAAATTGAAAGCATTTCCCCTAAAGTTAGGAACAAGACAAGGGTGCCCACTCTCACACTACTATTCAACATAGTTTTGGAAGTTTTAGCCACAGCAATCAGAGAAGAAAAAGGAATAAAAGGAATCCATATTGGAAAAGAAGTAAAACTCTCACTGTTTGCAGATGACATGATCCTCTACATAGAAAACCCTAAACACTCCACCAGAAAATTACTAGAGCTAATCAATGAATATAGTAAAGTTGCAGGATTATAAAATTAATTCACAGAAATCCCTTGCATTCCTATACACTAACAATGAGAAGACAGAAATTAAGGAAACAATTCCATTCACCATTGTGACAAAAGAATAAAATACTTAAGAATAAATCTACCTAAATAAACAAAAGACCTATATATAGAAAACTATAAAACACTGATGAAAGAAATCAAAGATGACACAAATAGATGGAGAAACACACCATGTTCATGGATTGGAAGAATCAATGTAGTGAAAATGAATATACTACCCAAAGCAATCTATATATTCAGTGCAATCCCTGTCAAGCTACCAATGGTATTTTTCACAGAACTAGAACAAATAATTTCACAATTTGAATGGAAACACAAAACACACACACACACACACACACAATACCTTGACTAGCCAAAGGAATCTTGAGAAAGAAGGGAACTGGAAGAATCAACCTGCTTGACATCAGACTACACTACAAAGCTATAGTCCTCAAGACAGTATGGTACTGGCACAAAACAGAAATATAGATCAATGGAACAAAATAAAAAGCCCAGAGATAAATCCATGCACCTATGGACACCTTATCTTTGACAAAGGAGGCAAAATATACAGTGGAGAAAAGACAATCTCTTTAACAAGTGGTGCTGGGAAAACTGGTCTGCCACCTGTAAAAGAATGAAACTAGAACACTTTCTAACACCATACACAAAAATGAACTCAAATTGGATTAAAGATCTAAATGTAAGACCAGAAACTATAAAACTCCTAGAGGAAAACATGGGCAGAACACACTCTGACATAAATCACAGCAAGATCCTCTATGACCCACTTCCCAGAGTAATAGGCATAAAACCAAAAACAAACACATGGGAGCTAATTAAACTTGAAAGCTTTTGCACAATGAAGGAAGCTATAAGCAAGGTGAAAAGACAGCCTTCAGAATGGGAGAAAATAATAGCAAACAATGCAACTGACAAAGAATTAATCTTAAAAATATACAAGAAGCTCCTGCAGCTCAATTCCAGAAAAATAAATGACCCAATCAAAAAATGGGCCAAATAACTAAACAGATATTTCTCCAAAGGAGACCTACAGATGGCTAACAAACACATAAAAAGATGCTCAACATCAGTCATTATCAGAGAAATGCAAATCAAAACCACAATGAAGTACCATCTCATGCCAGTCAGAATAGCTGCTATCAAAATGTCTACAAACAATACATGCTGGAGAGAAAAGGGAACCCTCTTACACTGTTGGTGGAAAGGCAAACTAGTACAGCCACTATAGAGAACAGTGTGGGGATTCCTTAAAAAATTGTAAATAGAACTGCCATGTGCCCAAGCTATCCCACTGCTGGGCATACACACTGAGGAAACCAGAACTGAAAGAGACATGTGTACCCTAATGTTCATCACAGCACTGTTTATAATAGCCAGGACATGGAAGAAACCTAGATGTCCATCAGCAGAGGAATGGATCAGAAAGCATATGTGTATATAAATTTACACAATGGAATATTCAGTTCAGTCGCTCAGTCGTTTCCGACTCTTTGAGACCCCATGAATCACAGCGTGCCAGGCCTCCCTGTCCATCACCAACTCCCAGAGTTTACTCAAACTCATGTCCATCGAGTCAGTGATGCCATCCAGCCATCTCATCCTCTGTCATCCCCCTCTCCTCCTGCCCCCAATCCCTCCCAGGATCAGGGTCTTTTCCAATGAGTTAACTCTTTGCATGAGGTGGCCAAAGTATTGGAGTTTCAGCTTTAGCATCAGTCCTTCCAATGAACACCCAGGATTGATCTTTAAAATGGACTGCTTGGATCTCCTTGCAGTCCAAGGGACTCTCAAGAGTCTTCTCCAACACCACAGTTCAAAAGCATCAATTCTTCAGCGCTCAGCTTTCTTCACAGTCCATCTCTCACATCCATACATGACCATTGGAAAAACCATAGCCTTGACTAGATGGATCTTTGTTGGCAAAGTAATGTCTCTGCTTTTGAATATGCTATCTAGGTTGGTCATAACTTTCCTTCCAAGGAGTAAGTGTCTTTTAATTTCATGGCTGCAATCACCATCTGCAGTGATTTTGGAGCCCAGAAAAATAGTCTGACACTGTTTCCACTGTTTCCCCATCTATTTCCCATGAAGTGATGGGACCAGATGCCATGATCTTAGTTTTCTGTATGTTGAGCTTAAGCCAACTTTTTCACTCTCCTCTTTCACCCTCATCAAGAGGCTTTTTAGTTCCTCTTCACTTTCTGCCATCATGGTGATGTCATCTACATATCTGAGGTTATTGATATTTCTCCTGGCAATCTTGATTCCAGCTTGTGCTTCTTTCAGCCCAGGGTTTCTCATGATGTACTCTGCATATATGTTTAATAAGCAAGGTGAATTACTCAGCTATTAAAAAAACACATTTGAGTTAGTTCTAATGAGGTGGATGAAACTGAAGCCTATTATACAGAGTGAAGTAACTCAGAAAGTAAAACGCCAATACAGTATATTAACATATATATATATATGAAATCTAGAATGATGGTAATGACAACCCTATACGCAAGACAGCAAAAGAGACACAGATATAAAAGACTGACTTTTGGACTCCATGGGAGAAGGCGAGGGTGGGGTGATTTGAGAGAATAGCATGGAAACATCTATATTACCGTATGCGTATGTGAAATAGATGACCAGTCCAAATTCAATGTAGCAAACAGGGCACTCAAAGTCAGTGCACTGGGACAACCCAGAGGAATGGGATGGGGAAGGAGATGGGAGGTGTGTTTGGGATGGAGGGACACATATACACCTTTGGCTGATTCATGTCAATGTTTAGGCAAAAACTACCACAATATTTTAAAGTAGTTAGCCTATTTGAAATAAATTGATTAATTAAAACGTTTAAAATGTAATTCGTTATATTAGATAAAGGAAGAAAACACATATGACCAATAGATATGCAACTTATTTTTAAAAATTCAGCATTCATCAGGATGAACGTTAGGAATCAGTTAATAGTTTGTAGAACTCCTTCACCCCATTCCACGATTCATAGTGGTATAGAGACAGACACATATACAGACAACACAACACCCCCCCACACACCCTCCACTTCCCATCTGTAAATATTAGCAGTTTAGCTCATGATTATTACTGTGTTTACAGTAAGCATCCTAGTGAATGAATCTTACCAATAAGTTTTATATGTTTATTTGCTCACTACTGTTTCTTATACCTCTTGATAGTTTGTCTTTTGCCCTAGTATACTAAAAAAATTATTATAGCAAGTATGTGTCAATATTACACTTTGATAGCTTCATGTCCCTAACATTATTTTTTCTTTACACAGAAGATTTCATTTTGAAAACCATGTTACCCTTACATCAGGCACTTTAGAGTGAGACTTTCTCCTTTTGACATAAAATGATTTCGTAAATTATCTGAAGCCTGTAGGTCTTAAATGTAAAACAAGTGGATGTAATATTATTAAAATTCAGCCATTTTGATACAACTGCAAAGGTGATTATTGAAATATAAGAATGTGATTGGTTTTTATTAGAACATATTTTAGTATCTTTGCTAGTGAAGCTTAGCCTCAGTTGCCAATAGCTAGGACCACACTTGGAAATGTTCTAAAATGCAGTTCATACTTCTGCTTTCAATCATCTCAGGAACTAATCCCACAAACAGAGGAGCCTGGTGAGATACAGTCCATGAGGCTGTTAAGTGTTGGACATGACTTTGCAACTTAACAACTACCACCACGACCACATTCAGCAACCCCCTAAAAAGCAATTCATACTTCTGCTTTTTTTTCAGTCTCAGAAACTACTATTATGCTGTTACTCCTTTGATCAGAAAACATATTACTCAGTTTCTAAGCACCCTCTTCACCTAAACAGCTATAAGAATTATCAACGGCCTTTTCCACCACTGGCTTTTTCTTCGTAGTCTGCCTGGAGAGATACGTGAAGCTGTGGCCATATTTTTTTCCTTTTGAGTCCAGGTACTTATCCTTTCATCAGAATTAAATGTAGGATGGTCAGTTAGGAGTCACTCTTACAGTTTGCTTCTGTTTTGTCTTCTTCCACAGTAGGTCTGTTTGTGTTGCATTTAAAGGCCAACTCAGAGTTATGAATTATGTTGTTCTTCACATCTTTGAAAGGGGAGTTATCATTTAATGAGGCTAATGGAGGAGTAGGATAAAAAGCCGGAGGCAGAATTTAAGGACATAATAGCCTAGTTTTCCAAAACTAATTAAAGATACTAACAAAAAAATAAGACTTAAGAAACCTTAGAAATCCCAAGAAAGAGAAACGTTAATTAAACACTCAGTACAGCATAATGAAAGTATAGATCACTAAAGATAAAAAAGTATAGGAAATCATCAAAGGCAAAATATATTCATGAAAAAAGGCAATGTTTGAATTAACAGTTGACTTCTCAATAGCAGCAATGGAAGCCAAAAGCCAGTGGAGTGATATTTTCAATGTGGCAAAATAAATTAATACACAGCCTAGAAGAATATGCTCAATGAATGTTTTTTTGACAACTAAAGGAGAAATACAAACTGAGTGGATGACAAAGTAATTAATGTGTTCTGCAACTTTCATATCATCTAGATGAAGGGAAGATATATTGATCCCCTTTAGAACTGAATAAGTTAAATACACACACAATAATTTCTAGAGAAGCCACTAGAAGAATGGAAATGAAGTATGTATTATTTTGTAGCAACAAGTAAAAAAACAATTTCAAAGAAAGGCAAAAAGAAAATAAGCTGAAGCAGTATAAAATAAATGTTATATATGAGCCCAATATTTGCTAAAATGTAAATTAAATATATATTAAATGTAAATAGGCTAAGCATCCTGGTTAAAAGACTAAATTTCTTAGAATGGATTGAAAAGTTCAACTATATTTAGTTTATACCGGGAATAGTTTTAAACATAAGTATATAAAAAGTTTAAATTAAAAGGGTGAAATAGGTTATATCATTGAATACTAATCAAAAGGGTAAATATAATGAACACTTTTAAAAATATTTTACATTCATTTTTAGGTTTGAATAATAAAAATATTCATCTCTTGCTGTTAAGAAATATGTGTGGTCCTTTCAAATAATGCTATCCATAGTTGATATAGGATAAATCTGTGTTTATACACAAAGACATATAAATGCAAATATTATGAGCAGAAAAAAAAAGGGTAAATATAATGTTATACTGCTATCAAAAGTAATCTATAAAGGGACAGAAAGAATTGCTATAATGAAAGTGTTGCTTTCACTAGGAAACCAACACTATGGTGTTATGTAACACTTGATTACATAGCCTCAAAATATATAATGCACAAATTTACAGAACAACAGTATGCAGATGAAATCTACAGTCATGGTAGGATATTATAGCGTATTTCTCTAAATTGATAGGTCAAAAAGTTAAGTCATAAAGAATATAGAAAAGTTTTGTATAGCATAACTAATAACCTTGATCCAGTAGACATCTATGTAACACTATGTCCAGCTAATAAATAGTACAACCTTTTAAATCATAAAATATTTAACAATAACCCGGGGTACGAGACAGCAAAAGAGACACTGATGTATAGAACAGTCTTATGGACTCTGTGGGAGAGGGAGAGGGTGGGAAGATGTGGGAGAATGGCAATGAAACATGTAAAATATCATGTAGGAAATGAGTTGCCAGTCCAGGTTCGATGCATGATGCTGGATGCTTGGGGCTGGTGCACTGGGACGGCCCAGAGGGATGGTATGGGGAGGGAGGAGGGAGGAGGGTTCGGGATGGGGAACACATGTATACCTGTGGCGGATTCATTTTGATATTTGGCAAAACTAATACAATTATGTAAAGTTTAAAAATAAAATAAAATTGGAAGAATAAAAAAAAAAAAGAAAAAAAAATTGACCATATAATGAGCTATATTGCAAGTTTCAATTTAAAAAAAAGCATGTTCTCTGACCTCAGTGAAATTGAACTAAAAATAAATAGCATAAAGATAGCTAGAAAAACCTCATATGTATGGAAATTAAAAAAAAAAAAATTCTAAATCCACATTTAAAAGAAGAAATCACAGTGGATACCAGAGAGTAGTCTGCACAGAATGAAAACAAGCTATATTAAAGATTATGACAATCAGTTCAACTGGAATTTAAAATGAAAAATTTCCCCTTAAGTATATATATTACAGAAGCAATTTCATTGCAAAATTATAATATATGGATATATGTTTAAAACTAGATAAATACCACTAGAATTATATCAAATAAAGTAGATGGAAGCAAATAATAAAATGAAGAGAAGTATCAGTTGTGACCGACTCTTTGAAATCCCATGTACTGTAGCCCTCCAGGCTCCTTTGTGCATGGAATTCTCAAGGCAAGAATACTACAGTGGATTGCCATTCTCTTCTCCAGGAGATCTTCCCAACCCAGGGATCAAACTCAGGTCTCCTGCATTTCAGGCAGATTCTTTACTGTCTGAGACATCAGGGAAGCCATTTAATGAAAAGGAAAATAACCATTCAATAGACAAGATCAGCAAGGTCAGAATTTGGTTTTCAAAATAATAATAAAATTGACAAAATGTTGTTTATTGAGGAAAAAATAGTTAAAGGAAAATACCCATTATCTGGAACAAAACCTGAGACACAATCAAAGATGCTGCTTTTACAACCTTATATATTTGGAATCAGTATAAGATCACAAGGCCTACAGTGTAATACAGCACATTAGCAGAATGAAAGACAAAATCAACATGAATATCTCAACTGATGCAGAAAAACATTATACAAATTTAAGACCTTTTCATTATTCAAAGTCTCAGTGAACTAGGAGTACAAGGCCAAACTACCTCAACATAATAATTTTCATATATAAGAAGCCTACGGCTAACATCATAATCAGTGCTTAAAAATTGAAAGCTTTTTTCTTTCAGTAAGGCAAGAACTCTTGCTCTCACCACTTCTATTTAACACAGTATTGGAAGTCCTAGCCAGTTTTTAGGCAAGAAAAACAAAAATAGCATCCACATTGGGAGTGAAGAAGTACACTCATCTTTGTTTGCACGTGACATGGCTTTATATGTAGAAAAACCTGAAGATTTCATAAATACCCCTGTTAGTACTAATAAACAGTAATTAAACTGCAGAATATGTCAACTCAAAAATTAATTGTGTTTCTATATTCTAATAATTAACCATCTAAGAGAGAAATTAAGAAAATGATCATATTCTCAGTAGAATAAAAAGTAAAACATCTGGGAATAAACTTAACCAATAAAGTGAAGCACTGTATAACTAAAAATGATAAAACATTGCTTAGATAAAGAAGATAGAAATAAATGGTAAGTTATCCTGTGTTCATAGACTGGAGGACCTGATATTCTTAAAATGTTTGTACTATCCAATGCAATCTCTGAATTAAATGTGACCCCTATCAAAATCCCACTAGCATTTTTTTTTTTTTTTTTTTTGCGTAAGTAGAGAATTCCATCCTAAAATTCATATGGCATCTCAAGGGACCTGGAATAGTCAGAAAAATCTTGAAAAAAGAACAAGGTTGGAGACCTCACAATTCCTGGGTTCAAACCATGCTACAAAGCTATAGTAATCAAATCAGTGTGGTACTTGCATAAAGACAGAATTATAGACCAGTGGAAGAAAACAGAGACCAGAATAAACCCTCCTGTATGTGGTCAAATGGTCTTGTATGAGGGTGCCAAAATCACACAATGAAGACAATGTCCTTTGCCCAAAAATTTGTATTAGGGAAACTGGATATGCATATGAAAAAAAATGAAATTGGATTCTTTTCTTCATGCATTGAAAAATGGATTAAAGACCTAAATAAGACTTATAAAATTTATAAAATAAACATTAGGGGGAAAACCGACTCTTTGTGGCCCTGTGGACTATAGTGCATCAGGTTCCTCCGTCCAGGGTATTCTCCAGGCAAGAATACTGGAGTGGGTTGCCATGCCCTCCTCATAATACTCTATAGGAAAAAAATGGATAACTACTCTTACCTACAGCAATGAGAATATATTTCCCTGGTATAATACTGGGCAAGCAAGTCATTGACAATGTATACAGTATTATCCCATTTATATAAGTTTCAGAAACTAAAAATACTAGACTGTAGTTTTTAGGAATCAATGGATATATGGTAAATTATACGGAAGGTAAAGCATGATAATCATATGAATGAAGATATTAGTTGCCTCTCCAAGGAGGGACAGGAAGAGGATATTGGGAGGGAGCTTTCTAGTGTACCAGCAATACTTGATTACATGATTCAGATGGTGGTAACATAGGCATTTGCTTTTTAATGACTTTTAATCTGTACATATTTTTTCTCTTTTGTGTAAATTATATTAACTGATATCTTGTAATAGGAAAAAAAAACTCCTTTTTCTGAACTGCCTATTTCCTTTTGAGTTATTCTTTTTGTTTATTTTTGTCCTCTTGTATGGTGTTAGTTAGGAAAAGTTATGACCAACCTAGACAGTATATTAAAAAGCAGAGACATTACTTTGTCCACAAAGGCCCATCTAGTCAAGGCTATGGTTTCTCCAGTAGTCATGTATGGATGTGAGAGTTGGACTATAAAAGAAAGCTGAGCACCCAAGAACTGATGCTTTTGAACTGTGGTGTTGGAGAAGATTCTTGGGAGTCCCTTGGACTGCAAGGAGATCCAACCACTCCATCCTAAAGCAGGTCAGTCCTGGGTGTTCATTGGAAGGACTGATGTTGAAGCTGAAACTCCAATACTTTGGCCACATGATGCAAAAAACTGACTCATTTGAAAAGACCCTGATGCTTGGAAAGATTGAGGGCAGGAGGAGAAGGGGATGATAGAGGATGAGATGGTTGGATGGCATCACTGACTCAATGGACATTAGTTTGGGTAAACTCCAGGAGTTGATGATGGACAGGGAGGCCTGGCGTGCTGTGGTTCATGGAGTCTCAAAGAGTTGGACACGACTGAGCAACTGAATTGAACTGAACTGATGATGTTGGTTTTTGTCATGTTCTAATGAACGTGTTTGATCATTCATGTTTATACATATCTAGATTCAGTTGTTTTGGAAAAGGCAATGGAAACCCACTCCAGTATTCTTGCCTGGAAAATCCCATGGATGGAGTCTGGTGGGCTGCAGTCCATGGGGTTTCTAAGAGTCGGACACGACTGAGTGACTTCACTTTCACTTTTCACTTTCATGCATTGGAGAAGGAAATGGCAACCCACTCCAGTGTTCTTGCCTGGAGAATCCCAGGGATGGGGGAGCCTGGTGGGCTGCCATCTGTGGGGTCGCACAGAGTTGGGCATGACTGAAGCGACTTAGCAGCAGCAGCAGCAGCAGATTCAGTTGTTTAAGTAACCACTATTAAGTTTCCTCTGCAGTTTGATTTCCTCAAAAGGCTTGCTTTTTGACTGGAATGGCCGACCGCAAGTTGTATATAAGGGTATACTCTATTTAGTATCTCATGTTACTAACCTCTTCCTTTTCCTTTGTCTTCCCCTTTTTCCCCATATACATCCTCTTCCTCTCCTTGACCTCTTCCTTCACTTTCTTCCTCTTCTACTCCTCTGATGTCTGGCTTCCATAACAGTACACTCTCCTGCTTTTCTTTCTTCTCCTCTCTCCATTCTTTTCTTTTTTTTTTTCCTTCTCCTCTTACTGTCATGGGAGTATAGATATTTCCTAATTTGTAATCTTGACTCTTTGTTCTTTATTTAATCTTCAAAAATTTAGTTAAGACTTAAAAACAGTTGGACTCCAATACCTTGATCTCTACCAATTTCAGTCTGAATTCTGGGGAACCAGAGAACAAATACCCTGACACTGTTTGTGGACCATTTATGTAAACGTTTACTGAACATAGATTAGGTTCTGGGTACTGTGTAAGCACTATTTGGGAAGAGAAAGATTTAAGCCAGTAAATACTGTCAAGTGCTGTAGGTTCTCAGTTACTGCTTTGTGTTGAAATGTAGACTACAAAGGAGGTAGGTGTTCCTTCTGGGCAGGTGAGAAATCAGGAAGATTTATAAAGTAATACATGATCTGAGTGTTGAAGGTTGAGTGTTATTATAAAAAAAAGAAAACAATGGAGAAGTGAAGAGAGAAAATGGGGAAAACATCAAGTGAGCAAACCTGAATGCCCATAAAAAATGTGAAAATCTTTTGTATGAGTTACTGAGCAAGATTGTAATTAATTAAAGCAACAATATCATGTGAAACCCCTCTGATGGACAAATATTAAAGAGTCTGATGAGCCAAATATATTCAGTTTATGCCATCTGAATGCATTTCCTTCTTGCTTCATGAAACTGACATGTATGGACTACAACAACGGG
Source organism: Bos javanicus (assembly GCF_032452875.1). NCBI lineage: Eukaryota > Metazoa > Chordata > Mammalia > Artiodactyla > Bovidae > Bos > Bos javanicus. Next base: position 5,940,189 of record NC_083897.1, read on the forward strand.
TTCCTTTGTCCTATATCTTTTGGTTGGAATGGCACCCCACTCCAGTACTGTTGCCCGAAAAATCCCATGGATGGAGGAGCCTAGTAGGCTGCAGTCCATGGGATCGCTAAGAGTCGGACACGACTGAGCGACTTCACTTTCACTTTCCAATTTCATGCATTGGAGAAGGAAACGGCAACCCACTCCAGTGTTCTTGCCTGGAGAATCCCATGGACGGGGAGCCTGGTAGGCTGCAGTCCATGGGGTCGCACAGAGTCAGACACAACTGAAGTGACTTAGCAGCAGCAGCAGCAGAATATCAGAGAATAGGAGGAAACACACCCCAAATAAGATTCTGGAATAGAAATTATTCTTATATTTGAGAAATGGAGTAATAATTTCTTTGCTGAAGAGAAAGGGTACCTGGCTAATCATTGGTATTTAGTGGCACACAGATTTGGAAATCATCTCTAGTACCTGTATGAATCACATAGATGGCAGCCAAAATTTTCACTTCTAGATCAAAGTATAACCATATTTATATCATGCCATGAATAGTAATATAGGTGACGGGATTTTATGTGTTCCCTGTGTTTGGAAACATACATTTTTCATCTGTATGAAGGACAAGAACATAAAATCGGTTTATTATTATTATTAAAATAATATTTAATTTTTTAAGTTTTAACTTCTAATATAGTAACTATAAATAGATAAGCTCAAGTTTTGTCTAAGGCCACATAAGCGAAAGGTCTTTAAGACTCTTAGTAATTTTAAAGAATGTTAAGCCTTCTTGAGATCAAAAAGCTTGACAGCCACTGCTGTAAGAGAAATGCTTCAGAAAGTGAAACTCAAGAAATACTGTTTTTTAATTTTAAGAGCAGTAATGCTTATGACATATTCATGTTTTCTGCACAATTTTCTGACATAAACTAATCTACTGATACCTGCCAAGTGATAAGAAATTCTCAAAATTTCACTCATCAAAAGCAGTGATATTATTTCAGTATACTTTGTATTTTTAAGTATGTCAAACTTGGATCAAAACCACTGGTGAGAATCACTGTTTATCAAAGAATGTTAGAATTGGAGTGCTAGAAATCATCTAGTCCAGTGATAATTTAAGATTGTCTACAGACCTGTATCTTAATTATTCCAATTATTTCTGAGTCTTAGAAATTTTTGGGTCTTAATCCTAGCGATTTTGATTCTGAAGGTTTATGGGGGTGGTATGTTGGGCAGAAATCTGTAATTAACAAAAACTCTGCCAAAGTATTTTGATGCCTAGCCAAATTTGACGTTAATAATCTGGTCCAACCCTTTTATTTCCAATGCAGGGTTTGGAAAACTATAACTGGTAGGCCAAATCCAACCTAGCATCTGTTTTGGTAAATAAACTTTAATTGAAACATAACCATACCTGTTTCCTTATGCATTGTTTATTCATGCTTCTGTACCACAAGAGCTGAGTTGAGTAGTTACAACAGAGACTTTATGGTCCTCAGAACATAAAGTATTTAGTATCTGATCCTTTATGGAAGAAGTATGATGACCTCTGTGACAGAAGAAAAACAATAAATTTAGAAGTTATAAAGATTTTTCATTCAATAATAAGTAGTAGAATTCCAATTAGAAGTCAGATCCAGTGCAGTTTTCACCATACTTCATAAGCTTTTCAACACAAAAACTATGTTGAAGATAATTTGTGCTAATGGTAAATTTTTGATACAATTATGTTAAATAGTAAGCTGCCATAGTGCATTTAAACTGTAGTCTGATTTGGAAGAGATAGATTTGAGGTCAACATTTTCTAGACCAAAGTTGATAGGCAAATGGGCCAAAAGATATTTTGCTTTCAACCTTACAGCCATGGCTCAAATTTTCTTTGTAATTGCTGATTTGAAGGAAAGTGTTCAAGCAATAATAATTGCTGCCATTTACTTTTTGCTCTTGTAAATGTCAAATACTAGAAATTTTTTATACATCATCACAATGATTTTGAAATTTCCTCTTGAATTCCTCCTCTACCCAAATGGTTTCAAGAACTGCTCTGCATTTTTCTGTTGTATAAACTGGGATTCCCCATAAAGCTTTAATTTGAAGAAAAGTTTTGGGGTTAAAAAATAAATACTTGTGAATCACTGCATTATCTCATTTACTGATTATAACTTCCCCATGAGGTTAGTATTATGTTAACTTTAGAGATAAGGAAATTGTTAGCTGTGACAATGAGTCTCAAATGAAAGACAGACTTTGAAAGGTTTGTTAGACTTGGAAGGAAAGGATGTGTTCCTACTAACAAGTTGTTCTCATACTGAAGGAAAGCAGTTCAGTAGAAATCTTAGGAGTTGTCCTAGGTTAGATGACTGAAGGAACATATTGATCTCAAGAAGAAAATGAAAAATGAAGATGTGGCCAGCTTTGTTTTGATAGCCCATCATCATATTTATAAATCTCTCTTTGTCAGTGAATCTAACTAAAGTAATTTTGATTCATATTTCTTGGTGTTCATCATCTATTTGGTTCTCTGAGTGAGACAAAGGAGATGAGGTCTCACGCCCTACCTGCCTGAGAAAAAGGCATCTGTGGTATGATAATGCAGAGTTTGGTTGATTGCCTTTAGAAAAAATAGTTCAGCCTTGTCACACATTTTTTGGAAGCCAAGATTCAAATTTTGGTGGTTTGGCCGGGTAGCTGTCTTGGACTTGTCTAGTGTAAGGAGTTTCTGCTTTCCAGAAGGCCCAAGTTTAAATCCTTTTCTTTTTCCTTTTCCTTTTAAAGACATGGACCACAACTCTCATTCAAACCATCTCACTTAACCCAGATGTATATCTTAACAGAATTATTTCTGTCCCATAAAGATTTTGGTACTCTTGTGGTCAGAAAGGTAATAAAATGAAAGAGTGTATGACTCTCTTAAAATTCAGCCTCATTACTTGGAAAACAGCACTTTCTTATTTAAAAGATGGAAGCCATTGAGCAAAATATAAGTTTGTATAGCTAAATGGAATGAGAATGAGCTTTGGAGTTTGAGAGGCATGAATCAAAATATTATTTTTACCATTGATTAGTGATGTGATATTTTGTTAGCTATTTTAGTGCTCTGTGTCAGTTTTCTTATGTGTAAAATGGAGATAATAATTTTATATCCTGTTCTGTGTGTGTGTTTATATAGCCACATTATGATATAGATGTTATTATGCCCATTTTATACTCATCAAAATGTGACTATACATATGTTGAGATATACATCTCTATTGAGATATATATCTATGTATGTAGATACGTTATGAGATAGATATGACTTTATATCTATCATGAGAAAATAAGTATAAAGAACCTAGAACTGTGATAACAGAAATTAATTTATGTAAAAGTTATAAAATAGAATTAGCAAGGTACCTAGTAAATGTTCAATAAATGATATATTACTTCTCTTGTTATTAGAACACAGGTGGTATTCAATAAACATCTGGGATTTTGAAAGAACAGTCCTTCTACCATGACAAATAGGATGTCCTCTGAAATCAATAAGTCCTTATAAATTAAAGTAAAAAATCACAATAATATTGTCAAAAAGGTATGTTTTTATTCAAGTCCTAAAAATACAGTTGTGGAGAACAGCTTTTTATTCAGTTATTTAGGTTAAAACATTAATTTTTTGGAAAGAACAGAAAAAAGTGGAAGGTTTAAAGCACAACTGAATATTTCCATGGTTTGGATTTATTTTTCCTGATAGGTTGAATATATATTTTCTCATCTCAAGCATTTTTTTTAATCTACCTCACATTTCCTGTTTTATATAACTTCTGATAGTAATGAGGAAGTTAATAAAATTATTTCACATTGGAAGTAGTATGTTTAGTCCTTAAGTTCAGTTCAGTTGCTCAGTCGTGTCCGACTCTTTGCGACCCCATGAATCACAGCACCCCAGGCCTCCCTGTCCATCACCAACTCCCAGAGTTCACTCAGACTCAGGTCCATCGAGTCAGTGATGCCATCCAGCCATCTCATCCTCAGACGTCCCCTTTTCCTCCTGCCCCCAACCCCTCCCAGCATCAGAGTCTTTTCCAATGAGTTAACTCTTTGCATGAGGTGGCCAAAGTACTAGAGGTTCAGCTTCAGCAACATTCCTTCCAAAGAACACCCAGGACTGATCTCCTTTAGAATGGACTGGTTGGATCTCCTTAAATAGAAATATTACTGGCTTTAATGATACATGGAAGTATCCCCAAATCTTGTTGGGGCAAACATTTATTCTTAACTTTTTTTTTCTAATGTTTAGTTTTCCATTTTTGATGAATTTTTTTTAGCCTGAAAGAAAAAAAGAAAAAATACATAGAAATGATTTTCTGTAGTGCTGGTTGCTTCTAAGGAACATTTGAGTTTATGAAATTTAACTTTGTTGTGAAAACACTTTACATTTGTCAATGATAGTTTAAAAGAAATTTTTTTTTTTTGAATGTGATTTAGGAAGACATTCTGCTATAATCACAGTCACCAGTTTCCTCAAAAAAAAATTAGGAAAGAAAGAAAAAAAAAATCCTTGGATGAATAGAAACAGCTGTCTTATTCAACAAAAGCTGAAACAAAGCTTTATAAAAAAAAATTTATTTGGCATGTTGTAACCCTAGTATTAGGATACATACTGTTTGAATTTCTTTCTTCCTGTATTTTTTGTTCACTTGAAGTAATGCATTTGCATGTGAATGGAGGAAAGCAAAATTATATTCGAAGGTTCATGAAAAGAAATTACTGATTGGCTCTTTAATTGGGCAAATACCAACTGAGCCACTTTCCCTATTTTCAGCCTCAACATTAACTGAAACCTTCTCTTCAGTGACAATAATGTTTGGCATGTGAAGTTCTAAGATAGTCTAAATATTGCATCATAATCTATAAAGGAAGAGGATATTTTAGTGCTTGGTCCTATGGTCATCCCTCTTTATAGGACTAGCTTAAAATTATGAGGTAATGCAAAGGTGTTCTTTAGTACTGCTGCTCCTTTGGGCAAGATGCCCAGAGCCTTAATGAAGTGGTGGTGGTTCTCATTTTAGTTATAATTTTGTGACATATTCTCTTCTCTCCCTCCTAATGTTCATAGATAGCATATTTGTCTTATATCTTCTTCCTTTAGGGCACAACCTCAAATAGTTATATTGGCTGCTTCAGCTGGCAGCTATTAATAGCATAAAGCAATAAAATGGGTCCCGTTGGGACTGTAAACAAAAGGAAAGCCCATTCCTCATCTGATGGGACAACAGATAGGATTATTGACAATATATTATATTATATTGCCATATAGGATTATTGACCCTATATTGATTGATCTAGCTTCTAGCTTCTCATGAAAAAGACGTATTTTTTTGAGAGAAAAAAAAGTGAGATTTCCTACTTTTTCAATGCTCAGCCATGGGCTACATGTAACTTGAAAAGTGACCAGTTTGCCACCTTCATTTTAGGGGCTTGCTTTGTGTTCTTGGATGATGATGGCTTAATACCATGAACGTATTCCTATCATTGTCATTTGTATCTTCATTACTTCTTCCTCTCTTCATCAGTTACGTATTTCTGAAATATTTACTATGCAAATATATGACTTAGTAGGCCTTGGTTACTGTTCTAGGCACTGGAAATGCAGCCTAATTTGGTTCCCTTTCTCAAGGATCTAAGAGTTTTCATGTGAGTCAGAAAATATAAACAGTCACAATACAGCATGATAAATGTCATGAGAGAGGGAGTTATAGTGTTTAATGGTGACATAGAAGACAAATACCCAACTTAGGTAATGCAGTCTTAGCTTAGATGAGTAAAATGACTGTATCTCCCTCTAGCAGTTCTGAGAGGGGTTAGTGATGGCAAAATGTTCAGTAAACCTGATATGATGGTAGGGGAGAGATTTGTGGGAAGATGGGCCTTTCAGTTCCTTCTAAATAGAGCATCTTTGTCATTTGGCAATTGAAAAAGATGATGCTTTCATTTTACCCTTTGACGTCTATTGAGTGTTATTTCTAAAGTGAAATGCTCAAGAGTCAATAGACTGTTCCCTTTTTATATTGCTTTGACTAGGTGTCAGCAATTCCATTCGTATCAAATCATTTATTACTCAGAGAAAATCCCTTGACAAACTCAGAGATTAATTTATTGTTGGTGAGCTACTCAGGAGATATTTCTACTTCTTCCCATAATAGAGAGAGATGCTTACAGTTCAGGCCAGGGTTGTTATTATGGTTTTGTATGAAATATAAACATCTAAGAAAAGAGAATCAAAGTGAAATCTTGACTTGGTTTCAAATCAAAACCAAATCTCCATGCACTGTCAAAATTCTGGGCTTTCTTTATCGTAAGGACAGTTCATGCCGAGAGAAGATAAGAGTGCCCAGTAAACAAGTCGCTTTTGGATAGCAGATAAAACTGCGAAATGAAAGCACTTGACTGATGGATGGAAAAAGTTATTTGTCTGCCTTGAGTTGTTACTGTATTTTGTGGGAAGTGTGGTAATACCTGCCCTGCAAGTGAGAACAGGCAAATTTCCTGAAATTGTTCATTTGGCAATGATTTGATAGAACTTCAAGGAAAAACTAGTATTCTGTGCTGAATCATTTTGTGTATATATAAATGTTTATTTATAGATCATTGCCTACTGAAAAATATACCAAGCTTGAAAGGAAAAGTACAGAAGTTTAAAGAACAGTGGTCAAAAATTAAGATAAATGTCTAATGTGGACTAAAAAACAAGTCAAAAGCAGGAAATAATCCAGTTTACAAAACCTTTTATTAAAAAATGTTTAAGGTCTAGGTGTAGATGTACCTGTAACCTCCTGTATATGCCTCTGTTTTGCTGAATCATTTCCAAGGAAAACTCCAGAAACTTTGAACAGTAGTATTTGTTGGAGGCTGGAAATGGGATAAATATTTCCTTTGCAAATTAGCAGGAGCTATAGGATGGGCAGAAGGCACAACTTCTCATGGTGTTACATGAACAAAAGCTCTCAGCCTCCACAAAGTCCTCTATAGAGCAGGTTACTTTAATATTTAAGGTCTCCAACACTTTAAAGGGATCTTTCTTTAAACAAATAAAGTTTTTTTTTTTTCCTTTTTACCACTCTCACCTGCCAAATAAGCTATTTGAAACTTAAAGGCAAATTCACTGCTTCTCCTTTTGGGCTTAGTTTCAGCAGCAGTCTGAAGGTATCTGGGAGCCTCCATGTTATCAGCATAGACTCTAGAACATGATATTTGAATGTTGACTCTGCTACTTGTTAGTTGTGTGGCCTTGGACTTGTTGAACTTCTTGTACCTACTCATTTTAAAAGTAGTGGAAGTAATGCGTACCTCATTAGGTTGTTGTGAGGACTGAAATATTTATGCCGGGAATGTGGTAAATGTGTAGTTAATATTAACTCCTTCCTACGAATCCAATGTTGTAAGCATTTTAGACCCAAAGAGGCGAAGTAGAATATAGTTATAGGGGTAAGCATTCCAACTGGTGACCCTCTCAGCAATACAGGTGGTCCTCTGCCCTATCTTTCCAACAGATTAAGCCCTGTTCCCTTATGTTCGGCTTTCCTGGAAAGTTGTGAGTTGAGGACTTTTCTTTGTATACAATTTTAAGCTGGTAATTTCCATTATAAGTTTCAGCATGTTCAACCAGTGCGAGAGTATTTTTCACCAGAAACTTGTTTCTAATTTTCCCTATTGCTTGAGTCTGAGGATTTGCCTATAGGGGGTGAAGGATATTTGTTTTAAGTTCAGGCTCTACTGAGCTAGGAATCCTTATGCAGAGAAAGCTCCTACTGAGTACAAAGGGAACTTTACCTAAAAAAAGAACTGTAGGACACAACCAACTGTGTATAGATAGTTATTCTTTATTCAAGAGAATATTGAAGACACAGTGATTATAGTTTCCTTCCTACCCTGTCCCCTCAAATGGTGTCAGAAAACATACCTGCAGATATCTGCATTCTCTAAGGGGCACAACACTCATCTGGTCTAGTTCAACTAGCACAGACTTTAAAAAATTACAAGAAGCCCTTCTCTAAGAGAGGGAATGATACAGTATATTTGTAAGCCCATAATTTTGACCCTACCAGGGATATAGACTTGATATAATAAAAAGGAAACTATAACTGCTAAATTTTGAATTTAAAAATCATAACTGTGTTGAGAAGGGAATTATAATTTTCTCTGGTTTTTGGTGAAGGAAGGGCAATAAATAAACCTACTTTTGTCTTCCTGGGGAATATCATGAAATATAATTATGATAAAATTGACACAGATATAGAGGGAGTGCTCAAGATGGTAGAGTAAGAAGACCCTGAGCTCACCTGCTCCCATGGGCATGCCAATATTACAGCTATTTATAGAGTAACTATCGGTGCGAATGACCTGAAGAGTAGCAGAAAAGATCTACAATTCAAGATGTAAAGAAGGAACCATAATGAGAAGGGTAGGAGGGGCAACGATCCTATATAATGTAGACCCGTACTCCTAGCTGGTTACTCAAAAACAGGAGGATAATTACAGTTGCAGAGGTTCTCCCCAAGGAGTGGGAGGTCTGAGTTCCACGTTGGGCTCCCCAACCTAGGGCTCATGCATTGGGAAGATGGGTCTCTGAAAGCCAGCAGGGCTTATTTTTAGGAGAGCCAGAGGACTGTGGGAAATAGAGACTCTACTCTTTAAGGGAGCACAATATCCACAATATACAAAGAACTTATACAATTTGACATAAAAAAAAAACAACCTAATTGAAAAATGGGTAAAGGTCCTGAATAGACATTTTTCTAACAAAGACATGCACATGGCCAGTAGACACATGTAAAGATGCTCGACATTGCTAATCATCAGGAAAGTGCAAATTAAAACAGAAATATCACCTCACAACTCTCAGAATGGCTCTTATGAAAAAGAAAACAAATAACAAGTATTGGTGAGGATGTAGAGAAATGGAACCTTCATGAGCTTTTTGTGGGAATATAAATTGGTGAAATCACTGTGGAATATAATATGGAGATTCCTCAAAAATTAAAAATAAAACTGCCATATATGCCAGCAATTTCTGTCCTGTGTATTTATCCAGAAAAATGAAAGCAGTAGTTCAAAAAGGTATATGCAACCCTATGTTCACTGAAGCATTATTTGCAGAGGCTAAAATATAGAAGCAACCTAAGTGCCCACAAAGAGATGAATGGATAAAGAAAATGTATGAGATGTATTTATATATACACACATATACACAGAAAGAATGAAATAGTAGCCATATAAAGAAAGAAATCTTGATCTTTGTGACAGCGTGGAGGAAACTAGAGGGCAGTATGCTAAATGAAGTATGTCAGGTGCAGAGTGACACAGATTGTATGATTTCATTTATATGTGGAATCTAAAAAACAAATGAACAAACTTAACAAAAGAGAAACAGAATTATAGATAAAAACAGGTGGTTGCCAGAGGGAATTGGGTGGGAGGATGTGACAGATAAGTGAGAGTGATTAAGAGGTACAAACTTCTACTTGAAAAAGATACAGAGGTTGGGACTCTGCACTTTCACTGCTAAGGGCCCAGGTTCAATCTCTGGTCAGGGAACTAAGATCCTGCAAGCCATGCAGAGCAGCCAAAAAAAAAAAAAAAAAAAAAATCAGTTATGAAATATACAGTGTGGATAATATAGCTAGTAATTATGTAGTATCATTGCACCATGTCAGATTATAAGTAGAATTATCATGCTGTTCATTTTGAAATATACAGAAATACTGAATTACCATGTTGTATACCAGGAGCTAACCTAGTGTTGTAGTCAGTTGAACTTCAAAAACAAACTCAAATAAAAGAGACTAGATTTGTAGTTATAAAAGTTGGGTGTGGTGGGAGGAGAATTGGATCAAAGTAGTTAAAAAATACAAACTTGTAGTTATAAGTAAGTACTAGGGGTCTAATGTCAACATGATAAATATAAGTAACACTGATATATGTAATATATGAAAGTTATTAACAGTAAATCCTGAGTTCTCATCACAAAAATTTTTCCTATTTGATTTTATATCTATATGAGATGATGTTCATGAAACTTACGGTGATAATCATTTCTTGATGTATGTAAGTCAAATCATTATATTTTACACCTTAAACTTATACAGTTGCTGCTGCTACTGCTGCTAAGTCGCTTCAGTCCTGTCCAACTCTGTGTGACACCATAGACGGCAGCCCACTAGGCTCCTCCGTCCCTGGGATTCTCCAGGCAAGAACGCTGGAGTGGGTTGCCATTTCCTTCTCCAATGCATGAAAGTGAAAAGTGAAAGGGAAGTCGCTCAGTCGTGCCCAACTCTTAGCGACCCCATGGACTGCAGCCTACCAGGCTCCTCCATCCATGGGATTTTCCAGGCAAGAGTACTGGAGTGGGGTGCCATTGCCTTCTCCGATACAGTACTGTATGTCAATTACATCTAAATACAACTGGATGAAAACAAAGATCAGCTAGACTTGAGAAAAAACATAGATACTCTTCAGTCAAGAGTTGGACTATAAAGAAGGCTGAGCACCAAAGAATTCATGCTTTTGAACTGTGGTGCTGGAGAAGACTCTTGAGAGTCCCTTGGACTGGAGGGAGATCCAACCAGTCCATCCTAAAGGAAATCAGTCCTGAATATTCATTGGAAGGACTGATGCTGAAGCTGAAACTCCAATACTTTGGCTACCTGATGCAAAGAACTAACTCCTTGGAAAAGACCCTGATACTGGGAAAGATTGAAGGCGGGAGGAGAAGGGGACGACAGAGGATGAAATGGTTGGATGGCATCACCGACTCAATGGACATGAGTTTGAGTAAACTCTGGGAATTGGTGATGGACAGGGAGGCCTGGTGTGCTGCAGTCCATGGGGTCACAAAGAGTCGGACACGACTGAGTTACTGAACTGAACTATTCAGTCAACCAAGTACTAAGCATATATTTATCCCTGAGTCAATTCTCCTTCCCCAGAAATAATATATCTCTAGGGTAGAGTAAATATGACCCCTGCTCTCAAAGTATTTACAGACGAGTTTGAAAACCATATATATATATATATATATATATATATATATATATATATATATTATAATGTATATGCACAGTAAATGGAACAAACTAAATAACATGTAATTCTGAGCACTTTACATTTCAGAAAAATTTTCCTAAGACCGGATACTTATTTCTACCAGTTTTACATAATACTAACTCATTCACAGTGGGGTTTAAATGACTGGTATCTGGTTCTTTCCAGATAACACTGGAAGCAGGGGAAATAGATCACTAAGCATCAGAAAGGTAAAGGGGCTTGGAGAGATGTATGCTGGGAAAGAGAATAGTACAAAAACACTAATAATGGGATGCTGGAAATAGCTTTTGCAGAACAACTTTGCCTCTGGCTGTCTTTCCTGAAATCCATGTGCATACATCCTTGAATAAGCATTAAACTGTACTCTAGAAATGCTAAGTCAAATCTCAATTTTGGCTCTGATTTTTAAAAGTTATTTGTCTATTTTGTCTAGTATATATTAGGACAGCAATTACATCTTGTTTACTGTTGTATTATCAGCACCTGATATATATTTAATATATTTTCAAAGAGCTACTCTTATTTCAGTTTTCTATTAATCTTTTTCATTCTCTTTGTGAGTTATTCCTCTGTTTAGCCCTCAAGTTACAGTGTCCCTAGGTTCTATCTTCAGACCCTTATTTTCTATACACTTTCACTATATACATTTATTCTTCAGCGACTGCTTTTTTCTTGATATCCAGGCAGTGTGGGGTAGTAACTTTAATTGTAGACATGGCCTTTGGAATCAGACATAGGTTGAAGTTCAGTTTTATCACTGACTAGCTATGGGACCTAGGGCCTAGGAATCCTTAACTTTGATCCTTAGCTTAAGGATCAAAGGAGTAAATGATCATACCTAACTCAGTGTTATCGTGTAGATTAGATGAAATATTAAGTATAAACGAAATAGCACAGTGCTGGGAATTTAATGAGTACTCAGTACATGTTACCTGCTTTCACTTTTGTTTGTAAAGCTTTACTGAGATATTATAATTCACCCATTTAAAGCTTACAGTTTAGTGTTTTGTTGGTAAATTTATAGGGTTATGCAACTGTCACCACAATCCAACTTAACAACAGTTTTATTCTTGCAGAAGCCAGTAGCCGTTGGTAGTCATTCCCCATATCCCCCACTCTCAGCCCTAGGAAACCACTACTATCCTTTCTGTCTCTATGGACTTGACTTTTCTGGAATTTTATGTAAATGGAATTATGCACCATAGAATACTATTTTCAAGGTTCATCCATATTATAACATGTATTAGCAATTCTTTTTACTGTTGAATATGCCATTGTATCAATATACCACGTGTTTGTTATCCACTCATCAGTTGACAGACATGTGCTGGTTTTCACTTTGTTGCTATCATGGATAATGCTGCTATAAACATCTGTGTATAATATTTGTAAGGACCTACTTTTTTATTTCCCTTTGGTATTTACTTAGGAGTAGGTATCTTACTACTGAGTCATATGGTAACTCAATGTGTAACATCTTCAGGAAATACCATTAAAATACCAAGTTAAAATCCATAGTTGCTTCAGTATTATACATTCCTACCAGCAATATATTGATATGAACATTCCAGTTGCCTACATACTTGCTAGCATTTGTCATTGTTTGCTTTAAAAAAAAATTAGCCATGCTAATGGGCATGAAGTGGTATCTCATGTTTTGCTTTACATTTCCCAGAAGACTAATTATTTTGTGCATTTTTCATGTGCCTAATGGGTAATTGTGTGTCTTCTTCAGAGATAAGTCAAATCAAATCTTGTGAGGAAATAAGAACTATATAGTTGTTTCTGGTACAGAACTCCTTAAACCCTTGAATTTCCTCAGTGATGCTGTTGAATGGAACATCTTACACAGATCTCTTAAATCCCTTTGAAATTCCTGGGTTGTAGGGAGTGTCTTGTGTTCAAATCAGGCACCTCTTTGGTGGGCTCCTGGATAGCTTTCAGATAGGGGCTATCACAAAGACCAAGTCATGATTAGAAATTTGGAAATTTCCACCTCTTCTGCATCCTATGGGGAGAGGAGAGAGGAGGGCTCTAGTTAATAATTGATCATGCCTATGTGAGAAAGCCTCCATGCAATCCCTGAAATACAGAGTTCAGAGAACTTCTGGGTTGATGAATAATATATCCAGATGTTGGAGGGAGATACACCCCAGCTCCATGAGAAGCAAAGCTTCTGTACTCAGAAGGCTTCTGGACCTTTTCCTATGTATGGACTTCATCTTGGTTTTCATCTGTATCTTTTATAATATTCATTGTAATAAGCTGGTAAACATAAGTAGATGTTTCCCTGAGTTTGTGAACTATTTCAACAAATTATTGAATGTAAGCAGTGGGAGGCTGTGGGAACCTCTGACATTGTAGCCAGGTTAGACAGAAATGTGAGTACTCTGAGGACTCGGTTTGTGATTGGCATCTGAAGCAGGACACTCTTGTGAGACTGAGCCATTAAGACTGTGGAATCTTACTCTACATCTGGAGTAATGTTGAATTACATTATAGAGCACTCAGTTGGTATCCTAAGGGTTGGGAAATTGGCTGGGGTGGGGGAAAAACCCACACATTTGATGTTGTAAGTGTTGTGAGTGGAGAAACAGTTTTCCTTCAGATCTGTTGCCTGTGATTTAATTAGGTTACTTACATTTTTTATTATTTAAAATTTTCGTTATATATTCTCAATACAACTCTCTTATCAGACATATGATTTGTGAAAATTTCTCTCCATTCTCTGGGTGGTCTTTTCACTTTCTTGATGGTAGTTTTTGAAGTAGAAAAGTGTTTAACTTTCATGTAGTTCAATTTTTCTGTTTTTCCTTTTGTCACTTGTCCTTTTGGTGGCATATCTAAAAAATTGTTACTCAATCCAAGACCGTGGGCATTTAGTCCTTTGTTTCCTTCCAAGAATTTTATAGTTCAACTCTTATAATTCAATCTTTGATATATTTTGAATTACTTTTTGTTTTTGTTGTGATGTAGGGAGGTCCAACTTCATGCTTTCGCCTGTAGCTATCCATTTATACCACTATCACTTATTGAAAAGATTATTTTTTTTCATTGAATTGTCTTAGCATCCATGTAAAAAAATCGATAAATCATAAATGTGTGGATTTATGTCTGTACTGTCATTTTCATTCCATTGATATATATGTCTATCCAAGATGTTTTTAAGTTTTCAGTGTATACATTTGGTACTTTTTTGGGTAAATATATACCCATGTATTTTGGTTTTCTTGCTATCATAAATGTAATTTGCATAATTTCATATTTATTTTCTTAGCTAGTATGTAGTTATTTTAAATTGATTTTGTATCCTGCAGCCTTACTGAGCTCGTTTATTTTAATAGTGTTTTTAATGGTTTCCTTAGGATTTTCTATGTACAAGGTCATGTTATCTATAAACAGAGTTTTAGTTCTTCCTTTCCAATCGTGATGCCTTAATCTTTTTCATACCTAGTTTCCCTACATAAAATTTCAAGTACAGTGTTGAATAGAAGTGGTGTAAGCAGATATCTTTGTATTGTCCCTGACTTTAGGGAAGCATTTCGGTCTTATACCATTAATTACAATGCAGCCTGTAACTTTTCATAGATTCCATTTTTCAGACTGAAGAAGTTGACTTCTGTTCTTAATTTTTGGGTATTCTTCTTATGTAAAGGTACTGGATCTTGTCAAATGCTTTTTATGTAGCTATTGAGATGATGATGTGAGTTTTGCCCTTAATTCTTATAATATGTTATATTGACATTAATGTTGAAGCCACTGGTCAATCCTCTAATAAATCCCACTTATTCATAATTTAGAATCCTTTTCACGTGTTGGTGGATTAGCTTTGCTTGTATTAAGAATTTTTATGTGTAGTGTTTTTTTTCCTGCTATTTTTGTCTCAGTTTAATATAAGGATAACATAAGCCTCACATAATGAGTTTGAAAGGGTCTTTTCCTTTTGTCTTTTTATAAGAGTTTGTGAAAGATTGGTGTTAATTCTCCTTTAAATGTTTGGAATTCTTCAATGAAGCCATCTGGTTACTGAACTTTTCACTATTATGGAGGTTTTTAAAAACTTACTGATTGAATCGCTCTTCTTTTTAAGATCTACTCAGATTTTCTATTCTTTTTTGAGTTCGTTTCAGTAGTATCTGTCTTTCAGGAATTTGTGCATTTACTGGGTTACTTAATTTTTGTCAAACAGTCATGCATAACATTTTATTATAATATTTTTTAATTTTGTAAAATACATCATCTCCCTTTTTTCCATGGTTAGTCTAGGCAAAGGTTATTCAATTTTGTTGATCTTTTCAAGGAATCAATCTTTGGTTTTATCAATTTTTTCTCTATTACTTTACTATTCTCTCATTTATTTGCTCTCTAATCTTTATTATTTCCTTCTGATTTCATTTAGGTTAACTTTGCTTTTATTACTCTACTTTCCTATGGTGGAGGATTAGATTATTGATTTGAGCCCTCAGTGTGCTGTAGCTAACTAACATCAGCTTAACAGAGTCAGTTGTACACATATATCCAACTCTGCATTCAGTTGTGTCACATTCCTAGTGATATCAGTTTGGGTTGGTATATTTTTCACCCCAGAAATTGGCAAATGATACAAATCAAGGGTTTCTGTTTTGGAGAGCTGTTTTACAAGTATACCAGTGATCATGGATGATTTTATTGAGCCTTTTGTACCTGACAATACAACTGGCTTTATTAGATGGCAGTACGACTGCCCTTCTAGGTTTTGTTGCAATTTTAGAATTTTTTCCAGAGCTTCATGTCAAAGATATGCATACTTATAATTTGTCTATTCTTAGACATTTCTGGAGTTATTAAATACTTCAAATCACAGTCAAATTGTTATCTTCAGTTTTAGGATCAGAATATTTATTTCACTTATTTTGGACCTGTTTTCTGATATTCATTTTCTTTCATTGATATCTGCAGTGTTTGTGGTGATGAAATTTTAGCATGATCAACCTTTTGAAAATGGAAGTGAATGTTCAGAGCATTTTTGGATAAGGGCATTGGCTGAGCTCTCTGGACTTGTAATTATTTTCTCCTGCAGTTTGCTTTTTTTTTTTTTTTCAGTTGAAAATACACAGCAGCTGTCTTCTGGAAAGCATAAAGCAAATACTTAAATCTGACACCTGGCTATGAATTACAATCAGGTGCAGAATCAGCCTCTGTTCATGTGCCTTGCTTCTACTTTAGTTGGCTAAAAGGATTTTTTATTTTAAAGTTGCTCTTGAGTCATGACCTTTAATGACAAACCTCAGCCCAACATAGATTGATTATAGCTGAGTTACAAAGTGCCCCTACAGCATTCAAAATGAAAATGCTGACCGTGTATGCCTTTAATGGAGCTAGGCTAGCAGCTGTGGAAGTATTGTAGTTCACAAAAAGGTTAGTGAAACATTTGAAGCTGAAGGCATGATTGTGAATCTCTTAATTATTTAGAGATTCATGGACAGAGAATTCACTTTCTATTTGGAACTTCTTTCAGAAAGCCAGTTAATTTTTCAAGGGTGATAATAAAATATAAATTTGCAAATCCTGGTTTTGCTGTTTGCTAATCATGTGACTTTGGTCAAATTTCTTTAGTTTTTTGAACCTCAGTTTCCTTAACTACATATTAGAAACAGTATAATGCATAACAATATAATGAAAATCTGCCTTTCAGAAGGCTAAATATATGTATATTCATATGCATCTAGCATCTTATATGTGCCTTTCCCTTTCACTGCTAGTTGTCACTCATCCTTGTCATTTGCCTGGGACATATTTTTTTAAATCACTTTTTTTCTTTCTCTGATTGAAACAATTTCTTCTAAGTGATCAGAATAATTCAACTACTAGAAAAGGTATCTGAGACTTTATTATGATGATTTGTACAATTATTACATTTTATATGGAAGCCAGAGCTTCCCTGGTAGCCCAGGTGATAAAGAATTTGCTTGCAATGCAGGAGACCCTGGTTTGATTCCTGGGTTGGGAAAATCCCCTGGAGAAAGAATAGGCTACTTACTCCGGTATTCTTGGGCTTCCCTTGTGGCTCAGGTGGTAAATAATCCACCTGCAATGTTGGAGACCTGGATTTGATCCCTGGGTTAGGAAGATCCCCTGGAGGATCTTCAACCTGCTCCAGTATTCTTGCCTTGAGAATCCCCATGGATAGAGGAGCCTGGCGGGCTACAGTCCATGGGCTCGCAAAGAGTTGGACATGACTGAGTGACTAAGCACAGTACATATGAAAGTCAGATTACCTCAGAGACATGTAATTTATTGTACCCTTGCTACATTTAGATACTTTCCTAAGTATTTTAGATGTATTATCTCCTTCAGTATTTATGTTCCCAATGATAGGCACCATTACAATCCTAATTTTAAAGATAAGGATATAGCTTGCCCAAGTCATATAGCTATTAAATTGGGTTAGGCTCAAGATAGAGACTCTCATGCTATGTATCATGTCAGCAAACCAAGACTTGACCATCTTTCTTTGGCTTGGCTCTTCCAGAGAAGGAAGTCCTAGGTCCACCAGTCAGTAATTCCCTGTTCAGCACAACTTACCTAACCTGGCTCTAAGACTTCCCTTTTCTTCCTGTAAGGAAAGTGACCTTATTTTAACCAATCAGCAAATGCCCAGGGTTAAGTTCCTCGTTCCTAGCCATGCTGGTCTATAAGAATCTCAAGCCTAGTATAGCTCCTCAGAGCTTTTTTCTGTCTGCTAGATTGAAATGCTGCCTGGTTCATAAATCACTGAATAAAATCCTACGAGATCAGTAAATTGCCTGTGGAAAATTCTCTTTTAACATAGCTAAATTACATGGAGGAGATGAAATTTTAACCAAGCAGTTTGTCTTTACAGTTTCCAAATACATGGTACTCAATTTGTGGTACAAGGCCCATCAGTACTGGCATCATCTAAAGCTTGTTAGAAATGTATAGTCTTTGGCCCCACCCCACAATATGCATTTTAACTAGATTCTCATTTCTCATATGTACATTGAAATTTCAGATCTACTTCTTTAAACCACTCCAATATTCTTGCCTGGGGAATCCCATGGACAGAGGAACCTAGCAGGCTACAGTCCATAGGGTCGCAAAGAGACATGAGTAAAGCGACTTAGCATGCAGTCCCTACTTGACACTTGCATTTCTCATATAACCATCGAAATGAACAGGAGAATATACCACCAGCAATAACACCATACCTAAGAAAATGAAGAAAAGTTTAATTTGAGTAAAACCAGAAATGTGTACTAGAAATAGCAAGGGGAGCCTAAATTAAAAACAGGCACTGAGGTCAGTCTGGCAGTTCTTTCTATTGAGATGGAAAAAGATTTACTAGAGTAAACCAAAGGAAAATTTATAGGCTATCTGCTGTGTTTTCAGTGAAATTGAAGAAAAACATGAATTCTCTGTTTAGAAACAGGGAAAGACATGTTGAACTGGAAGCCAGAATCCTTGTCCTCACATCCCTGTGTCTCTATGAGTGAGGGAAATAGTTGTTGCTTAGTAGTTAAGTCGTGTCTGACTCTTAGCCCGCCAGGCTTCTCTGTCCATGGGATTTCCCAGGGAAGACTACCGTAGTAGGTTGCCATTTCCTTCTCCAGAGGGAAATTGAAATGAAAAGGTATATAAACTGAGCTTGCACCGAGTCTCTTCAATGTAAAGAGAGTTTGGTGTTATGGCTCCTGTAAATACAGCACTCAGGGAATCCTCAGGAAAAAAAAAATAATTCATGGGCTTACTTTAATTTTGTTTATAGTTTGAAAGGACTTAGAAATAATGCTCAAGTTAGCAAGGGAAGGATTCCTGTTCATTTAATATTGGCTTGTCATTTTAACTCCAAGAAAAAAATAAATGTCCACACGGGAAGGTTTATACCCCTATTAGGAAAGCTAGTGAAGCATCTGCTGTGGATTTCACTGGTAGACTGAACTGAGATGTGGTTACCCACTTTCACTCTTTGAAGGCCTTAAGTCTGCATAGGACCCTTCCAAAGGGAATGATGTCTGTGCTCATGAGAGTCTCTGTTAGCATTTACCTGAAGCCCTAGACACTCCAGTTGACATAAAAGCAGGAAGTGATTAAGGGGAGGAGAACTCTCTTCTTGTGAAGACAGATGGAATTTCCCAAAGGAAGAG
The DNA here is from genome assembly GCF_032452875.1 of Bos javanicus. NCBI lineage: Eukaryota > Metazoa > Chordata > Mammalia > Artiodactyla > Bovidae > Bos > Bos javanicus. Next base: position 5,959,403 of record NC_083897.1, read on the forward strand.
CAGCAAAGGACTGTTGCTGAAACTTTAAAGAAGGGGTTGCACAGAAGAGAATGGGTATTGAGAAAAGGGATAGCAAAGGGAACTAGACAGAAGGAAATTATTCACACTGGACATCTTCCAAGTTTGGAAAGCCCTTCCATTGTGTGATAGAACAAAATGATCACATCTAATAAACTTACAACTTCTGTAGTTCCCACACTGCTACTATTTTGAGATACACAGGACCCTTAAGCAAAGAACTTGGTATAACAATCATTATAGTCTAGTATGATTTTGGTATGAGGAAGACTGGGGAAGGGTCATAAACACAGATAAGTACAAGTACACAAGTCCTAAGTGTAGTACTTTATAGATTTGTATGAAATAAACACTTCCATGTAACCATCAGCCAGGTCAAGTTATAGAACATAACCAGCACTATAGAAGCCTCTTTTTTCAGCTCTTGCCACCCTGCCATTGCCCTTCCAAAAGATAACCACACTTCTATAAGCCTATGTTAATTTTGCCTAATTTTGAACTTTAATATGAGTTGAATTATACAGTATATACTCTTTGGTGACCATTTTCTTTAGCTCAAAGTATAATTTTAAAGTTCATCCATATCATTGAATATTGCTGTTTTTATCCATTTCATTTCTTTATGATATTTCAATATATGAGCGAACCAGTATATATCATGCATTATAATGTTTTATATTTTTTGCAGTTTGAGTAGTACTGTTGTGATCCGTCAAATGCATGTCTTGAAGTGTGTATATATTTGCATTTCTGGACTGGACACTCTGGGTTGAAGGGCAAACACGTGGTTAGCTTTGTGAGATATTTGCTGGTTAACCTAAGTGAATGTACCAATTTTTACTACCACTGTCAGCATATGAGAATTCTAGTTACTGCACCTCTTCACTAACATTTGCTATTGCTGTAAAGCAAACTATTACAAACTTAGTGGCTAAAGATAAGAACAATTTATTGTTGCTTATACTGATATATCTGCAGGTGGTCCCAGGCTCAACTCATATGTTAGGTTCTCCTGGGTGGCTCTCCTCTAAACAGTGATTCTGGCTGGAATTGATTCTTTACAGTGGTCTCTTCTCTGTGTGTTTATTCAGGGACACAAACCAGAGAGTGGGTGAGCAGCAATTATACTGGGGAAACACTGCTCAGAAAGTGAAAGTGAAAGTCGCTTAGTCCTGTCCAACTCTTTGCAACCCCATGGACTATACAGTTCATGGAATTCTCCAGGCCAGAATACTGGAGTGGGTAGCCTTTCCCTTCTCCAGGGAGTCTTCCCAACCCAGGGATTGAACTGAGGTCTCCTGCATTGTAGGAGGATTCTTTACCAGCTGTCACAAGGGAAGCCCAAGAACACTGGAGTGGGTAGCCTATCCCTTCTCCAGTGGATCTTCCCAATCCAGGAATCCAACAGGGGTCTCCTGCATTGCAGGTGGATGCTTTACCAACTGAGCTAATAGAGATGGCAAAAATGCATGTAGGCTAACAGAAACACTTAGGCCCTAAGAGTTAGGTTTGAAAATGTTGCACATTTACTTCTGATTTATTCTATTGGCAAGTCATAAGGTCAAAGCCAAAGATAAGAGTAGAGACAAATTTAACAGGAGGAATTAAAAAGTCCCATGGCAAGGTCACGGTTACAGTGAGATGAAGAATTGACACTATTAATGCAATCTATCACAGCAGTCTTTTTTCCCCCTATATCGGTCATTTTGGTTGGGATGTTGTGATAACATACTGTGTTTTTAATTTGTATTTCTCTGATAGCAAATGGAGTTGAGAATTTTTTTTTAATATTTTGATCCACTTGTGTATTATCTTCTTTTGTAAGGGGCTTTCCCACATCCTTTACCTATTTAAAAACTTAAGTTGTCTGCCTTTTTCTCACTGATATATAGAATGTTTAATAAAAATATATTTTGTATAGGAGCCCTTCATTTGATACATTTATTGCCAACATTTCCTCCAACTCTATGGCTTACTTTCTCAGTTTTAATGTCATCTTTGGATAAACAGAAATTCTTAAATTTTAATGAAGTATAATTTATTAACCTTTTTATGTTTAGTGTTTTAATGTCCTATTTAAGAAATCTTTGCTTCTCTAAAGGAAATGAGGGCATTTCCTGTTATTTTTTAGATGCTTAATTATTTTAATTTCCGTATTTAGATCTGTAATCCAGCTGAAATTGTTTTCACATGTGAAAGTTTCATTTTTTTCTATATAGATATCCAACTGGTTAAGTCACTTATTGAAAACAAAATGAGTTTCCTACTGCTTTGCAGTGCCACATTTGTGGAAAATCATGAGACCACATTGATGTGAATATGTGTGACAGACCAAATTCTAAAATTGCTCTCCCAGATAGTACACACTAATGATGGGAATTTGTGAATATGATGACATAGCCCTCTCATAATCATGTTGTATTATATGGCACAATGGACCAAATAGTGTATAGATAAGGAGATCATCTGGGTGGACATGGGCCTGATTTAATTATAAGTTCTTAAATGCAGCACATTTTCTCCTATTTATGACAAGAGAGAAAGCCAGAGATTTGAAATATCAAAAGTACTCAACACACTGTTCCTGGTTAAATGATAGAAGGGGCCATGTAAGGTGGTATGCAGGAAGCCTTGAGATGGAGGGGACAGCTCTCAGCTGACAGCCAGTAAGGAAATAGGGACTTTAGATCTACACTTGAAGGAACTGGATTTGGCTAACAACCTGAATGACCTTGGAAACAAATTATTCCCTGTACCTTCAGATGAAATCTCAGTATTAATTTCGGCCTTGCAGAATTGAGCTGAGAAATGAGTTGAGCCCATGTGGACTTCTGACCTCCAGAGCCATGAGATAATAAATAGGTATGTTTTATTCTGCTTAGTTTGAGATGATTTGTTAGGTGGCAATAGAAAACTTTGCTTCTTGATTTCTCTCTTTTTTTTTTTTGTTGTTCTATAGTTTATTTTGGTATTTTTACCACAATAACAGTACTGTAATGCTTTAATTGTTATGCCTTTATAGAAAACTATGACTTCTGAGAGTATATATCATCCTTTTTTGTTCAAGATTATCTTGATACTTCCTGACCTTGAAATTTTACATAAATTTTAGAATCATTTTATCTGTTTCCAAAATGCAAAAACAAACAACAACAACAACAAAAAAACAACCATTATTTTATTTCCAATTACAATGAAGAGAATTGTCCTTATAATTTGAGTCTGGGGTGGGTGGGGGGAGCGGTCCTAAGATGGCGGAGGGATAGGATGGTGAGACCACTTTTGCCTCCACAAATTCATCAAAAGATCATTTGAATGCTGAGCAAATACCACAAAATAACTTCTGAACGCTGGCGGAAGACAAGAGGCACTCAGAAAGGCAGCCCATTGTCTTTGAAAGGATGTAGGACAAAATATAAAAGATAAAAAGAGAGACAAAGGAGTTAGAGATGGAGAACCATCCTGGGGAGGGAGTTGTAAAAGAGGAGAAGTTTCCAAACACCAGGAAACCCTCTCACTGGCGGGTCTGTGGGGAGTTTTGGAATCTCAGAAGGCAACATAACCGGGAGGAAAAAATAAATGAATAAAACCCACAGATTACATGCCTAACTGCAACTCCCAGCTGAGAAGTAGCCCAGATGCTCACATCCACCACCAGCAAGCGGGGGCTGAACAAGGAGGCTCGGGCTGCATTGCTTAGGGTAAGGACCAGGCAGGAATGCCCTGAGGACAATCTGAAGGAGCTAACATGAGCTAGCAACCCAAACTGTGGGATGGCTAGAGAGAGAAAGAGAGAGAGAAGAGGAAGAGAGAACTTTCCCATGAAAAGCTCGAACCTTAAGGCACTGCCAGGCCTGCTCACAGAACAAAGGACTGAGCGAATACCAGAGGAGAGCCAGCTGGCAGTGGACTGGCCCATTGCCCACTGCAGGCAGGGAGGCAGGCAGGTGACAGCCAGAGCTGAAAGGCAAGAGGCAACCTCGGCCTCAGAGATGGCATCCTCTACCAAACTGTGAGCAGGCTCCTGGTTGCTAACTAAGTCTTCCTGGGATCCTGGATGGTTGACATCCACCAGGCAGGTCGCAGACAAAGATCAGCTCGCCAGAGGAGACACACAGCACACCTGAGACAGCGCTCCCATTATGCACCGGAGAAACCGAGTGGCTAGGACCAGGGAGGTGATAAGATGCACTGCTCCACCTGGGGAGAGTGTGGTCGCAAAGCACCTGGTTGCCTGAACTGCTCGTACCTGGGAAGGGCACAAAACGCAGGGCCAACCGAGTCTGTGCCTTTGTGAAATACCCAAGAACCTGAACCTGAGTAGCTTAGACCTGGGAAATGCACGCAACCAAGGGCCCACTTTAGACAGTTCCTGCAGAGCAACCTGGAGCCTGAGCAGTGTAGACTGGGAAAGCACACACTCCGTGAGCAGGGGCAAACCCAGTGTGGCTGAGACACTGCAAGTACTCCCCACACACGCCAGTGATATTTGTTTGCAGTGTTCCTCCCTCCCCTCAGCAAAATTGAACAAGTTAGCCTAAATAAGTGACCACCTTCGCCCCCTTGTGTCAGGGTGGAAGTTAGATACTGAAGAGACTTGCAAACAGAAAGCCAAAATAAACAAAGAAGGTGTAACCACTTTGGAAGTGACAGGTGCAACAGATTAAAACCCGGTAATTAGCATGGACTACACTGAAAGGGACCTATAGACCTTGAGAAGAAGTATAAGCTGGAACAAGGAACTATCTGAAACTGAACTGACCCCACACTGCCCTCAACAGCTCCAGAGAAATTCCTAGATATATTTTACTCTTATCATTTTACAATTTTTTAATTTTTAAGTTCTTTATTACTTCTTTAATTTTCATTTTTGAAACCTATTACCTTGCAAAAAAAAAACCCCTACTTTTAAAGCAAACTACATATATATATATATATATACATATAACTTTTGCAATTTTGTCTTGTTTTTTTTTTTTAAATATTTTTGAGAGTCTAATCTCTACTCTAGATTTTTAATCTTTGCTTTTTGGTATTTGTTATCAATTTTGTACCTTTAAGAATCCAATCTTCAGTATCCATTTTTACTTAGGAGTGTGATTACTGGCTTGATTGCTCTCTCCCTTTTTGACTCTCCTTTTTCTCCCCCAGGTCACCTCTATCTCTTCCCTCCCCCTTCTCTACTCTGTGAATCTCTTTGGGTGTTCCAGGCTGTGGAGAACTCTTAGGAAACTGATCATTGGCAAGATTGGTCTCTCTCCTTTTGCCTCCCCCTCCTCTCCCCCTGGACACCTCTATCTTCTTCCTCCCTCTTTTCTCTGTGGAACTCCATGAAACTCTCTGAGTGTTCCAGACTGTGGAGAGCAAATAGGGAATTGATAACTGGCTAGATTGCTCTTTCCCTTTTTGATTCCTCCTCTTCTCCTGGTCAACTCTATCTCCCTCCTCCCTCTTCTCCTCTCCATGTAACTCTGTGAACCTCTCTGTGTGTCCCTCAATGTGGAGAATCTTTTCACCATTAACCTAGATGTTTTATCATCGGTGCTGTATGGATGGAGAGGTCTTGAGGCTACTGTAAGAATAAGACTGAAAACCAGAGGCAGGAGGCTTAAATCCAAAACTTGAGAACAGCATAAAACTCCTGACTCTAGGGAATATTAATTGACAAGAGCTCATCCAAAAGCCTCCATACCTACACCAAAACCAAGCTCCACCCAAAAGCCAACAAGTTTCAGAGCAAGACATACCAAGCTAATTCACCAGCAACACAGGAACATAGACATGAACATTGAAATACAGGCGGCCAAAAGTCACAGCAAACTCATAGACACTTCAAAATTCACTACTGGACACTTTATTGCACTCCTGAGAGAAGAGATCCAGCCCCACCCACCAGAACACCGATGCAAGCTTCCCTAACCAGGAAACCTGGAAAAGTCACTCATCCAACCCCACCCATAGGGAGCAACCACCACAATAAAAAGGAACCACAAACTTCCAGCATAGGGAAAGGCCACCCCAAACACAGTAACCTAAACAAGATGAAAATGCAGGGAAATATTCAGCAGATAAAGGAACATGATAAAAGCCCAGTAACCCAAACAAAAGAGGAGGGGATAGGGAGTCGACTTGAAAAAGAATTGAAAAAGATAGTAAATTGAAAAAGACTTGAAAAAGATAGTAAAAATCATCCAAAATCTTGAAAACAAAATGGAGTTAAAGATAACTAGTCTGGAGACAAGGATTGAGAAGATGTAAGAAAAGTTTAACAAAGACCTAGAAGAAATAAAAGAGTCAATCAATAATGAATAATGCAATAACTGAAATCAAAAGCACTCTGGAGGGAACCAACAGTAGAATAACTGAGGCAGAAGATAAGATAAGTGAGGCGGAAGACAGAATGGTGGAAATAAATGAAGCAGAGAGGAAAAAATAAAAAAGAATTAAAAGAAATGAGGACAACCTCAGAGACCTCTGGACAATGTTAAATGCCCCACATTCAAATATAGGAGTCCCAGAAGAAGAAGACAAAAAGAACGGCCATGAGAAAATACTTGAGAATATAATAGTTGAAAACTTCCCTAAAATGGGGAAGGAAATAATCACCCAAATCCAAAAACCCCAGAGAGTCCCAAACAGGATAAACCCAAGGGGAAACACGCCAAGACACATATTAATCAAATTTTAAAAGATCAAACACAAAGAACAAATATTAAAAGCAGCAAGGGAAAAACAACAAATAACTGAGAAGGGGAGTCCCATAAGGATAACCGCTGACCTTTCAATCAACCTTCTTCAGGCAAGAAGGGAATGGAACGACACACTTAAAGTAATGAAAGAGAAAAACCTACAACCCAGATTACTGTACCCAGCAAAGATTTCATTCAAATAGGAAGGAGAAATCAAAAGCTTTACAGACGAACAAAAGCTGAGAGAATTCAGCACCACCAAACCAGCTCTCCAACAAATGCTAAAGGATCTTCTCTCGACAGGAAACACAGAAAAGATGTATAAACTTGAACCCAAAACAACAAAGTAAATGACAACAGGATCATACTTATCAATAATTACCTTAAATGTAAATGGGTTGAATGCCCCAACCAAAGACTGGCTGAATGGATATAAAAACAAGACCCCTATATATGTTGTCTACAAGAGACCCACCTCAAAACAAGGGAGACATACAGACTGAAAGTGAAGGGCTGGAAAAAGATATTTCATGCAAATGGAGACCAAAAGAAAGCAGGAGTAGCAATACTCATATCAGATAAAATAGACTTTGAAATAAAGGCCATGAAAAGAGACAAAGAAAAACATTACATAATGATCAAAGGATCAGTCCAAGAAGAAGATATAACAATTATAAATATATATGCACCCAACATGGGAGCACCACAATATGTAAGACAAATGCTAACAAGTATGAAAGGGGAAATTAACAGTAACACAATAATAGTGAGAGACTTTAATAGCCCACTCACACCTATAGATAGATCAACTAAAGAGAAAATTAGCAAGGAAACACAAACTGTAAATGATACAATGGACCAGTTAGATCTAATTGATATCTATAGGACATTTCAACCTAAACCAACGAATTTCAACTTTTTCTCAAGTGCACACAGAACCTTCTCCAGGATAGATCACATCCTGGGCCATAAATCTAGCCCTGGTAAATTCAAAAAAATTGAAATCATCTCAAGCATATTTTCTGATCACAATACAGTAAGATTAGATGTCAACTACAGGAAAAAAAAAACTATTAAAAATACAAACATATGAAGGTTACACAACACACTTCTGAATAACCGACAAATCACAGAAGAAATCAAAATATGCATAAAACAAATGAAAATGAAAACACAAAAACTATTCAGATTCAGATTAAGATCAGTCACTTAGTCATGTCCGACTCTGAGACCCCATGAATTGCAGCACGCCAGGACTTCCTGTCCATCACCAACTCCCAGAGTTCACTCAAATTCACATCCATCGAGTCGGTGATGCCATCCAGCCATCTCATCCTGTGTCGTCCCCTTTTCCTCCTGCCCCCAATCCCTCCCAGCATCAGTCTTTTCCAATGAGTCAACTCTTCTCATGAGGTGGCCAAAGTACTGGAGTTTCAGCTTTAGCATCATTCCTTCCAAAGAACACCCAGCGCTGATCTCCTTTAGAATGGACTGGTTGGATCTCCTTGCAGTCCAAGGGACTCTCAAGCTTTGGGCTGGTGCACTGGGACAACCCAGAGGGATGGTACAGGGAGGGAGGAAGGAGGAGGGTTCAGGATGGGGAACACGTGTATACCTGTGGTGTATTCATGTTGATATATGGCAAAACCAATACAATGTTGTAAAGTTAAAAAATAAAATTAAATTAAAAAAAAAAGTCTTCTCCAACCCCACAGTTCAAAAGCATCAATTCTTCAGCACTCAGCTTTCTTCACGGTCCAACTCTCGCATCCATACATGACGACTGGAAAAACCACAACACCTATGGGATTCACTAAAAGCAGTGCTAAGGGGAAGGTTCATAGCAATACAAGCCTACCTCAAAAAACAGGAGAAAAATCAAATAAATCAGCTAACTATCCACCTAAAGCAACTAGAATAGAAGAAATGAAGCACCACAGCATTAGTAGAAGGAAAGAAATTATGAAAATTAGGGTAGAAATAAGTGCAAAAGAAACAAAAGAGAACATAGCAAAAATCAACAAAGCCAAAAGCTGGTTCTTTGAGAAGATAAATAAAATAGACAAACCATTAGCCAGACTCATCAAGAAAAAAAGGGAGAAGAATCAAATCAACAAAATTAAAAATGAAAATGAAGAAATCACAACAGACAACACAGAAATACAAAGGATCATAACAGACTACTATCAGCAATTATATGCCAATAAAATGGACAACTTGGAAGAAGTGGACAAATTCTTTAAAAAGTATAACTTTCAAAAACAGAACCAAGAAGAAACAGAAAATCTTAACCAACCCATCACAAGCACAGAAATCGAAACTGTAATCAGAAATCTTCCAACAAAAAAAAGCCCAGGACCAGATGGCTTCACAGCTGAATTCTACAATAAATTTAGAAAAGAGGTATCCTACTCAAACTCCTCCAGAAAATTTCAGAGGAAGGTAAACTTCCAAACTCAATCCTTGAGGCTACCATCACCCTAATACCAACACATGACTAAGATGCCACAAAGAAAACTACAGACCAATATCAATGATGAACATAGACGCAAAAATCCTTAACAAAATTCTAGCAAACAGAATCCAACAACATATTAAAAAGATGATACATTATGACCAAGTGGGCTTTTATCCCATGGATACAAGGATTCTTCAATATTCGCAAATCAATCAATGTGATACACCACATTAACAAATTGAAAAATAAAATCCATATGATTATCTCAATAGATGCAGAGAAAGCCTTTGACAAAATTCAACATCCATTTATGATAAAAACCCTCCAGAAAGCAGGCTTAGAAGAAACATACCTCAACATAATAAAAGCCATATATGATAAACCCACAGTATACGTTATCCTCAATGGTGAAAAATTGAAAGCATTTCCCCTAAAGTCAGGAACAAGACAAAGATGCCAACTTTCACCATTACTATTCAACATAGTCTTGGAAGTTTTAGCCAGAGCAATCAGAGAAGAAAAAGAAATCAAAGGAATCCAGATTGAAAAAGAAGCAAAACTCTCACTATTTGCAGATGATATGATCCTCTGCATAGAAAACCCTAATGACTCCACCAGAAAATTACTAGAGCTAACCAACGAATATAGTAAAGTTGCAGGATATATAATTGACACACAGAAATCCCTTGCATTCCTATACGCTAACAATGAGAAAACAGAAATAGAAATTAAGGAAACAATTCCATTCATCATTGCAACGAAAAGAATAAAATACTTAGGAATAAATCTATCTAAAGAAACAAAAGACCTATATATAGAAAACTTAAAAACACTGTTGAAAGAAATCAAAGATGACACATATCAATGGATAAATATACCATGTTCATGGATCAGAAGAATAAATATAGTGAAAATACAAATACTACCAAAGCAATCTATAGATTCAATGCAATCCCTATCAAGCTACCAGTGTTATTTTTCAGAGAACTAGAACAAATAATTTCACAATTTGTATGGAAATACAAAAAGCTTCTAATAGCCAAAGTAATCTTGAGAAAGAAGAATGGAACTGGAGGAATCAATCTGCCTGAACTCAGGCTACACTATAAAGCTATAGTCATCAAGACAGTATGGTACTGGCACAAGACAGAAACATACATCGATGGAACAAAATAGAAAGCCCAGAGAAAAATCCACATACCACTGAACATCTTTGACTGTGTGGATCACATTAAACTGTGGAAAATTCTGAAAGAGATGGGAATACCAGACCACCTGACCTGCCTCTTGAGAATCCTATATGCAGGTCAGGAAGCAACAGTTAGAACTGGACATGGAACAACAGACTGGTTCCAAATAGGAAAAGGAGTACGTCAAGGCTGTATATTGTCACCCTGTTTATTTAACTTATATGCAGAATACACCATGAGAAACGCTGGGCTGGAAGAAGCACAAGCTGGAATCAAGATTGCCAGGAAAATATAAATAACTTCAGATATGCAGATGACACCACCCTTATGGCAGAAAGTGAAGAGGAACTAAAAAGCCTCTTGATGAAAGTGAAAGAGGAGAGTGAAAAAGTTGGCTTAAAGCTCAACATTCATAAAACTAAGATTGTGGCATCTGGGCCCATCACTTCATGGCAAATAGATGGGGAAACAGTGGAAACAGTGTCAGACTTTATTTTTCAGGGCTTCAAAATCACTGCAGATGGTGATTGCAGCCCTGAAATTAAAAGACACTTTCTCCTTGGAAGGAAAGTTATGACCAACCTAGAGAGCATATTCAAAAGCAGAGACTACTTTGCCAACAAAGGTCCATCTAGTCAAGGCTATGGTTTTTCCAGTAGTCATGTATGGATGTGAGAGTTGGACTGTTAAGAAAGCTGAGCACTGAAGAATTGATGCTTATGAACTGTGGTGTTGGAGAAGACTCTTGAAAGTCCCTTGGACTGCAAGGAGATCCAACCAGTCCATTCTGAAGGAGATCAGCCCTGGGTGTTCTTTGGAAGGAATGATGCTAAAGCTGAAACTCCAGTACTTCGGCCACCTCATGCTAAGAGTTGACTTACTGGAAAAGACTCTGATGCTGGGAGGGATTGGGGGCAGGAGAAGGGACGCCAGAGGATGAGATGGCTAGATGGCATCACCGACTCGATGGATGTGAGTTTGAGTGAACTCTGGGAGTTGGTGATGGACAGGGAGGCCTGGTGTGCTGCGATTCATGGGGTCACAAAGAGTCGGACACGAGTGACCTGAACTGAACTGATGAACACCTTATCTTTTACAAAAGATGCAAGAATATACAATGGAGAAAAGACAATCTCTTTAACAATGGGTGCTGGGAAAACTGGTCAACCATCTCTAAAAGAGTGAAACTAGAACACTTTTTAACACCATACAGGAAAATAAACTCAAAATGGATTAAAGGTATAAATGTAAGACCAGAAACTATAAAACTCCTGGAGGAAAACATAGGCAAAACACTCTCTGAGGTAAATCATAGCAGGATCATCTATGACCCAACTCCCACAGTAATGGAAATAAAAGCAAGACTAAACAAATGGGATCCAATTAAGCTTCAAAGCTTTTGCACAAGGAAGGAAACTATAAGCAAGGTGAAAAGACAGCCTTCAGAATGGGAGAAAATAATTGCAAATGAAGCAACTGACAAAAAAGAATTAATCTCAAAAATATACAAGCAGCTCTCGCAGCTCAGTTCCAGAAAACTAAGTAACCCAATCAAAAAATGGGCCAAAGAACTAAACAGACATTTCTCCAAAGAAGACATACAGATAGCTAACAAACTCATGAAAAGATGCTCAACATCACTCATTATCAGAGAAATGCAAATCAGAACCACAATGAGGTACCATCTCAAGTTGGTGAGAATGGCTGCTATCCAAAAGTCTACAAAAAATAAATGCTGGAGAGGGTGTGGAGAAAAGAGTACCCTCTTAGACTGTTGGTGGGATGCAAACTAGTACAGCCACTATGGAGAACAGTGTGGAGATTCCTTAAAAAACTGGAAATAGACCTGCCATATGACCCAGCAATCCCACTTCTGGGCATACACACCAAGGAAATCAGAATAGAAAAGACATGTGTACCCCAATGTTCATCACAACACTGTTTACAATAGCCAGGATATGGAAGAAACCTAGATGCCCATGAGCAGACGAATGGATAAGAAAGCTGTGGTACATATACACAATGGAATATTACTTGGCTATTAAAAAGAATGCATTTGAATCAGTTCTAATGAGGTGGATGAAACTGGAGCCTATTATACAGAGTGAAGTAAGTCAGTATTCAGTTCAGTTCAGTTGCTCAGTCATGTCCAACTCTTTGCAACCCCATGAACTGCAGCACACCAGGCCTCCCTTTCCATTGCCAACTCCCGGAGTTTACTCAAACTCATGTCCATTGAGTCGGTGATGCCATGCAACCATCTCATCCTCTGTCATCCCCTTCTCCTCCTGCCTTCAATCTTTCCCAACATCAGGGTCTTTTCCAATGAATCAGTTCTTCGCATTAGGTGACTTTTCTGGTGGCTCAGGTAGTAAAGTGTCTGCCTACAACATGGAAGACATGGGTTCAATCCTAGGACTGGGAAGATCTTCTGGAGAAGGAAATGGCAACCCAGTCCAGTATTCTTGCCTGGAAAATCCCATGGACATAAAAGCCTAGTAGGCTGCAGTCCATGGGGTTGCAAAGAGTCAGACATGACTGAGCAACTTCAGTTTCACACTCACTTTTTCAGTTCTTCGCATCAAGTGGCCAAAGTATTGGAGTTTCAGCTTTAACATCAGTCCTTAGAATGAACACCCAGGACCGATTTCCCTTAGGATGGACTGGTTGGATCTCCTTGCAGTCCAAGGGACACTCAAGAGTCTTCTCCAACACCACAGTTCAAAAGCATCGATTCTTCTGCACTCAACCTTTTTATAGTTGGACTCTGACATCCATACATCACCACTGGAAGAACCTAGCCTTGACTAGATGGACCTTTGTTGGCAAAGTAATGTCTCTGCTTTTTAATATGCTGTCTAGGTTGGTCATAACTTTCCTTCCAGGGAGTAAGTGTCTTTTAATTTCATGGCTGCAATCACCATTTGCAGTGATTTTGGAGCTCAGAAAAATAAAGTCAGCCACTGTTTCCCCATCTATTTGCCATGACGTGATGGGACCAGATGCCATGATCTTCGTTTTCTGAATGTTGAGCTTTAAGCCAACTTTTTCACTCTCCTCTTTCACTTTCAGCAAGAGGCTTTTTAGTTCTTCAGTTCAATTCAGTTCAGTTCAGTCGCTTTCTGCCATAAGGGTGGTGTCATCTGCATATCTGAAGTTATTGATATTTCTCCCGGCAATCTTGATTCCAGCTTGTGCTTCTTCCAGTCCAGCGTTTCTCATGATGTACTCAGCATATAAGTTAAATAAACAGAGTGACAATATATAGCCTTGATGTACTCTTTTCCTATTTGTAACCAGTCTGTTGTTCCATGTCCAATTCTAACTGTTGCTTCCTGACCTGCATACAGGTTTCTCAAGAGGCACATCATATGGTCTGGTATTCCCATATCTTTCAGAATTCTCCACAGTTTATTGTGATCCACACAGTCAAAGGCTTTGGCATAGTCAATAAAGCAGAAATAGATGTTTTTCTAGAACTCTCTTGCTTTTTCGATGATCCAATGAATGTTCGCAATTTGATCTCTGGTTCCTCTGCATTTTCTAAAACCAGCCTGAACATCTGGAAGTTCACAGTTCACATATTGCTGAAGCCTGGCTTGGAGAATTTTGAGCATTACTTTACTAGCGTGTGAGATGAGTACAATTGTGTGGTAGTTTGAACATTCTTTGGCATTGCCTTTCTTTGGGGTTGTAATGAAAACTGACCTTTTCTAGTCCTGTGGCCACTGCTGAGCTTTCCAAATCTGCTAGCATATTGAGTGCAGCACTTTCACAGCATCATCTTTTAGGATTTGAAATAGCTCAGCTGGAGTTCCAACACCTGCACCAGCTTTGTTCATATCACCTTCACTATCTTTGTTCATAGTGATGCTTCCTAAGGCCCACTTAACTTGCACTCCGGGATGTCTGGCTCTAGGTGAGTGATTATACCATCATGGTTATCTGGGTCATTAAGATCATTTTTGTAAAATTCTGTGTAATCTTGCCACCTTTTCTTAATATCTTTTGCTTCAGTTAGATCCATACCATTTCTGTCCTTTATTGTGCCCATCTTTGCATGAAATTTTCCCTTAGTATCTCTAATTTTCTTGAGGTCTCTAGTCATCAGTATATAGGTAGTATCTAAAGCCATAGGATTAATTAAAGTCACCTAAGGAATAGTGTCGAAGAAGGCAATGGCACCCCACTCCAGTACTTTTGCCTAGAAAATCCCATGGACGGAGGAGCCTGGTAGGCTACAGTCCATGGGGTCGCTAGAGTCAGACACGACTGAGCAACTTCACTTTCACTTTTAACTTTCATGCATTGCAGAAGGAAATGGCAACCCACTCCAGTGTTCTTGCCTAGAGAATCCCAGGGACGGGGAAGCCTGATGGGCTGCCGTCTATGGGGTCACACAGAGGCGGACACAACTGAAGTGACTTAGCAGCAGCAAGGTACAGTGTGTGGCTTCCCTGGATGCTCAGTCGTAAAAATCTGCCTGCCAATGTAGAAGATGCAGATTCAGTCCCCATGTTAGGAAGATCCCCTGGAGGAGAAAATGACAACCCATTCCAGTATTCTTGCTGGAAAAAAATCCCATGGACAAAGGAGTCTGGCAGGCTACAGCCCATGGCTAGCAAAGAATCTGACACAACTGAGCCACTGAGCACACACACCCACACAAGATAGAGTGTAAATAAGATAAAGAGAAGAGGAGCAAGGACTGAGATATATAGGACCCTCCAATATATAGAGGCCAAAGTGATGAGAAGGTATCAACAAAAGGCACTAAAGGGAGGCCAAGGAAAAGAGAAGGAAACCCAAAACTTGTGGTGTCTCAGAAACCAAGTAAGGAAAATGCTTCAAGGATAAAGTGACAGACAATGTCAAAAGCTGTCAGTAAGCCTGACTTGTGGACACAGCTGGGGAAGGAGAGTGTGGAACAAATTGAGAGAGTAGCATGGAAACATACATTACCATACATAAAATAGATAGCTGGTGGGAATTTGCTCTATGATGCAAGGAGCTCAAATCTGGTGGTCTGTGACAACCTAGAGGGGTGGGATTGGGTGGGAAGGAGGTTCAAGAGGAAGGAGACATATGTTTACCTAAGACTGATTCATGTTGATGTATGGCAGAAACCAACACAATATTGTAAAGCAATTATCCTTCAATTAAAAATAAATTAAAAAAAAAAAAAGCTGTCGATAGGCCAAGTAAGATGAGGCCCGAGAATGGTCTAATAAGTTTGGCAAACTGAAGATAACTGGTAACATTGATAAGGGAATAAGTGGAATGTCTGGAGCAAAACAGATTAAAATGGGTTCAGGAAAAAAATGGAAGGGTAAAAATTAGAGACAATGAGTATGGATAATTCTCTTGAGACTTTTGCAATGAAAGAACATAAGGTGCTCTTGCTAGGAGGAAGTCACTCATTTCTTCCCTTTGAAGACATGAATGGAGAACATTTTACATAAAGGCTTGATACTGTTGTTACTTGGATTTTGGTCATACCTGCTTAATAACAGTAAATGTTCTTATTTGAAGGATGCAGGCTACAGTATTTTAGGATTGTATTGATCCTTATCAAAGCATACCATACCAAGGCAGAACATTTTTCTGAGACAATTAGAAACGATCACAGTTGAGTTTCACCAGTGAATATTTTAACAAATACTTCACATCTGCTCAAATTGTTTTACTAAGGTATCTGCATCTTCTCACATTTCCAATGAAATATTATTTTTAAAAGCCTGCAATTTTTCCAGACTATTGAACATCTTTTCTTTTCATCTATTTGCAATCTGGGATTTCATTCGTTTTCTTCTAAATTTGTCTTCTGCAGCAAAAGTAACAACAAAATAAACAACTTTATATTTTTATAAGGTGCTTTAAAATTTGGCTATTGGTCTAGAAATATGACTGAAGATCAGAATGAAGGTATATCAGAAATTCTGGTTCTAGGGAACATAAAACCTATATGGTATTTTGAAAACTTTGAAACAAAGGGATCAAATAATAAAACTATACAAACTCCCAAAGGGTTCCAGTAAATGCACATCTTTAAGCAAGAGGATTTGTATTCTGGCTTAGATTGGCAGTCTATTTGAAACTCAGCATAGAGGGTCCTATTTCATCATTCATGCTCTTGCTGTTTGTTTCTTCTCCCACAGATCTCTCACCTTCTTTCCTTATATTCTTTTTCTACTTTCTCCCTCTTTTCCTCTTTCTTATTGATTTTTTTTTCTTTTCCATTAGGTGGAAATAAATATATATTTTTTTATTTCTGGCTGTCCTTAATTTAAAAAGACTATAGCATTCTTTCTTTGGAGCTTCCCTGGTAGCTCAGCTGGTAAAGAATCCGCCTGCAATGCAGGAGACCCCGGTTTGATTCTTGGGTCAGGAAGATCCCCTAAAGAAGGGATAAGCTACCCATTCAAAAATTCCTGGGCTTCCCGGTGGCTCAGATGGTAAAGAATCCACCTGCAGTGCAGGATACCTGGGTTTGATCTCTGGGTTGGCAAGATCCCCTGGAGGAGGGCATGGCAACCCACTCCAGAATTCCTGCCTGGAGAGTCCCCATGGACAGACGTGCCTGGCAGGCCAGTCCATTTGGTTGCAAAGAGTCAGACCAAGTGACTAAGCACAGCACATTCCCTTTTCTTAATATATTTTCCTTAATTCTTTGGCTTCAGAATATTTTCCAAGCATTACTTGAAGATTAGGCCAGTTTTGTAACCTTGTAAGTTTACTTTTTAAAAGTGTTTATGACCAAGAAAGTTCTTTTTTACTTGTATGTGGGCAGACCTTCATTGTTTTTCACTGGGCTGACTGCCCTTCATAAAAACGAATTTCCTGCTTTAAGAGGACTGGTTCTTTATCTGCTTAAAAGCTCTAAATTCACTTCATAATTTTAAGTGGTAAATCTGCCTACTCACCCACTTTCTCACTGTTTTGGGTAGCTGCTTTTGAGCATGGGTTAGACAACGTTTCCTAAATGACTTCAGAGTCTTCTCATCAAAATAGAACCTCAGAGTGTCTATTTTTATGGCTTGTGCCTTTGATTGCTGTATTGGTGCTGACATGGTCATAGGCATCCATCCAGATCTTCATTTCACAGACATTTCCTAAGCATTCATCTTTGCACTCAAGGCTACAGATATGAAAATGACCTAGATACGGAGTTCCCTGCCATCAAGTTTACTGAAGGAGAGCAAAAAAGAAAAACAAAACAAACAACAGAGTAACTCAAAACACACTTATCAGAATGGCCAAATTCAGGACACTGAGGACAATAATAAATGTTGATAAGGCTGTGAAGCAACAAGAACTCTCATTTATTGCTGGTAGGAATGCAAAATGGTACAGCCACTTTGGAAGATAATTTGGCAATTTTTCACAAAACTAAACAAATTATTACCATATGATCCAGCAGTCATGCTCTTTGGTTATTTACCAAAAGGAGTTGAAAATTTATGTGTACACAAAAACCTGCATACAAATATTTATAGCAGCTATATTCACAACTGCAAAAACTTGGAAGCAACCAAGATGTCACTCAGTTCATTCATGCAAAGGGCAACATTTAAATGATGTAGCACTTCCTATGGCTGGAGTCTCCAATCAGATATCTGAGGAAAACCTCATACTGATCCATCCCACCCATAAATATTATAATCACAAAATGCTGAAATAGAAACTTTACACAGTGACAAAATACAATGTGACAACAGTTCAGTATTCCTCCTTGAGGCCTTCAAAGTCCTTACTGTTCTAAATAAGTGCCAGAGAATGCTCTCTGGCCATTTGGAGTTTCTGCTAATATGAGAAACTTACAGGTACCATAGCCCTCTCCCCTCCACCATGAGCTGCTGTTGCCACAGTTTTCTGAATGATGTTCTAATGGTGTATGCATATAGTTTTAGTCCAATGCTGTTTCACCTTTTTCATATGTTGACAGCTCATCCACATGCTTTGTTTATTCTCAAAATGTCCTGGAGTTCAAATTCTCAATGAATCAGTACTAATTCCAATAATAACCTACACTGTTCTTCCTGCCAAAGTGCCAGATAAATAAAATGGCTGATTCCAAAGACAGAAAGTAATCACTGCTGGATGAGCAAGGTCAAACGTACCTAGAGAAAATAACTATTTGTAGTAGAATCAAACCTAGAAAAGCATGGCTTTGCCTTCCTTTGATGGGCCATCCATGGGAAAGTTAGAATGAACAATTCCTTCTACCCTCCAACCCTGTTTCATTCCTTAGAAATGGGCAGTTTGCTCTTCAGGCATCCCTAGGCCCTCTTGATTCTCTTGGTTGTTGTTTAGTCACTCAGTCACATCTGATGCTTTGCAACCCCACGGACTGTAGCCCACCAGGCTCCTCTTTCCATGGAATTCTCCAGGCAAGAATACTGGAGTGGGTTGTCATTTCCTACTCCAGGGGATCTTCTGACCAAGGGAGTGAACCCGGGTCTCTTGCACTGGCAGCCAGATTCTTTATCAGTGAGCCACCAAGGATGCCCCAATTCTCTCCATACTTACTAACAAAAGAATTATATATATATATATATATATATATATATATATATATATATATATATTCTCAGTTCTGTTCAGTTCAGTCGCTCAGTCGTGTCTGACTCTTTGTGACCCCATGAATCACAGCACGCCAGGCCTCCCTGTTCATCACCAACTCCCGGAGTTCACTCAGACTCACATCCATCGAGTCAGTGATGCCATCCAGCCATCTCATCCTCTGTCGTCCCCTTCTCCTCCTGCCCCCTATCCATCCCCGCATCAGAGTCTTTTCCAATGAGTCAGCTCTTTGCATGAGGTGGCCAAAGTACTGGAGTTTCAGCTTTAGCATCATTCCTTCCAAAGAAACCCCAGGGCTGATCTCCTTCAGAAAGGACTGGTTGGAGATTATATATATAAATTTACACACAAAAAACATACTTGGCTTCCACCGTCTATCACCATGACTTATATGTAGATGAGAAAACAGGCCAGAAAAGTTAACTGATTTTCCCATAATCCCCTTTCACTCTAGCTTACATTTTAAGTACTGTCACTGTGATGATTTTTCAGCTTTGCAACAGTTTGATTGCTTTTTCCAAATCCATTTGGCAGACTTTGCCTTCTTCCTTTCTTTGTTAAATCTAGATTAGCTCCCATACTCTCAAACTAAAACTGCCCCTTTGCCTGTTTGTCCTAACTTCCTAAGAAAATCCCAACCAATAAAACTAGTTCAACTTTTAGGCTTTCTCTGGGCCCATACCTGAGAAAGTGAGTGCTGAAAAAATAAATCTCACAATAGATTAATTCCATGATAAAGTTATAATATTCAATTTTAAAGGAACCCACAGTACTGCTCAGAAACACTATTATATGCCTCTGTTTAGCTTTATTCCATTCTTGACAATAATTATAAACTTCTTCCAGTATCTTCCATCCTCTCATTTCCTCTCTCTTGATCTCAGCACATGACTTTGTCTCTTTAAAAGCAAAACTGAATAAGGACCTGTTAGATAGCACAGGGAACACTTCTCAATGCTCTATAATGATCTATATGGGAAAAGAATCTTAAAAAGTGAATATATGTATATGTATAACTGATACACTTTGCTGTACACCTGATACCAACACAACATTGTTAATCAACTATACTCTAATAAAAATTTTAACAAATAAATAAAAACAAAAGTGAAACTATTGTATGGAGATTTCCCTCATTTTCTTGATTCCACATTTTCCCCATATCCTCTCTTCCTTCCCTACTGTTATAAAAAAAAGAGTATATTCCCTACTAAGGTAAAACTCTTCATGTGTGTTTCAGACTCCAACTTTGATCACATTATCAGGGTCCTTATAATTTAATATTTTCTTTTCTCCTATATCTTCAGAGAAGGGATAGCAAACAACTTCAGTATTCTTGACTCGAGAATCCCATGAACAGTATAAAAAGGCAAAAGGATATGACACCAGAGGCTTAAGCTCAAAACCTGAGAACACCAGAGAACTCCTGACTCCAGGGAAAATTAATCTACAAGAGATCATCCAAAAGCCTCCATTACAAGCACCAAGCACCACCCAAGAGCCAACAAGTTCCAGAGCAAGACATACCATGCAAATTCTCCAGGAACACAGGAACATAGGTTTTTTGTATTTCCATACAAATTGTGAAATCATTTGTTCTAGTTCTCTGAAAAATACCGTTGCTAACTTGATAGGGATTGCATTGAATTTATAGATTGCTTTGGGAAGTATACTCATTTTCACTATATTGATTCTTCCAATCCATGCGCATGGTATTTTTCTCCATCTATTTGTGTCCTCTTTGATTTTTTTAATCAGTGTGTTATAGTTTCTATGTATAGGTCTTTTGTTTCTTTAGGTTGATTTATTCCCAAGTACTTTATTCTTTAAAAAAATTTTTTTTTACTATCAGTTCAGTTCAGTTCAGTCACTCAGCAGTGTCTGACTTTTAATTGAAAGCTAATTACTTTACAATATTGTATTGGTTTTGCCATACATCAACATGAATCTGCCACGGGTGTACACGTGTTCCCCATCCTGAACCCCCTCCCACCTCTCTCCCCATACCATCCCTCTGGGTCATCCCAGTGCACCAGTCCCAAGCATCCTGTATCATGCATTGAACCTGGACTGGTAATTCATTTCACATATGGTAATATATATGTTTCAATGCCATTCTCCCAAATCATCCTACCCTCTCCCTCTCCCACAGAGTCCAAAAGACCGTTCTATACATCTGTGTCTCTTTTGCTGTCTCGCAAACAGGGTTATCATTACCATCTTTCTAAATTCCATATATATGTGTTAGTATACTGTATTGGTGTTTTTCTTTCTGGTTTACTTCACTCTGTATAATAGGCTCCAGTTTCATCCACCTCATTAGAACTGATTCAAATGTATTCCTTTCAATGGCTGAGTAATACTCCATTGTGTATATGTACCATTGCTTTCTTACCCATTCATCTGCCGATGGACATCTAGGTTGCTTCCATGTCCTGGTTATTATAAACAGTGCTGCGATGAACATTGGGGTACATGTGTCTCTTTCAATTCTGGTTTCCTCAGTGTGTATGTCCAGCAGTGGGATTGCTGGGTCATAAGGCAGTTCTATTTACAGTCTTTTAAGGAATCTCCACACTGTTCTCCATAGTGGCTGTACTAGTTTACATTCCCACCAACAATGTAAGAGGGTTCCCTTTTCTCCACATCCTCTCCAGCATTTATTGCTTATAGACTTTTGGATCGCAGCCATTCTGACTGGTGTGAAATGGTACCTCATTGTGGTTTTGATTTGTCTTTCTCTGATAATGAGTGATGTTGAGCATCTTTTCATGTGTTTGTTAGCCACCTGTATGTCTTCTTTGGAGAAATGTCTATTTAGTTCTTTGGCCCATTTTTTGATTGGGTCGTTTATTTTTCTGGAATGGTGCTGCAAGAGTTTCTTGTGTACTTTTGAGATTAATTCTTTATCAGTTGCTTCATTTGCTATTATTTTCTCCCATTCTGAAGGCCGTCTTTTCACCTTACTTATAGTTTCCTTTGTTGTGCAGAAGCTTTTAGTTTTAATTAGGTCCCATTTGTTTATTTTTGCTTTTATTTCCAATATTCTGGGAGGTGAGTCATAGAGGTTCCTGCTGTGATTTATGTAGGAGAGTGTTTTGCCTATGTTCTCCTCTAGGAGTTTTATAGTTTCTGGTCTTACATTTAGATCTTTAATCCATTTTGAGTTTATTTTGTGTATGGTGTTAGAAAGTGTTCTAGTTTAATTCTTTTACAAGTGCTTGACCAGTTTTCCCAGCACCACTTGTTAGAGAGATTATCTTTAATCCATTGTATATTCTTGCCTCCTTTGTCAAAGATAAGGTGTCCATAGGTGCGTGGATTTATCTTTAGGCTTTCTATTTTGTTCCATTGATCATATTTCTGTCTTTGTGCCAGTACCAGCGTGTGTCTTGATGACTGTGGCTTTGTAGTAGAGCCTGAAGTCAGGCAGGTTGATTCCTCTAGTTCCATTCTTCTTTCTCAAGATCGCTTTGGCTATTCGAGGTTTTTTGTATTTCCATACAAATTGTGAAGTTTTTGTTCTAACTCTGTGAAGAATACCATTGGTAGCTTGATAGGGATTGCATTGAATCTATACATTGCTTTGGGTAGTAGACTCATTTTCACTATATTGATTCTTCCGATCCATGAACACGGTATATTTCTCCATCTATTTGTGTCCTCTTTGATTTCTTTCATCAGTGTTTTATAGTTTTCTATATATGGGTCTTTTGTTTCTTTAGGTAGATATAGTCCCAAGTATTTTATTTTTTTCTTTGCAATGGTGAATGAAATTGTTTCCTTAATTTCTCTTTCTGTTTTCTCTCCCCCAGCCATACATTGTTATACATTGTTACTGTATAGAAATGTAAGGGATTTCTGTGTGTTACTTTTATATCCTGCAACTTTACTGTATTCATTGATTAGCTCTAGTAATTTTCTGGTGGAGTCTTCAGGGTTTTTTATGTAGAGGATCATGTCATCTGCAAACAGTGAGAGTTTTACTTCTTCTTTTCCAATCTGGATTCCTTTTATTTCTTTTTCTGCTCTGATTGCTATGGCCAAAACTATGTTGAATAGTAGTGGTAAGAGTGGGCACCCTTGTCTTGTTCCTGGCTTTAGGGGAAATGCTTTCAATTTTTCACCACTGAGGATAATGTTTGCTGTGGGTTTGTCATATATAGCTTTAATTATGTTGAGGTATGTTCCTTCTATTCCTGCTTTCTGAAGGGTTTTTTTTTTTTTTTTAAACCATAAATGGATGTTGAATTTTGTCAAAGGCTTTCTCTTCATCTATTGAGATAATCATATGGTTTTTATTTTTCAACTTGTTAATGTGGTGTGTTGCATTGATTGATTTGCAGATATTAAAGAATCCTTGCATCCCTGGGATAAAGCCCACTTGGTCATGATGTATGATCTTTCTAATATGTTGTTGGATTCTGTTTGCTAGAGTTTTGTTAGGGATTTTTGTATCTATGTTCACCAGTGATATTGGCCTGTAGTTTTCTTTTTTTTTGTGGCATCTTTGTCTGGTTTTGGTATTAGGGTGATGGTGGCCTCATAGAATGAGTTTGGAAGTTACCCTTCCTCTGCAGTTTTCTGGAAGAGTTTGAGTAGGATAGGTGTTAGCTCTTCTCTAAATTTTTGGTAGAATTCAGCTGTGAGGCCATCTGGTCCTGGGCTTTTGTTTGTTGGAAGATTTCTGATTACAGTTCCAATTTCCATGCTTGTGATGGATCTGTTAAGATTTTCTATTTCTTCCTGGTTCAGTTTTGGAAAGTTATACTTTTCTAAGAATTTGTCCATTTTTTCCAAGTTGTCCATTTTACTGGCATATAGTTGCTGATAGTAGTCTCTTATGATCGTTTGTATTTCTGTGTTGTTTAGCCTCCATATGTTGGAATTTTTAATAGTCCCCCCCCCCCCCCCCGTAATTGACATCTAATCTTACTGCACTGTTGTCAGAAAAGATTCTTCGAACAATTTCATTTTTTTTGAATTTACCAAGGCTAGATTTATGGCCCAGGATGTGATCTATCCTAGAGAAGGTTCTGTGTGCACTTGAGAAAAAGGTGAAGTTCATTGTTTTGGAGTGAAATGTCCAATAGATATCAATTAGGTCTAACTGGTCCAGTGTATTGTTTAAAGTTTGTGTTTCCTTATTAATGTTCTCTTTAGTTGATCTATCCATAGATGTGAGTGGGGTATTAAAGTCTCCCACTATTATTGTGTTTTTGTTAATTTCCCCTTTCATACTTGGTAGCATTTACCTTACCTATTGCAGTGCTCCTATGTTGGGTGCATATATATTTATAATTGTTATATCTTCTTCTTGGATTGATCCTTTGATCATTACGTAGTGTCCTTTTTTGTCTCTTTTCACAGTGTTTATTTTAAAGTTTATTTTATCTGTTATGAGTATTGCTACTCCTGCTTTCTTTTGGTCTCCATTTGTGTGAAATATCTTTTTCCAGCCCTTCACTTTCAGTCTGTGTGTCCCTTGTTTTGAGGTGGGTCTCTTGTAGACAGCATATATAGGGGTCTTGTTTTTGTGTCCATTCAGCCAGTCTTTGTCTTTTTTGGGGGCATTCAACTCATTTACATTTTTTAAAATTTTATTTTATTTTAAAACTTTACATAATTGTATTATTTTTGCCAAATATCAAAATGAATCCACCACAGGTATACATGTGTTCCCCATCCTGAACCCTCCTCCCTCCTCCCTCCCCATACCATCCCTCTGGGTCGTCTCAGTGCACTAGCCCCAAGCATCCAGTATCGTGCATTGAACCTGGACTGGCAACTCGTTTCTTACATGATCTTTTACATGTTTTAATGTCATTCTCCCAAATCTTCCCACCCTCTCCCTCTCCCACAGAGTCCATAAGACTGTTCTACATTTACATTTAAGGTAATTATTGATAAACATGATCCCGTTGCCATTTACTGTGTTGTTTTGGGTTCGAGTTTAAACACGTTTTCTGTGTTTCCTGTCTAGAGAAGATCCTTTAACATTTGTTGAAGAGCTGGTTTGGTGGTGCTGAATTCTCTCAGCTTTTGCTTGTCTGTAAAGCTTTTGATTTCTCCTTCATATTTGAATGAGATCCTTGCTGGGTACAGTAATCTGGGTTGTAGGTTTTTCTCTTTCATCAATTTAAGTATTTCCTGCCATTCCCTCCTGGCCTGAAGAGTTTCTATTGAAATATCAGCTGTTATCCTTATTGGAATCCCATTGTGTGTTATTTGTTGTTTTTCCCTTGCTGCTTTTAATATTGTTCTTTGTGTTTGATCTTCGTTAATTTCATTACTATGTGTCTTGGTGCATTTCACTTTGTGTTTATCCTTTTTGGGGTTCTCTGGGTTTTGGTCCTAAACCTCCTGCCTCTGGTTTTCAGTCTCATTCTTACCGTAGCCTCAAGACTTCTCCATCCATACAGCACTGAAGAGAAAACATCTGCATTCATGGTGAAAAGATTCTCCACAGTGAGGGACACCCAGAGAGGTTCACAGAATTACATGGAGAGGAGAAGAGGGAGGAGGGAGATAGAGGTGACCAGGAGGAGAAGAGGGGGAGTCAAAAGGGGAGAGAGCATTCTAGCCAGTAATCAATTTCCTATGTGCTCTCCACAGTCTGGAACCCTCAGAGAGATTTACAGAGTTCCATAGAGAAGAGGAGAGGGAGTAAGGAGATATAGGTGACCAGGAGGTGAAAGGGGGGAATCAAAAGGAAAGAGACAGATCTAGGTGGCAGTCAGTTTCCTAAGTGTTCTCCACAGCCTGGAACACACACAGAGATTCCCAGAGTTGGGTAGAGAAGAGAAGGGGGAGGGAAGAGATGGTGGTGACCTGGGGGAGAAAAAGGAGAGTCAAAGAGGGAGAGAGCAATCAAGCCAATAATCACACTCCTAAGTAAAATTGGGTACTGAAGATTGGATTCTTAAAGGTAAAAAATTGATAAAAAATACCAAAGAGCAAATATTAAAAATCTAGAGGTTAGACTCTCAAAAATACAATATTAAAGAAACAAAACAGAATCACACAAATTATAAAAAATATATATGAAGTTTGCTTTAAACACAAGGTCTTTTTTTTGCAAGGTAATAGTGGGTTATAAAAAGGAAAATTAAAGGAGTAATAGAGAACTTAAAAATAAAATTAAAAAAAGTTTTAAAAATGATAATAGTAAAATATATCTAGGAATTTCTCTGGAGCCATTGCAGGAAGTTGGGGTTAGTTCAATTTGAGATAGTTCCTTGTTCCAGCTTATACTTCTCAAGATCTATCGGCCCCTTCCAATGTCGTTGGTGCTAACTACAGCGTTTTAATCTGTTGCATCTGTCACTTCCAAAGCGGTTCTCTGTGTTTATTTTGGCTTCTTCTGTTTGCAGTTCTCTTCAGCGTCTAATTTCTGCCCTGACAGAATGGGGCAAAGGTGGTAACTTATTTAGGCTCACTTGTTCAGTCCTGCTGTGGGGAGGGAGAAACACTGCAAACAAATATCACTGGCATGTGTGGGGAGTGCTCGCAGTGTCTTGGCCACACTGGGTTTGCACCCACGCACAGCATGTATTCTTTCCTGGTCTACACTGCTCAGGCTCCCGGTTGGTCTGCAGGAGAACTGTCTAAAGCGGGCCCTGTGTTGCGTGCATTTCCCAGGTCTAAGCCACTTAGGTTCATGTTCTCGGGTACTCCACAAAGGCACACACTTGGTTGGGCCTGTGTTTTGTGCCCTTCCCAGGTCTGAGCAGCTCAGGCGACCAGGTGCTTGGTGAGCACACTCTCCCCAGGTAGGGTACCTCTTATCGCCTCCCCCGTCCCAGCCACTAGGTTTCCTTGGTGTGTAGCGGGCACACCCTCTCAGGTGTGCTGTATGTCTCCTCTGGGGAGCTGATCCCCGGCTGCGACCATCCCAGCAGATGTCAACTGTCCAGAATCCCAGGAAGTCTTGGTTAGCAACTGGGAGGCTGCTCTCAGTTTGGTAGAGGATGCTGTCTCTGGGGCTGGGGTTGCCCCTTTCTGGCTCTAGCTATTGCCTGCTTGCCTCCTTGCCTCTGGTGGGTGATGGACAGTCTGCACCTGCTAGCTCTCCTCTGGTATTCGCTGAGTCCTTTGTTCTGTGAGCCGGCCCAGCAGTGCGTTAGGTTAGGGTTTTCTGCGGGATAGTTCTCTCTCTCTCTCTTTTTTTTCCTCTCTCTCTGGCTATCCCACAGTTTGGATTGCTGTCTCACATTAGCTCCCTCAGGTTGCCCTCAGGGCAGGTCCTTACCCTAAGCAATGCAGCCCGTGCTTCCCCGTTCAGCCCCCGCTTGTTGGTGGCAGATGCCAGCGTCTGGGCTACTTCTCTGCTGGGAGTTGCTGTTAGGCACATAATCTGTGGGTTTTATTTATTTATTTAATTTTCCTCCCGGTTATGTTGCCTTCTGAGATTCCAAACTCCCCACAGACCTGCCGGTGAGAGGGTTTCCTGGTGTTTGGAAACTTCTCCTCTTTTAAGACTCCCTTCCCGGGAAAGGTCTCCGTCTGTAACTCTTTTGTCTCACTTTTTATCTTTTATATTTTGTTCTACCTCCTTTTGAAGACAATGGGCTCCCTTTCTGGGTGCCTTATGTCCTCTGCCTGTGTTCAGAAGTTATTTTGTGGAATTTGCTCAGCGTTCAAATAATCTTTCGATGAATCTGTGGAGAGGAAAGTGGTTTCCCTGTTCTATTCCTCTGCCATCTTAGGACAGCCCCTGTTGATTCTTTTATGGGTCATGCTTTTTGTATGATGCCTAAGAACAATCAACAGTGACATAGAGCCATTTACTGCTTTGCTATAGGGTTGTTTCAACATCATTTTTTAAAGTTACTATCTTTTCTTCATTTAATTGCCTTTATACATTTGTCAAATATTCATTGAACATATGTGTTTTCTCTCATTCTGGACTGTTTCTTCTGTTTCATTAATCTGGATTTCAGCTCTTTTTTCTATACCAAACTACCTTGAGTGCTGTAGCTTGAAATCTTAAAATAGAGTAATTGGGGCCCTCTACCTTTGTACTTTTAAAAATTATTTTTGGTTGATCTACCTCCTTTGTCATTTAATGTACATTTTATAATCTTGTTTTCAGCTACAAAGTAATCCTATAAGAATTGCATTTATTCTATCAGTTTAGAGAAAATGCGCTTGTAGAACCCTTATATGTGAGTTTTCATATCATAGGAATATAATATATCTGTCTGTTTAGGTTTTGTTTGATTTCTTTCAGCAGTCCTTTGTAGTTATCTGCATACTATTCCAGCACATATTTACTTAGATTTATTCCTGACATTTCACTTTTTGAGGCTATCATAAACTGTGTTTATGGAAATTTTGGTTTCCAAGTGTTCATTGATAGTACATATAAATAAAATTAATTTTTTGTACATTGACCTTGTTTTTTATGATGTAGCAAGAGTTTTTACTTCTTGGAGCATTTTTAGATTCTTATTACTCTTTTTTATTCATTTTTTAATTGGAGGATAATTGCATTATAATATTGTGTTGGCCTCTGCCATACATCAACATGAATGAGCCACAGGTGTACATTTGTCCTTTCCCTCCTGAATCTCCCTCCCATCTCCTATTCCATCTCACCCCTCTAGGTTGTCACAGGGCACTGGGCTGAGCTCCCTGTGTCACACAGCAAATTCCCATTTGCTATCTATTTTTATATTTCCATGCTATTCTCTCAGTTCATCCCACCCTCTGCTTCCCCCACCATGTCCACAAGTCTGTTCTCTATGTCTGTGTCTCTGTTGCTTCCCTGCAAATAGGTTCATCAGTACCATCTTTCTAGATTCCATATGCATTCATTAATATACAGTATCTGTCCTTCTCTTTCTGACTTACTTCATTCACCCTGTATAATAGACTTTAGATTCATCCACCTCATTAGGACTGACTTGAATGTGTTCTTTTTTATAGCTGAGTAATATTCCATTGTACATATGTACCACAATTTCTGTATCCATTCATCTGTGGATGGACGTCTAGATTTCTTCCATGTCCAAGCTATTGTAAAAAGTTCTACAACAAACATTGAGGTATATGTGTCTCTTTAAATTACTGTTTTCTCAGGATATATGTCCATTAGTGGGATTGTTGTGTCATATGGTAGTTCTATTCCTAGTTTTTTAAGGCATCCCCATACCGTCCTCCATATTCTGTGTGTGTTCTAAGTCTCTTCAGTCTTGTCTGACTCTTTGTGACCCCATGGACTGTAGCCCACCATGCTCCTCTGTCTATGGGATTCTCCAGGCAAGAATACTGGAGTGGGTTTCCATTTCCTCCTCCAGAGGATCTTCCTAACCCAGGGATTGAACCTGTATCTGTTAGGTTTCCTGCATTGTCAGGCAGGTTCTTTACCACTAGCGGTGCCTGGGAAGCCCCGGTTTCCTTAGTGACTGTACCATTTTACATTCCCACCAACAGTGTAAGAGGGTTCCCTTTTCTCCACATGCTGTCCAGCATTCATTGTTTATAGATTTTTTAATGATGATAATTCTGACTGATATGAGGTGATACCTTGTTATAATTTTGGTTTGTATTTCTCTAATAATGAGCAATGTTGAGCATCTTTTCACATTTTTGTTGGCCATCTGTATGTCTTCTTTGGAGAAATGTCTTATTTGATTATGCTGTTTTTTTTTTTTTTTCTGGTATCAAGCTGCATGAGATGTTTGTATATTTTGGAGATTAATCTTTTGTCAGGTGTTTAATTTTCAATTATTTTCTCCTATTCTGAGAGTTGTCTTTTAATTTTGTTTGTTTCCTTTGATGTGCAAAAGCTTTTCAGTTAAAGTTTCATTTGTTTACTTTTGTTTTTATTTCCATTATTCTGCATTGGGTCAAAGAGGATATTGCTGTGATGTATGTCAAAGGGTGTACTGCCTATGTTTTCCTATAAGAGCTTTCAAGTTTCTAGAAGTGAAAGTGAAAGTATTAGTTGCTCAGTCGTGTCTACCTCTTTGCAACTTCTGGGACTATAGCCTGCCAGGCTCCTCTGTCATGGAATTTACCAGGCAAGATTACTGGAATGTGTTGCCATTCCCTTCTCCGGGGATCTTCCTAACCCAGGGATCAAACCTGGGTTTTCTGCATTGCAGGCAGATTCTTTACCATCTGAGTCACCAGGGGAGCCCTAATATTTAAATCTTTAATTCATTTATTTGGGGGCATGATATTAGAAAGTGTTCTGCTGCTGCTGCTGCTAAGTCACTACAGTTGTGTCCAACTCTGTGCGACCCCATAGATGGCAGCGTACCAGGCTCTTCTGTCCCTGGGACTCTCAGGCAAGAACACTGGAGTGGGTTACCATTTCCTTCTCCAATGCACACATGCATGCTAAGTTGCTTTAGTTGTGTCCGACTCTGTGCGACCCCATGGACAGCAGCTCACCAGGCTCCTCTGTCCACAGTATTTTCCAGGCAAGAATACTGGAGTGGGTTGCCATTTCCTTCTCTAAGAAAGTGTTCTAGTTTCATTATTTTATATGTAGCTGTCCATTTTTCCTAGAACCATCTATTGGAGAAGCTATCTTTTCTCCATCGTAGATTCTCGCCTGCTTTGTCAAAGATAATGTGCCCAGATGTGTATGGGTTTATCTCTGGGCTTTATATCTTGTTCCATTGGTTTATATTTCTGTTTTTGTGCCAATACCATACTGTCTTGATGACTATAGCTTTGTAGTATAGTCTTAAGTTAGGAAGGTTGATTCCTCCAGCTCCATTTTTTTTTTCCCATGATTACTTTGGCTATTAGGGTTATTTTGTGTTTCCACACAAATTGTAGATTCTTATTACCCTTGTTACTTCTAGGAGCATTTTTAGATTCTTCATGAATTTCTATATAGATAGTCATATAATCTAAATAAGGGTGGATTTAATATTTTAAACTTAATGGGAATGATAACTGATAAAACAACATATCTTTGTCATTGATTTCAAATTTAATACTCATACAGATATACAAAGTAAATTATATGATTTGTCTTTTAAAATATATTGGTACTTGTTTCCTTGTCCCAGAATATGATCTATCTGGGTAAATGTTCTCTGTGTACTTGTAAAGACTATTCTGCTATTGCTGGGCAGAGTGTTCTACTAACTGTCAATTAGGCCAATTTGATTCATACAGTATTTCAAGTCTTCTATATCTTTATTGGGCTCCAAAATCACTGCAGATGGTGACTGCAGCATGAAATTAAAAGATGCTTGCTCCTTGGAAGTAAAGCTATGACTATTCTAGAGAGCATATTAAAAAGCAGAGACATTGCTTTGCTGACAAAGGTCTGTCTAGTCAAAGCTATGGTTTTTCCCGTAGCCATGTATGAATGTGAGAGTTGGACTATAAAGAAAGCTAAGCACTGAAGAATTGATGCTTTTGAATGGTGGTGTTGGAGAAGACTCTTGAGTCTAGTCAAAGCTATGGTTTTTCCTGTAGCCATGTATGGATGTGAGAGTTGGACTATAAAGAAAGCTAAGCACTGAAGAATTGATGCTTTTGAATGGTGGTGTTGGAGAAGACTCTTGAGTCTAGTCAAAGCTATGGTTTTTCCTGTAGCCATGTATGGATGTGAGAGTTGTACTATAAAGAAAGTTAAGCACCGAAGAATTGATGCTTTTGAATGGTGATGTTGGAGAAGACTCTTGAGAGTCCCTTGGACCACAAGGGGATCAAATCAGTCAGTCCTAAAGCAAATCAGTCCTGAATTTTCACTGAAAGGACTGATGCTGAAACTCCAATACTTTGGCCACCTAATGAGAAGAACTGACTCGCTGGAAAAGACCCTGATGCTGGGAAAGATTGAAGGCAAGAGAAGGGGACGACAGAGGATTAGATGGTTGGATGGTATCACCGACTCGATGGACATAAATTTGAGCAAGCTCCGGGAGTTGGCATTGGACACGGAAACCTGGCGTGCTGCAGTCCGTGGGGTTGCAAAGAGTTTGACACAATTGAGAGACTGAACTGATATCATTACTGATTTTCTGTCTGTGTATTCAACATGGTATTTAGAGAATTATATTTAAGTCTCCAATCATGAACAACATTAAGTTTAACATTTTGTATTTTTTTTCTATTTCCTCTATATTTTGTTTCCTTTTTCCTTTTTTGCCCCTAATTTCTTTGGAGCTAATTATTTTTCATTATTCTACTTTATATTTTTTGTTCTATTAGCTATCATTGTTTAGTTTAATAATTTAGTGACTCCTTCAGGGTTGATAGTATACAGCTAAATCTTCTCAAAGTCTGCCTTCATGTGATATTACTTTATGAATAGTATCCTTATAGCAGTATATGTTTATTTCTTCCCTGACCTTTGTGTCATTGTTGTCATCTATTTTACCTTTACATATTTTATAATCCTATAAACCTTGTTATGACTTTCCCTTGAAAATACTATTTTTCAAAGTGATTTTAAAAATAAAAGAAACCCATCTTTTATATCTATGCAAATATTTACAGTTTTTCAGTGTTCACCACTGTATTGAGTAAATCCATATTCTCACGGGAGTCTATTTCTTCTATCTGAATGAATTCTTTTAATGTGTTTGATAATGCAGGTCTATTGCTGATGAATTCTTTTACTTTTAAAACTTTAATTTTTTATTTTGTCTATAAAGAAATATGCTGTCATTGGCAATGGAATTTTTGGTTGCCACTTCTTTTTTCCCTTTAAGTGTTTTAAAGCTATTTATCCATTATTTTCTGGTTTATATTCATGCTACTTAGTGGGTATGGCCTTCCTAGTTGAGTGATGAAAACATTCTAGAAATAAATAGTGAAGATTAATACTTATACTGACTTGTCACTGACTTGTTAACTCTAAAATATTTTAAGTGATGAATTTTACATTACATGTATTTTAGCACAATTAAAAAAGTAGGCAAATAACTTGAAGACATATTTTTTTAAAGAATATTCACTAGTGGTGTGTGCATCACCCAGCTTCAACAGTTATCAAGATTTTACTATCCATATTATATCCAGTTCCCCGCTTATTTCTATATTTTTGTTAGGCTATTCATAAAGCAAATCCAGCCACCATTCCATTTCAACTGTAAAATTTTCAGTCCGTGTGTACCAATGTGATAAATTGTGTCTATGCTGCTGTGTATATGTCCAGAAGTTTAAGCGATTGCTTTGAACCACTGGCTAGTATTTTAGAGTGAGTAAACACCTTTATTTATTTGTCCCCAGAGATGAATACCTAGTCTCCAACTATCCACTTCCACAGAATTACTATGAAGACCAGCCATGTTCATTTGCTCTTGGATTTTATCTGAGGATTTTTCTGGGATACATACTCAAAAGTGAGTATATAAACTTTACTAGAAGAGATAACAAAATTTATATTTTTATAGAACTGTTCTCTGCAGAGTGGGTGGCATTAACTACTAGAAGCTGTATTGCAGAAAACCACTCACCTCTTGACTTCAGAGCCTCCTGTTTTATTCTTCTTTGGTGACCCACATCATTTGTCACACTTATTTGGACATACGTTGTAACCTCTAAACTTTTGTTGAGGGAAGGAATTAGACTTGATTCACCAGATTTCAGAGAAGCTACCAGAGTGATTGTTTAATACATTTTAACACTCCTCAGTTACTAATCTATGACCTAGGTACACAGAACTGGCTGATGATCCATGTTTGTGTGTACTCAATCACGCCCAACTCTTTGTGACCCCATGGACTATAACCCTTCAGGCTCCTCTGTCCATGGAATTTTCCAGGCAAGACTACTGGAGTGGGTTGCTATTTCCTTCTTCAGGGGATCTTCCCTACCCAGGGATCAAACCCTCGTCTCTTATGTCTCATGTAATGGTAAGTGAATTCTTTACCGCTGCACCACTTGGGAACTCCAGTTAAATCTGTTTTGTTATGAATCCTACCACTGCCCTTTTGGAAACACAGTCTGTGAGGCCTGTCAGCCTTCCTATCTCCATCAAGAATTGTAGCAAGCCTCAAACTCTATAAAATTTTAAGTCATCATCAGGCTTTGGCTCAAGTTTCTTATCTTCTCAGATTTCTCTGAATCCAAAGCCAATGTGATAATGGTCTCCTTAGAACCTACATTCTGTCTCTGTGCTGTTGATACATGGTCAAACGTACTAATTGAAAAAAAAATGCTTTTAGCATCTATACTGAGGTGATATTCTTTCATGTAAAAGAATATGGAGAAAAATACATAATGTTATCAATAAATAGGTTATTCTCAGGTTAGAGAAAGTCTCAGAAACCAAGAAATTGGTATTTGAGGTTTGTCTTGATGAAGATTTGTATCAAGTTGGGAGAGCCTAAAGGAAAGTAAGAAGAGAAGCAGTTGGCAGAAGGATATGTAGCTCTCAGTAGAAAGGAGGGTGCTCTGAGAACGTTCTGAGGATTAAATGGGAAGAGGGCCTGAAAATAGGTCCAGGAAACAGTAACGGGAGCAGAATTCTGGAGGACAAGATCCCTAACACTGATCCTGAGATATGCCCTCAAGACTTAGTTCCTGTGTTGGGCTAGAAACTCTGGCATCAGGGATCATATGTTTTTTCCCCCAAGAGCATGTAATCCCAGGCATCTAACAACTCACTCAAAGCAAGGTCTCAATAAATTGTTTATGATATGATATATTACTACTTTGTGCTGCATATTACTTTTATACTGATGCTTTAACAGTTACCATAAGTTTAGAAGCTTAAAAAAAACATGAATTTATTAGCTTATAGTGCTTTGGAATAGAAGTGCAACAGGGTCTCACTGGGATAAAGGCAAGGTGCCAGTAGAGCTGCGTTCCTTTCTGAAGGCTACAGTGATAAGCCATTTTCTTGCCCTTTCTTAGCTTCTAGAGGACATAGTCATTTCTTTCATTTTCAAAGCTACGAAACATAACCTGTCTCATTGCATCACTGCCATTGTCACATCTCCCTGACTCCTTTCTTCTGTAGCCCTCTGCCACTTTTTTGGACCCATTGTGATAATTCAAGAAATCCCCTTATTTTAAAGTCAGCTGATTAGCAGCCTTAATGTCATTTGTAGTCTTAATTCCCCATCACCATGTAACCTAACATATTCACAGATTCCAAGAATTAGGCCATGAATGTATTTGGAGGCACTCAGGAAGTAAATGCTCAAGGGAAAATCTAGAAGTCACTTTCTAGGCCAAACAATTGTAAGGACCACAGGTTAGATGAACCTATTGGTCAGTTTAGTATTATAAACTCCACTAACCTCACTATGTTTTTCCTCCAGTGACTAAAACCTGAATGAGAGACCCTCTATCTAGGGAGCTAAATGGAGAGAACTTGCTCTTGGAGGATTTGTCTCTTCCCAGAAGCTGGATGTTTGTTACCACTGTTTAGAAAAATTAATTTCACCAGTGTTCCTCCTGTGACATCATCTCCCTTTATCCAGAAGCCCTCAGAAGAGGAAAGGAGATAGGGAGCTTAACAGTACCAGTGGTAAACTAAGTTTATAAAAGTGTCTGTTGAGTGCCAAAATATATTGACAAATATATTTCATGTAAGACACACCTCTAGTTAAGCCAAGCCCTGAGAGCATTTATCAGTCCTCAGTTGTATTTTCTTGCATTCAAACACCCAGGACAACTTCCAGCAGATAAATATTTGTCCTTATTCCTACAGTGGTAAAAACCAAGTCTGAGTGCTATCCCTTAGTGAAATGAACATGAACCCTCAGATTTGAAACGACACCAAGATAACCAGTAGAGCAGGATTTTCTATTGAATCCTTGAGAGCCTCAGGAAGTGAGTTCAGACTGTAAAACAGAAAACTGATATGATCTATGAGGATATGGGGGAAAGCAGGTAGGATGGAAAAAGTTGTCTGATGGTAACCAATAAGTGAGTGCTCTTCAAAAAATATAAGGGTAATTTGTTGGAGAGAAGACAGATGATTTATACCTCCACTCAGGCTAAAATACAGTTGTGTTAAGTTGAAGAGATAGCACATAAGTCATCCCAACTAGCAGATGATGGTGACAAACAGGAGACAGAATGAATTAAGGATATGGGAGGTGGCCATGAGGGATGGCTTAGAGGAAATACCATCTTTCTGCCATATGTGCCACAAGAATTGAACACGGGAAGATGAGAAGTAGAAGGTCATTTGGGAAGGCTCTTTAGAGGTGTTAAGGAAATATCCCAATTTCAAACCACAGAACATTTCCCCCTGGCATTCCCACCCTCCAGGGAGGTGTCAGAATAGTGACTTGTGAGGTATAAGCCTTCTCTAGCTACCATTATCTGAAGGGAGTGCCTTGATGACCAAACAACACTGAAAGGGTGTGGTCCTCGGGGTCCTGGGGAGGGATTCCTACAAAAAGGGTAGGACCCTTAGGGTAGAAACCGGGAAGTTTGAACAAGGCTAAGATGACCAAGAAATAAAGAAGCGGGGTGTACTTGGGAGACAATGAACCATAAGCACCAAAGGGAAGAAGATCTTCTTTAAACTCAAGTCCATAGGTGATAGCAAGGTCAGATGATCATACCCAAGCTTCTCTTCTTTATTGACCATCTCCCCTACAAGAGGCTTACCTGTCCTGGCCGACACGATCCTTCTGTCCAATCTGCACCCATTCTCGTTAAGACCCCCTTCCCATTTCTCCTTCATTCTGTTTTTACCACCCAATACTGTTCTGAGCTCAACCTCTTGTCCTTTCAATTTCAGAAGACATGGAGGAGAACAAAAAGACTGCTTTACCTGAGTTCTAGTAATACATCTCAGAGAAGGCAATGAAACCCCACTCCAGTACTCTTGCCTGGAAAATCCATGGATGGAGGAGCCTGGTAGGCTGCAGTCCATGGGGTCACTAAGAGCCGGACACGACTGAAGCGACTTAGCAGCAGCAGCAGTAATACATCTACTCACAGAATTGCAGTTACTTTAAGAAAGCTGAATGGAGGAAAAAGGGCAGCACATTTAGGTCATTACTAAGAGTGAATAGGAGCCCACATCAGATGCATCTCGGCCGGGTTCAAGGGCAGCCATAGCACTGCACCATTCCAAGATAATGGCAACATGGAACAGCTGGTGATGATGAAAGTCAGTAAGGTGAAAGCACCCTTCCTCCCAGTAGATAAATCTGTATCTCTAAGTTGTCTGATGACAGAAGGAACAGCATGAAAGGAAGAGTCAGGTATGTGAAAAGGAAGAGACATGAGGCCTTTCAGGATTAGGGGCTAGATTGGCATGTCCCTAGGAAGTACATTTGGGGTAAAGAATAGATAAGTACAGAGCAGTAGAGACAAATTTCCCTCCATAAAACTTTAATCCGTGTGCCAGGAGTCAAAAGGCATGTTTTTATGGAGTGGGAGGAAGAAAAGGGAACTTGATATCAGGGTTTAGATTTCCAGACCCAGATGGAAAGATAGTGTTTTTAGTGTAGAGTGGCAGTGATGCCTCAAAATAAGGAAAATGAAGGTATCATTTCTTCCTCATAGTGGTGCTGGTTGTGCTATATTCTGCTGCAAGCATCTATAATCCCTATGAAAGATGGAAACACCCAACTAAAGGTCCCAAACAGTACCTTCATGGAATAAAAAAATGGTGTTTGGAGATGACATATTCAACACTGATGAGGCCAGTTTCTTGCTAAGAAATTTGTAGTGGAGCTGCTGTCTACCAGGGGGATTGTTAATTGTTCAGTTGTGTCCAACTCTTTGAGACCCCATGGGCTGTAACCCACCAGGCTTCTCTGTCCATGAAATTCTCCAGGCAAGAGCACTGGAGTGGGTTGCCATTCCCTTCTCTAGGGGATCTTCCTGGGCCAGGTATCCAACCTGGGTCTCCTGCATTGCAGGCAGATTCTTTACCATCTGAAGGCGGTGGGAAATTTTATCTATTGTTATCCCATTGTAAGAAGTTATGAAATTACTTCACATGTACTTTGATCCATCTCTCCATCTCCCTCCCTCACTATCCAATTTTAGTGAATTATGCCACTATTTTTTGAATGATTGGTGCTCACTATTATAAATTTATATGTATGTATTATCACTCAGTTATTTGACTTGGCAACCTTAAAGTTATCTTTAGATCCATGGCTAAGAAATTTAGAAAATTTACTTGTACTGCCTTTTAGCTTTTCATCATTATCGTGTGACTTTTGTTGTATTATTTCTCTGTAGTTACATTTAAAAGCATTTAGATTCTTTTTTGTAACAACAATTTTCATATCACTACTATCTTTAAAGTATCCATTAACAGATTTTATGCAGCAGTTTCTCCATTGTGCAATAGGGGCTCATTAGAACTATATGTGCTGAGTTATTGTATATTTGAAATTTTGTCTATTCTTTTATTCTTAAATGGCACTGTGGCTCAGTATAAAATGCTTAGGTCATTTATGCTTTTAAGCATTGATCCACTATATTCTGACAGTGACTGTTGTGATGAAGACTTCTGAGACTGGACTGATATTACCCCTTTATAAGCCTAAAGATGAATTTTGCTACATTGTATAGTGTTCTTTGGGCTTCTCTGGTGGCTCAGTGGTAAAGATCTGCCTTCAATGCAGGAAATGTGGGTTCAATTCCTGGGTCAGGAAGATCCCCTGTAGGAGGAAATGACAACTCACTCCAGTATTTTCGCCTGAGAATTCATGGACAGAGGAGCCTGGTGGGCTACAGTGCATGGGGTCACAGAGAGTCAGCCACAGCTTAGCAACTAAAGAAGAGCAGTGTTCTTTATCTCTGAAATCTAGTTTAGTTAAACTATCTATTAGTGTTGCTTTTTTGTACTAATTTACACTGTGACCAAGTAAAAGAAAACTTTGTCTTAAGGCTAAATCTTATATTCTGTACGGTTTCCTGATTTAAATCTTTGCATTTTTCTCCTCTTTTACTTTGATTGTCTTCTTCAGGAGTGCTCGCTTTTTTCATATTGGATACCATTTATCATTTTTTATTTGACTTTGCTTACTTTAATCATTCTCTCCTCTATATTCTCGAATGTCTTTTTAGTTGCATGTTTCCTTCTTTTTTTCTGCTTCAATGTGATATTCTGTGAAGTTTTAACTCTTCTGTATCATTTTTAACTTTAGTTTTCCCAAATCATTTTCATATCTTCCTATTACCTTATTATTTAAGTGCTATATCTCTGCTTAGGACTTTTGTTTTAAAGTCAATTTTGACTTCCAGTTTCAGCTCTAATATTTACCCAGTTTAAAAACCAACATTCCAAAATTAACTATAAGAAAAATTACACAAACTGAAAATCTATGACTTTCCTTGGACTAATTGTTGAACTGAGGTTGCAGAGCAACCACCCCCAAATCTAGAGAGACAAATGTATCACGAGAGTCACATTCAAGGATGTTTTATTTGAAGCATAAGTCCCTTACCCATAAATTAGTTGGATTATTTGGCAGCTTGGATGGAAGGGAAGTTTGGGGAAGAATGGATACATGTATATCTATGGCTGAGTCCATTTGCTATCTACTTGAAACTATCACAATGTTTTAATCGGCCATACTCCAATATAAAATAAAATGAAAAGAAAAAAAAAAACAGAGTTTTAATTATATGGCAAACAAAAAAAGTTAGTAGGACTAGTAAAGTGATCATTTTGATGACTTTTTCTAGAAATTGTGTGTTAACTTTCAACAGAATAATGAATCCCTAAGGGCTTCAGTCATAGGAGAATCCTTCATATTTTCATGGGCTTTACGTAAAGAAATCCCACTGGGTTCTCATCATGGAGTATCTAGGAAAGATCCCTTTGTGGTTCTGGAAAAGTGAGGGAAGAATAATAATTGTGAAATATACCAAGATCCTTCTTCATAACAAAATCCTAGTCTACAGGATTGAAGACTATATTAGGGCCTTTTTCCAGTCAGAGGAAGGGAATTCCTTTGATTTCAGCTCCATGTAGCCTTTGTGTCTTACCTAAGGTGTTAAAACATAGTCAACAGGGTTCAAGGATTGGAAATGCTGGTTCTAGGCCATCCGTAAAGTGCTAAGGCAAAAAGCAATACAAATAGAGAAGTATTTTTGAATGTCATAGTTCTGAGATACAGAGCCACTAATAGATGATTATTTAATCATAAGATTACAGAAATCTCCCCAAATCCATACTTCACAGTCATACCAACAGAGCATCAGTATCATAAAAGTGGGTTTTACCTGAAAGTGCTACAAGAAATAGATTCTTTCTGACTGGAAATCTTAAGGAAGCACAAAGTCAAGGTAGGAAACAAAAGAGAATGTTAGAGAAATTTGAAGTCTCTGAGACCTGTCGAAAGATCAAACATTAAGCATTCCTGGGTATATATTGAAAGAAAACAAAAACACTGATTTATTTCTCTCTGAGTATATGGCCAGAAGTGGGATTGCAGGGTCACACGGTAGCTCTATTTTCAGTTTTTTTAAGGCACCTCCATACTGTTTTCCACAGTGGCTGCACCAATTTACATTGCCACCAAGAGTGTAGGAGGGTTCCCTTTTCTCCACACCCTCTGCAGCATTTATGGTTTGTGGACTTTTCAATGATGGCCATTCTGACCAGTGTGAGGTGGTACTTCATTGTAGTTTTGATTCGTATTTCTCTAATAGCCAATCATTTATTTATATACCAGCAATTAAGATTTAGAATTAGAATTTTAATAAAATGGTAACATTTACAATGGAATCAAAAATAATGAAATACTTGGGTATAAAAAACAAAGCACAAAGAATCTGTTTGTAGAAAACTATAAAACATTGGTGAAAGAAATCAAAGCAAATTTAAATAAGTCCTTGTTCATGAATTGGAAAACTCACTATCGTTAATGTCAATTCTTCCCAACTATGTAGATTTAATATAATCCCAAAGAAAATCCCTGCAAGCTAGTTCTTAGGTATTGAAAAACTGACACTCCAAGTTATATAGAAAGAAAAAGAATAACCTGCAAAATATTGAAGAGTATCAAAGTTGGAATGTTAACACAACCTGATTTGAAAACTTTTTAAAGATAAAGTAACCAATACAGTGTTGTATTGGTGGAAAAAAAAAAAAAAAAAAGAACACTTAGATCAATATAATAGAATTGAGAACCCAGAAATAGACTTGAACAAATACAGTCAACTGGTATTTGACAAAGACACAAAAGTTATTTAATGGAGAAAGAGTAGATTTTTCTAAAACACTGCTGGAACGATTTGACAACAATAAAAACTTGAGCCTATTATAGAGAATGAAGTAAGGCAGAAATAAAAACACCAATACAGCATACTAACGCATATATATGGGAAAGATGGTAACAATAACCCTGTATGCGAGACAGCAAAAGAGACACAGATGTATAGAACAGTCTTTCGGACTCTGTGGGAGAGGGAGAGGGTGGGATGATTTGGGAGAATGGAATTGAAACATGTATAATATCATATATGAAACTAGTCGCCAGTCCAAGTTTGATTCATGATACTGGTTGCTTGGGGCTGGTGCACTGGGACGACCCAGAGGGATGGTATGGGGAGGGAGGAGGGAGGGGGTTCAGGATGGGGAACACATGTATACCTGTGGCAGATTCATGTTGATGTATGGCGAAACCAATACAATATTGTAAAGTAATTAACCTCCAATTAAAATAAATAAATTTATTAAAAAAATGAAACTAAACACAGACCTTACACTTTTCACAAACATTAACTTCAAATGTATCATATACTTAAATATAAGATGTAAAATTATAAAGTTTGTAGAAGATAATGTGAGAAAACCTATGTGATTTTGAGTTTGGTGATAAGAGTTTAATACAATACTAGCTGCATCATCCACAAAAGAAAAAAAACTGAAACTATTGGACTTCACTAAAATAAAAAAAAAATAGATCTGCTCTGCAAAGTAAAATGATGAGATGGAAAAGACAAGCCATAACCAGTAGGAAACATTTGTGAATCACATATCATCTAGTAAAGTGTTAGTTATTCAGTCCTGTCTGATTCTCTGTGACCCCATGGACTGTAGCCCACCAGGCTCTTCTGTCCATGGGATTCTCCAGGCAAAATACTAGAGTGGATTGCCATTTCCTTCTCAGGGGATCTTCCTTACCCAGGGATTGAACCTGGGTCTCCCACATTGAAGGCAGACTCTTTACCAACTGAGCCACCAGGGAAGACCTTACATCAAAAATATACAAAGACCTCTTTTGGTTTATGTGTGCTTAACTTTATCTTATATTGGAGTATAGTTGATTAATAACATTGTATTAGTTTCAGGTGTACAGCAAAGTGATTTAATTATAATATACTTGTGTCTATTCTTTTTCAAATTCTTTTCCCATTTAGACTATTACGGAATAATGAGCAGAGTTCCCTATGCTATATAGTAGGTCCTTGTTGCTTATCTATTTTAAATATAGCATTGTGTTTGTTTTTAAATTGTGGTATTATTGACACATAACATTATATTAGTTTCAGGTGTAAAACATGACAATTTGACGTTTATATACATTTCAAAATAATGAAACAATAAGGAAACAACCACCTGGTTTTAAAAATAAGGCAAAGACCTTAAAAGACTCCTCATCAAAGTAGATATACAGATGGCAAATAACCATATGAAAAGATGTTCAACATTGTCTATCATTAGGGAAATGCAAATTAAAATAACAATATGTTCCAGCTATACCCCTATGAAAATGGCTAACATACAAAAAATCTGACTATACAAATGCCTTGTGAGGATGCGAAGCAAAAGGAACTCTCATTCATTGCTGACAGGAATGGAAAACGGTCAAGTGATGTTGGAAAACAGTTTGACAGTTTCTCACAAAGGTAAACATAGGCTTACCATGTGATTTATCAGTCACATTCCTAGGTATTTACTCAACCAATATGAAAACTTAGGGCCATATGAAACTTGCATATGAATGTTTGTAGCAAAACTCATAAACACTGTAAGCAGCCAAGATGTCCTTCAGTAGGTAAATGCATAAATGAA
The DNA here is from genome assembly GCF_032452875.1 of Bos javanicus. Taxonomy (NCBI): domain Eukaryota; kingdom Metazoa; phylum Chordata; class Mammalia; order Artiodactyla; family Bovidae; genus Bos; species Bos javanicus. Next base: position 6,002,276 of record NC_083897.1, read on the forward strand.
CTGTGGTGTAGCCATACAGTGGAATACTATCAGCAGTAAAAAGGAATGAGCTATCAAGCCATGCAAAAACATGGATATATCTTAAATGAATATTGCTAAATGAAAGAAATCAGTCTGAAAAGGCTATATATGATCAGAACAGATCAGTCACTCAGTCGTGTCCGACTCTTTGCGACCCCATGAATCGCAGCACGCCAGGCCTCCCTGTCCATCACCAACTCCCGGAGTTCACCCAGACTCACGTCCATCGAGTCAGTGATGCCATCCAGCCATCTCATCCTCTGTCGTCTGCTTCTCCTCTTGCCCCCAATCCCTCCCAGCATCAGAGTCTTTTCCAATGAGTCAACTCTTCACATGAGGTGGCCAGAGTACTGGAGTTTCAACTTCAGCATCATTCCTTCCAAAGAAATCCCAGGGCTGATCTCCTTCAGAATGGACTGGTTGGATCTCCTTGCAGTCCAAGGGACTCTCAAGAGTCTTCTCCAACACCACAGTTCAAAAGCATCAGTAGTTCGGTGCTCAGCCTTCTTCACAGTCCAACTCTCACATCCATACATGACCACAGGAAAAACCATAGCCTTGACTAGACCAACCTTTGTTGGCAAAGTAATGTCTCTGCTTTTCAATATGCTATCTAGGTTGGTCATAACTTTCCTTCCAAGGAGTAAGAGTCTTTTAATTTCATGGCTGCAGTCACCATCTGTAGTGATTTTGGAGTCTAGAAAAATAAAGTCTGACACTGTTTCCACTGTTTCCTGATTCCATTTGTATGATATTTTGAAAAAGGCAGATTTTAGAGGTAATAAATAGATTAGTAGTTGCCCTGAGTTCAAGGTAGAAGAAATTTGAATAGTTGAGGCATATGGAAACTTTTAGGGAAATTAAACTATTTTGTATTATATTGTGTGGGTGGCTACATGACAATACGCATTTTTCAAAACTCAGAACTTTGTAGCACAAAAATTGAACCTTAAAGTATGCAAGTTAAAAAATTCATTTAGAAACTCAATTGATTCCATATTAGAAGGCAGACCATGACAAAATAATCTAAATGTATTGCAGATACACAGGCTTATCACAGAGACATTTTGGTTTCACTTCCAGACCACCATAATAAAATGAATATTTCAATAAAACAGGTCACATGAATTTTTTGGTTTCCTAGTGCATAGAAAGGAGAAGGCAATGGCACCCCACTCCAGTACTCTTGCCTGGAAAATCCCGTGGAGGGAGGAGCCTGGTATGCTGCAGTCCGAGGGGTTGCTAAGAGTCGGACAGGACTGAGCGACTTCACTTTCACTTTTCACTTTAATGCATTGGAGAAGGAAATGGCAACCCACTCCAGTGTTCTTGCCTGGAGAATCCCAGGGACGGGGGAGCCTCGTGGGCTGCCGTCTATGGGGTCACACAGAGTTGGACACGACTGAAGCGACTTAGCAGCAGCAGTGCATAAAAAAGTTACATTGACACTATATTTTAGTCTATTGAGTGTTCAATCACATTGTGTCTAAAAATGTACATACCTATTTAAAAATGCCTTACTGTTAAAAACTGCAGCTGAGCCTTCAGCAAGTGGTAATCTCATTGCTGGTGGAGAGTCTTGCCTCGATGCTGATGGCTGCTTACTAATCAGGGTAGTGGTTTCTGAAGCCTAGAGTATCTGTAGTAATATGTTAAAATAAGACAATAATGAGATTTTCTATGCCAGTTGACTCTTGCTTTTATGAACGATTTCTCTGTAGTGTGCAATGCTGTTTGATAGCATTTTACCCAGAGTAGAACTTCTTTCAAAATTGGAGTCATTCCTCTTAAACCATATTGCTCTTTTATCAACTAAGATTCTGTAATATTCTAAATCCTTCATTGCCATATCAACAGTCTTTACAACGTCTTCACTGAAAGTAGATTCAATCTCAAGAAACCACTTTCCTTGTTCATCCATAAGAGGTACCTCCTCTTCTGTTAAAGTATTATCCTGAGATTGTAGCAATTCAGTCAAGTCTTCAAGCTCCACTTCTAATTCTATTTCTCTTGCTATTTCTGCTACATCTGCAATGACTTTCTCCACTGAAGTCTTGAACCCCTCAGTCATCCATGACGGTTGGAATCAACTTCCGAACTCCTGGGAATGTTTCTATTTTGACCCCTTCCCTTGAATTATGCATGTTCTTAAGGTCTTCTAGAATGGTAACTCCTTTCCAGAAAGTTTTCACTTGAATTTGCCCAGATCCATCAAAGGAATCACTATTTATGGCAGCTATGTTGTTGTTCAGTCACTCAGTCATGTCCAACTCTTTGCAACCCAATGGGCTATAGCACGCCAGGCTTCCCTGTCCTTCACTGTCTCCCTGTTTGCTCAAACTCATGTCCATTGAGTTGATGGTGGCATCCAACAGTCTCATCCTTTGTCACCCCTTCTCCTCACAGTCTTATGAAATGTATTTCTTAAATTGTAAGTCTTAAAATTAAAAATGATGCCTTGGTCTGTGGGCTGCTGTTGTGTTAGCAGGCATGAAGACAACTATAATCTTATTGTCCATCTTCATCAGAGCTCTTTGGTGACTAGGTTCATTGTCCATGAGCAGAAATAGTTTGAAAGGAATCTCTTTTTTCCTGAGCTGTAGGTCTCAAAGGTGGACTTAAAATAGTCAACAATATTGTAAACAGATGTGCTATCATGCAGGCTTTGTTGTTCTATTTATAGAGCACAGGCAGAATCAAATTAGCATAATTGGAGAAGGCAATGGCACCCCACTCCAGTACTCTTGCCTGGAAAATCCCATGGACAGAGGAGCCTGGTGGGCTGAAGTCCATGGGGTCTCGAAGAGTCAGACAAGACTAGGCGACTTCCCTTTCACTTTTCACTTTCATGCGTTGGAGAAGGAAATGGCAACCCACTCCAGTGTTCTTGCCTGGTGAATCCCAGGGACAGAGGAGCCTGGTGGGCTGCCATCTATGGGGTCTCACAGAGTCGGACACAACTTAAGGACTTAGCAGCAGCTGAAGGGCCCTAGGATTTTCAGAATGGTTAATGGGTATCAGTTTCAACTTCAAGTCACCAGTTGCATTACCCCTAAGAAGAGTATCATCCTGTCCCTTGAAGCTTTGTAACCAGGCATTGACTCCTTGCTATGAAAGTCCAAGGTGATGTCTTCTTTCAAAATAAGGCTATTTGTCTATCTTGATAATGTTTGCTTAGTTTACCCACCTTCATTAATTATCCTGCTGCTGCTGCTAAGTCACTTCAGTCATGTCCGACTCTGTGCGACCCCATGGACGGCAGCCCACCAGGCTCCTCTGTCCCTGGGATTCTCCAGGCAAGAACACTGGAGTGGGTTGCCATTTCCTTCTCCAATGCATGAAAGTGAAAAGCGAAAGTGAAGTCGCTCAGTCGTGTCCAACTCTTAGCGACCCCATGGACTGCAGCCTACCAGGCTCCTCTGTCCATGGGATTTTCCAGGCAAGAGTATTGGAGTGGGGTGCCATTGCCTTCTCTGCATTAATTATCCTAGCTATATATAACTTTCTGTAGCTTTTACATTAGCACTTGCTATTTCACATTGTACTTTTTATGTTATGGAGACAGTGTCTTTTCTTAAACTTCATGAACCAGTCTCTGCTATCTTCAAACTGTTCTTCTGCAGCTTCCTCACCTCCCATTCACTGCTGGTGGGAATACAAAATAATACAGCCACTTTATAAGAGAGTTTGACAGTTTCTTACAAATCTAAAAATAGTATTATTATACAATCCAGTAATTGCTCTCCTAGGTTTTTACCCTATTGAGTTGAAAACTTGCGTTCATACAAAAACCTGTGCATGTATGTTTATAACAATATTGAAAACTTTTTCAATATTGGCAAAAATTCAAGCAACTGAGATGTCCTTCAACAGGTGAATGAGTGAGCAAACAGTCATATATATCTATATATAATATTATTCAGTGAAAAGAAAGAAATGAGCTATTGAGCCACAGGAAGGCAGAGATGGATCTTAAACACATATTGTGAAAAAAGCGATTCTGAAAAGGTGACATGTTGTATGATTCCAGCTAAAAGACTTTCTGGAAAAGACAAAACTAGAGAGACTGTAAGAAGGTGGGTGGTTTCCATAGATCAAGGGAACAGGAGAGGTTTGATTAGATGAAGCACATAGAAGAGTTTTTACAGAGGCAAAACTTTTCTGTGTGATATTGTAATGGTGGACTTTATTTATGCATTTGTCAAAACCCATAAAATTGTACAACACAGAATCAAACTTAGCATAAATGTAAACTACATCTTTAGTTGATAATAGTCTAATGGTATTGGTTCATTAATTATAACAAATGTATCACACTAATACAAGATGTTAATAATGGGGCATATTGTGAGGGGTGATGTATGGGAACTCTGCACTATATGCTCATTTAATTTGTAAAAAATAAATTGCAAAAACCTAAACTTCCCTGTTGGCTCAGATGGTAAAGCATCTGCCTACAATGCAGGAGAACCAGGTTTAATCCCTGGGTCAGGAAGATCTCCTGGAGAAGGAAATGGGAACCCAGTCCAGTATTCTTGCCTGGAAAATCCCATGGATGGAGGAACCTGGTAGGCTACAGTCCATGGGGTTGCAGAGTCAGACATGACTGAGTGACTTCACTTTCACTTTTCACTTTCAAAGAGGTATTTAAAAGGAAAATACTTACAGTTTTTCTCTATGTGACAGAGAAATAGAAGCTTTCTCACTCACATGACTCTGTTAGCCACAGAAGCAAGACAAAACTTTAAGTGTCAGTGTTGAAATGGGAGGAAAAAGTTGTTTTGTGGGACTTCCCTGTTGGTCCAGTGGTTAAGACTCAGAGCTTTCATTTCAGGGGTCATGGGTTCAATCCCTGGTAGGGAAACTAAGATCCCACATGCTTTATGGTATAGTCAGAAAAAAAAATTTTTTTTAATGTAAAAAGTTGTTTTAGTTAGAGAATAAGTAACTTAGAAGAAATGTTCAAGGTTTCATATATCTTGGAGACCAGATCTAGATAGAAGAAACGTTTTTTTGTTTTTGTTTTTTTTTTTTTTACTATTTCAGTGTTCTAAGTATTTTTTCTGAGTGTGAGATGTCATAGTACATGATCATATAGTGACATGACATATTGTAAGTTTTACTTCCAGTTATTTCTATAATTTTTGTTTTTCTTTATGGGCCTAATTTTCCACTGTAAAATGAGGATGTAGGGCTATACAATCTTTAGGAGCTTTTCTGACCCTGATATTTTAGTGATCTAAAATTGATAGTTATATCAATAACTCAGTACTTTATTGTTTATAAAGGAAAGTAACTCTTTCTTATATCCTACAGAAGCACACAGGAAACTTAAAAGGGACAATTACATAGTTGTGATTAAGGTTATTTAGTGATTGCATTTTAGCATGTATACACTGAATTAAGTAGTTTACATAAAAACTCTAGTGGGAACCTAACTAACTAGGGCACCAAATCTCCTTTTAGTTTGACATTATCTTTAGTTTTAGAAGAAATAAAATAACCGGGAAAACAGGAGAGCCACACTCAAAATAAATATGTTGCAATGTTGCAGCCAGGTACCTATTCACTTCAGTACATCATGTTACCTGCATTTCTACCTATAATCTGAATAATGTGAAAAAGTGACTTTCAGGTGATCATGAAATTCAGAAAAATCTTTGAAATTTAAAGCGTTTAATCATGCTCACTTGATTCCACTTGATAAGATAGAAGGGCATATTAAACAGATTTTTAGTATTAAATTTAAAGGAATGGGTTTTATATTTAAAACAATATATTCCCTACAATCTAAAGTTAAAGGTACAGGTTTTATACTTAAAATGATATTCCCTACAACCTAAAGTTGCCTGGATAGTTTTTATCATAAAATTTATCCCACCATTTGGATGGCTTCAGTGACCCCTATGGAGCTCTTCTTGACATGAATTTGAGTCCTTTTATTCCAATTTGAAGTCAACACACATTAAAAATTCTCAGGTATGTAATTTCTGTGTCTTGTGCTGGTACATGCCCAAGCGCAAAGAGATGCATATTTGAGCTTACTTATTGTGATGATGTATTTTGTCTCTGTTAGCATTATTTCTTTGAGCTGTTATACATTTCAAGGAATCTTTAGCTGCCTATGCTCCATCTTTTACAGATAAATTCACAAATGGGTGTCTTAGAAAAGTCAAGAATGCTTTATAATGCTATCTCGTAATTTCATGTTCTAAAATTGAGTTTTACAAGTAGTTGTGATTCCTGTATTCATGAAACTAAGAAATTGAATTGGAAACTAGATTCACCAGCTAATGAATTGTGGGCAACTTTAGCACACTACTGCTGACCTTAACTATGATCATGTGGAAACCTTTTCTGATAGAGTAAGGAACTCTATAATTCACTTACCTTGTGATTTAATTCTGCTCTGATAAGCAGAAATTGCTAAACACTATCAGATTCTGCTGATGTTATTACATTGGAGACTCTTTATCTCCTGGGACAGACCTGAAACCAGTTTGAGCTAGTTACTTACCTCAGTTGGTGGGAAAATGGTATTAATTGTTCATGAAGTTAATATTGTAGCTTTTTTGCAACAAACATACATCAGTTGTCATGTAAGGGAAAACATCTCTGTTGCAAAGACAGCTGAACATTTATTGGAGTTCCTGCACCAGCCATCTTTTAGATTTTGAGACTAAGTGAACAGAATATGAATGATTTCCTGAAATCTTATCTTTACTGTTTCAATATTCAAAGCCCATTTTTACCTTTGGTGAGTTACTGGAAGTATCTACAGGTATGAACCTTTTTGGATTGTCCAAAAAAAAAAAAAAAGGCAATTGGGGTCATATCCCTTTGTTAGTCACCAAGAGTCACCAGGAATTGTAAGCTGGAATTCCTACTTGCAGGACCTGGACTAGAATGAGGTAAGTGAGGTGCCTCTGGCACAGAGTTTAAGAGGACACGCCTTCTCAGGGTGGGGCATTCTTCAGTGTGTGCTTCTGTCAGTTTTGTACCCTAGGTGCCTCACTCAGTTCAGTTCAGTTGTTCAGTCCTGTCCCACTCTTTGCCACTCCATGGACTGCAGCACACCAGGCCTCCCTATCCATTGCCAACTTCTGGAGTTTACTCAAACTCATGTCCATTGAGTCGGTGATGCCATCCAACCATCTCAACCTCTGTTGTCCCATTCTCCTCTTGCCTTCAATCTTTCTTAGCATCAGGGTCTTTTGAAATAAGTCAGTTCCTGTAGAATGGACTGATTAGATCTCCTTGCAGCCCAGGGGACCCTCAAGAGTCTTCTCCGACACCACAGTTCAAAAGCATCAATTCTTCGGCGCTCAGCTTTCTTTATAGTCCAACACTCACATCCATACATGACCACTGGAAAAACCATAGCTTTGACTATACGGACCTTTGTTGGCAAAGTAATGTCTCTGCTTTTGAATATGCTATCTAGGTTGGTCATAACTTTTCTTCCAAGGAGCAAGCGTCTTTTAATTTCATGGCTGCAGTCACCATCTGCAGTGATTTTGGAGCCCCCTCCAAATAAAGTCTCTTACTGTTTCCATTGTTACCCCATCTATTTGCCATGAAGTGATGGGTCCAGATGCCATGATTTTAGTTTTCTGAATGTTGAGTCTTAAGCCAACTTTTTCACTCTCCCCTTTTACTTTCATCAAGAGGCTCTTTAGTCCTTCTTCACTTTGTGCCATAAGGGCAGTGTTATCTGTATATCTGAGATTATTGATATTTCTCCCAGCAATCTTGATTCCAGCTTGTGCTTCATCCAGCCCAGCATTTCTCATGATGTACTCTGCATAGAAGTGAAATAAGCAGGGTGACAATATACAGCCTTGATGGATTCTTTTCCTGATTTGGAACCCATCTTTGTTCCATGTTCAGTTCTAACTGTTGCTTCCTGACTTGTATACAGATTTCTCAAGAGGCAGGTCAGGTGGTCTGGTATTCCCATCTCTTGAAGAATTTTCCAGAGTTTGTTGTGGTCCACACAGTCAAAGGCTTTGGCATAGTCAATAAAGCAGCTGCTGCTGCTGCTCCTAAGTCGCTTCATTCGTGTCCGACTCTGTGCGACCCCAGAGACGGCAGCCCACCAGGCTCCCCTGTCCCTGGGATTCTCCAGGCAAGAACACTGGAGTGGGTTGCCATTTCCTTCTCCAGTGCATGAAAGTGAAAAGTGAAAGTGAAGTTGCTCAGTCGTGTCTGACTCTTCGTGACCCCATGGACCGCAGCCTACCAGGCTCCTCCATCCATGGGATTTTCCAGGCAAGAGTACTGGAGTGGGTTGCCATTGCCTTCTTTGCAATAAAACAGAAGTAGCTGTTTTTCTGAAACTTTCTTGCTTTTTCGATGATCCAGCGGGTGTTAGCAATTTGATCTCTGGTTCCTCTGCCTTTTATAAATCCAGCTCAAACATCTTGAAGGCTCACTCACTCTGACCTAATGTTGGCCCTGCCCTATAGCCACAGATCTATAAAACTGATACTATGGATTTGGATTGAAAGCAAACTAAACTAAGAACCTGGTTCATTTATGGGCCATTAAAGCATTTTGAAATCTTGCATCAATTGAGTTATATAAAAATTTAAAGCATTCTAAGAAACAAAGCAAATCATAAACAAAGTCCAGTTGAACCAGCTCTGACTGTATCCAGACATACATGCTTTTGAAAAATATTTGAATTAAGGAATAGCAAAGAATAAAAATATTATTTATACCAAAAGGAAACAAAATCATTCTCACCTTTTGGATTGAGACCATAATTTCTTTTTGATTGTCTCTTCCATACAGTCATAAGCATGCAGCTGTATGGATGGCTTTACTTGGAATCAGTAGATTCCTCTACTATAACGCTCAATCATTGTGCATCCCAGTAACTAAGAGGTGAGTGCTGGGAACTGTCCTTTGACTTTGTAATGTTGAATATATATATATATATATATATATATATATATATACATATATGTAGCTCTGTTACTGTATAATCTTGATGACTTTATTTGGCCTCCGTAGATCTTGGTTTCCTCATCTGAAAAGTGACTAATATCTACAATATAGGAGTTTTGAGGGGTTAATGAAATAACAAATCTAAAGAAACCAGCGTGGTGTCTCATACATGGTAACTTCTAAAAAAAAATTGTAACTAGTGTAATAAATGGTGCCAATCATTTGTGAGATGTCATAATAGCAGATGTCACTATGAGATAAGATCACTGAAACCAACTGTTTTACTTTAAGGAAGCACTGCAGGGGAATGGGACAATGAAAAATGGCCAGTAGTGTTTTTTTTTTTTTTTTAATTAAAAAAATTATTTATTTTTGGCTGTGCTGGGTCTTTGTTGCTGTGTGGGCTTTTCTCTAGTTGTGGCTAGTGGCGGCTACTCTCTAGTTGCGGTGCTCTGGCTTCTCATTGTGGTAGTTTCTCTTGTTGCAGAGCACGGGTTCTAGGGTAGTGCAGGCTTCAGTAGTTGCAGCACATGGGCTCAGTGGTTGTGGCTCCCAGGCTCTAAATCACAGGCTCAGCAGTTGCGGTGCACAGGTTTAGTGTCTCCATGGCACATGGGACCTTTCCAGACCAGGAATTGAACTCATGTCTCTTGCATTTAATCTGCAGGCAGATTCTTTACCACTGAGCCACCAGGGAAGCTCTATAGTGGTACTTTTTAAATATGTATACAAGTTTACTTCTACATCATTTTCAAAAGCCCCTTTACTAATTGAATTGTTTTTGTTTTTTTTTTCTTCTTCAGGATGACTTTCAGCACTTACTTTTTAGAGGGAGGAGAAGACTCTTTAGAGAGGGGATTGTACAGCAAAAACAGATTTCAGGGAGAACTGTATCTATATCATCTCTCAGGATGGTCTATTACCAAGAGACTTCTGTGCTAGAAAACAGAATCTCTTGTGATTGTTTTCTCTGAAATAAAAATGATTCATTAATTTTGATGGGTATCAAACAGCAAACAGAATACATTTCACAACTCTATTGTCAGGTTAAGAGTGGTCCTTATTGATTTGTGTTACACCTTCTCCTTGGATATCATACTTTTGCTTTAAAGACTTCTACATAGGATTTGGAGCTCAATGAATCTATTGATTTCATACCACTGACTAGTTTATTGCCCTAATTTTGGTTACCTCTGTGACTCTGTAGAACTTACATCCTTTTGTACTCTCTCTGATTGGAATGCAATGTTTTTGCAATGATGGCAAATTGCAGTGGCATATGTTATTGATTTTAGTTAATGAAAAACTTGTTACTCTCTTTTCTTTTAATGGCTATTGCCAGAATTTCATAACCGTAGGCCCATTTTTCTTTTGAAGATTCTCTGTACTTTAAGAGGTTGGAGACACACATAATGTTACAAGTGAAAATATTGAAGCAAACTTATCAACATGGTCCCAAGGACTTGTTTATAACTAAGCAGGGCTGGCAGAATAACATTGAGAAAACAGACACCATTTGATGAATAAGCAATTCTCCAACAGATTCCATTCTACTGTTTGTATGCTTTTGTGCTTTACAAGTGTGTGATAAGCAATAAGTAGTACTTATTTAACTGAAACACAGCATCAGTCTTGTTTATCCAATTAAGTGGAGGCAGGAAAAAAAAATAAGAACATGACTTAACTTAGATGAGACCCTCTAGATCAGTGTTTCTTAAAATGTAGTTTGTGGATCACATTTATCAGAGTGAAGCTCATTTTCATAGTTGGTAGTTCTCTCTAGTGTCAGCTCTAGGACAATTGTCAAGTCATCAAAGCTTCTCTCACAACTTCCTTACTTCTTTTCACTTTTTCATATGCCTGGTGCCCATGACTTGCTCCTCACTTCTCCCAAAGGCCTTCTTTTTTATGCAGTACTCTGTGTTTTGGATTGATTCTTTAGTCTATCCCTCCTGTCTGTCCCTACCCCAAACTTTCATCATCAAAACTTTCCTGTCTGGTATTCTACTGTCTGTCAGTAAAGTAAGAAAGCTGGTTGTATCCTTGGTTACTGAACAAACACATGTCATGATTTGCTCCTGCTGCTGCTAAGTCACTTCCGTCATGTCTGACTCCGTTCGACCCCATAGACGGCAGCCCACCAGGCTCCCCCATCCCTGGGATTCTCCAGGCAAGAACACTGGAATAGATTGCCATTTCCTTCTCCAATGCATGAAAGTGAAATGTGAAAGTCAAGTCGCTCTGTCGTGTCTGACTCTTAGAAACCCCATGGACTGTAGCCCACCAGGCTCCTCCGCCCATGGGATTTTCCAGGCAAGAGTACTGGAGTGGGGTACCATTGCCTTCTCCGGTCATGATTTGAGAAGAGATAAAAGCCTTTCTTACTCTTCCTTCAAGATACTGTACTAGATCAGAATTGTTGGCCCAGCAGTATGTGTTATCTAGAAATTGTTTAAGTATGTGTTAGAATATGGTTTTATTGTCCCATAATTATTCTTTCTCTGGGAGAGTAATAAGAGACCTACAAGGCATACCCAGGGCAGGTGACAGTATAGTAGTAGGGTATAGAAAATATTTACTACAGTATTATTCTTCTCAATGTCTACCATAAAAATTACAAAGCCATTTGTCTTCAGAGTCAATTATGGCCCAATGACTTGTCACAAGACAAGATTAAAAACTGTTTGGAATTGCTAATTGATGTGGGGTTTCTTTTGAGAGGAATAAAGGGGTGTCTCATGGCCCCTTTGAGGCCTATATGAATGCTTAGCACCATTATTATATTGATGTATTCTTTTTCTAATATGCTCATCCTCATTGTTTGAAGGCAGCTAAACCCAGGTATTTCAATTCTCATTGCACAAGTAGAAATATAGAGAATTACAGAATCAGATAAAGTATTCAAAATTTCTTATATTTCCTAGTTTATTATCCATCTGTAAAGTAATAATATTAAGTACCTAGTAGAGGTGGTGTCGGAGAAGGCAAAGGCACCCCACTCCGGTACTCTTGCCTGGAAAATCCCATAGACGGAGGAGCCTGGTAGGCTGCAGTCCATGGGGTCGCTAAAAGTCAGACACGACTGAGCGACTTCACTTTCACTTTTCACTTTCATGCATTGGAGAAAGAAATGGCAACCCACTCCAGTGTTCTTGCCTGGAGAATCCCAGGGACGGGGGAGCCTGGTGAGCTGCTGCCTATGGGGTCGCACAGAGTCGGACACGACTGAAGTGAGTTAGCATAAAACTACTTATTTTTGAAAGTGTTATCATTGGTATTTAAGTCTGATCTCTAACATTTTAAGTTATATAGACTAAAAGTCTGCTATAATTGCACTTGTATTTTGTGTGTGTGTGTGTGTGTGTGTGTGCGCGCATTGTGTTAGTTGCTCAGTCGCATCCGACTCTTTGCAATCCCATGGACTATAGCTCTCCAGGCACTTCTGCCCATGAAATTCTCTAGGCAAGAATACTAGAGTGGGTTGCCATTTCCTTCTCCAGGGCTCCTGTAGGGGAAATTAGAATTGAATGCCTCAAATATAAGAGTGCCCCATCCAAACATGTTCATTATCAGAGTGTTACTTACCTTGAACTAAATTAGACGCTTACCAGAGGATCTAATCATTGATTCCAAAATACGGTAAAACAAGTGAGCCTCAACCTGTGTCTAGAAACCCAACCCTTTGTCCCAAATTCCTAGATACTAAGTCAGCCTGCTTTAGGAAAGAAGCCTGCCATTGGCTAAAACTCTTTTGAGTTTTTTTTTTTTTTTTTAGGTCTGTGTGTGTGTGTGTGTGTGTGTGTGTGTGTGTTTTGCCTATCCTGTGAACAATTTTATATGTCTTTATTGGGTTTGCTCTTTCTCTTATAGCCACTCCCTTTTGCCACTTTTCTGAACACTGCACTTCCATTTGGTAGATGGCAGGTGTTACATAGCCAAGGTCAAGCTCATGCCTTGGAATAAGCTTTCTTGAATATAAATTATATCATAGACAAATAAATAAATTTTTAAAAATCTCTCTTGAATAGAAAAAGTTACTGTATGTTGACAAAATGTAACTAATTTTGCATATACTTGTAGTGATTGCTTTTGCAATTCAAAATATCCTGTGCTCTTAAATTTGTGTATGTTAAAGTAAAGCCATTTTCCTCTGATGAGATGCTTCACATTCAATTATATCAAAATTCCTCATCTGTGACTCTTGATTTCAGACTTCACTGTTTGTGCATCTATTGAATTTGATACAATATGCAACAGAAATGTTGTTTTCAGTGTTTGGTAATTAAAACATAGGAGGGGAGTTATAAGCAAACAAAAGCCACTTATAAATGTTTTAGACTCTTTAGAAAATATTAATGTTAGAACTAGGAGTCTCACATGATAAGTTGACTGTTTCTGTTTTTTTGTTTTTTAAAAACTTCACCTGCTACTACCGACTGAGTGAGATTAAATGTGGGAATAAAAAACAGAGGAATTTGCTGTACTTTAGAGTGTCCTTTTAGTGCCACCAATGTCAAGAAGCTTGGGGAATGGAAAACCTAAGGGTAATAGGTCTTTATGATAAATGCAAAATATAAAATGCAGTTGTAATCTGTCTTATCTGCCAATAGGCATAACTATAGGATTTAGCAGGTATCAAAGCTCAGTGTTCATGCAGAGCAATATTCATCTCCAGTATTTCTGAAAGAATACAAGCACAAAGCTGCTTTGTCATCTCTATAGAGCCATGTAGATGGAAGCATCTTGGGCTAATAAAGCTAAGTATATTTGCTTTTAAAGAGTAAATATTGTTTTACTTTTGACCTTGGAGAGAGTCACCTGGACCATATGCCTTCCCAGCCTCTCCAAAGCTGAGTAGGTGGAGGATCAGTTTGAAAGTTTCAGTGATGTGGGGTTGGTTTTCCAACTCACAGCTAAATAAAAATTAATTTTTTAATCTATGAAGCAAATTTTTTTGCAAACATTAAAGTATTACAGTATGGAAACACATGTTTTAAAGAATCACTATTGATAGTGGGTAGAATAGTGCCCCTCTTCTCCAAATGATCTTCCCACCTGGAACCTCAGAAAGTTAACCTTGTATGGAATAAGAGTCTTTGCAGATATATTTAAGGTATATATACCTACCTTAAATATATTAAAGGTATATTTAAGGTGTATATATACCTTCCTTAAGGTAAGGAACTAGATATGAGATCATCCTGGATGTGGGTGAACCCTAACTCCAGTGGCAGTCATCTATACATGATACTGAAAAGAATACACAGAGACACAGGAAAAAGCCATGTGAAGACAGAGGAAGAGATTGGAATTATGTTGTCACAAACTACAGGAGGAGACAAATTATCAGGGAAATATTACTGTGTTGTATTTGTTTTCTTTTTTTTTTTTTTTTTTTTTTATAGCAAGCAGATATGAGCTCCAGGAGGACAGGAATCATGTATGTCTCCTCTTTGATTTTATTCCATGGCAAAGAAATAGAAGAGAAAAAAAAGAAAAACATTAGAAGCATATAGAAGTTCATCCAGAAGTCCCAATATCTATCTAATAGTTTCAGGAAATGAGAACAGAGAAAATGAAATAAAATAATCTAACTGATAATAGAATAAAATTTTTGTTACCATAAAAAAGACACAAATATTCAGATTGAAAAAGATTATTTCAAGGGAAAGATTCTTTATATACACGTTTAAACACATGTTGATAAATTTTTGGCACCCCCCAAAAAATATTCTAAAGTCTTCCAAGAATGAAACTTGTAACTATCTACAAAAGAAAGAGAAATA